>NC_051178.1:186398991-186585861 GCF_013339695.2 Rhipicephalus sanguineus
TTGGTTTTGATTCTTTTTGACAGGACTACCTGAGTGCCAGTGAAGAGAATCATGCATCTGAACCTGACACCAACACAGGAGCGTGAAATGTGTCACGTCCTTTTGCACTGCCTGCTCAAGGAGAAGCAGCACACCCTTTCTATGCCTATCTGGCCCAGTTCTTCATCAAGCGAGACCGTCGTTTTTACGTAGGTGTCTAACACTCAATGTTTTGATTAAAATTTGTCTTGTCAGAATTATTAAACAGGCTGAACCAGCATTGTCAAGATATAAGGAAAGTTATTGCCAAATTGCACAGTATGAGCATGATCAGTTTGAAAGAAAAAAGAGCACTGATATAGTCAATGCAATTGCTACTTGCAGACATCACATGTTGTTGTTCAGCCTTACTTCCAATGCCTTTTTGATCACATAGTGTCATACTTTATCTGAGCTGTGCTATACAGGTGCTAAGATATGGTGTCGCATATAAAAAAATGCTGCTTCTTGTTTTCTTCTTACTTGGGTGAGCACTAGTTTTACTGTATACTTCCATTTCAGATGAGCCTTCAGTGCGCAGTCTGGGACAAGTTCAAGGAGCTGGATCGACTGAGTCCAACAGCTCTGGCCAATCTAGCCGAATTTCTAGTCATCTTGCTGTCGCAAGAGGCCCTGTCACTGGCTGTTCTCAAGGTGCGAAGGCTGGACTGTGTTCATGTACTCTTTGTACACATTAATCAGCATGATTCAGAATCTCATTATGTTGTGAAGTGTAAACATGTAGCCCTGTGTAGATAGAGATAAGAGAGATAATATGTACAGTAGGACTCTTAGTAAAGGGAAATATCTTAAACGTAACTGCTGCTTAAATGGAACAACTGCCTCCATTATTATTAGTTTCGTACTTGTATTGTGCACCCCTGTTCACCTCTCAGTAACTCGAACTCCTGTTAAACGGAACATAATTTCCTGGTCCCTTCAGGTTTTGTTTAGTAAGAGTCTACTGTTATAACAATACAGTGATGTAGAGTAATTTAACTGATGTGCAACAGAGATATGTGTATGTTTTGGATTTTGAGTGAGCCGAATACTATATCTTCCTGTGATGTGGAAATGACCCAGTGTAGACGTGCTACTGAAACGTAGGTCACCTCTACATAAAAGCCTTACACTTATTCTGCAAGGCACTATATCGTCAACTACACAGGCACCTATTAAAGCGTAAAACATGCACTGATAATTGTGACAATTTGCAGCCTTTAAAGATCATCAACGGCATTGTGCCATTTTGTAATTTTCTGCCCGACAGACAATCCAATTTGTGGACATGAGCCCGGCATTGCTGAAACTCCTGCGAACACTGTTTAGCAGTTTGCTGCTGAACCGACCTCAGGGTGTCTATGAGAAAGTGTTCCTGAAAGTGGCGGATGCACCCCAGCTACGTCTTCTGCGAGAAGGGCTGTGCCTCTTCCTCAGGCATTTCTTCCTCAAGGACCCAGACATGGACTCCACAGTCCGCAGCACACTCAAGCAGCATGCTGAGCATGCAGAGGAGACCCTTAGCAGGACTGACAAGAAAGCCATTTTGTAAATGTAAATTAAACCAGATTTGATTCTTCTGGCTTTGCCCATTGTTTAGCGTACACTGGCGTGTGTTTCTGTGTGTTTAAACATTGCTGGTTTGGTTGACAGGGTTTAACATCCCAAAGCAACTCGGGCTGCGAGACACGTCACAGTGGAGGACACTGGATTATTTCAACCACCCAAGGGTTCTTTAACGTGCAATGAAGTCGTTCAGTACACAGGCCTCTAGCATTTCACCTTCATCGAAATACAACTGCTGCAGCGGGATCAAACCCGTGTCTTTCAGGTTTGAACACCTGTTTGAACATTTCTTTGCGTTAGTGCTTACTTGGAAATTAAGCAAGCATGCTACTAACAGCAAGGCCTTGGCCTGCCATGCCAGGCACACAACCAACTGCCTGCTGGGGTTAGAATGGTTCTGCCATTTTAAAATGTGTGTTAACATTTGCCGTTGCGTCTACGCACAAGACTTTTCCATCTCATCTTCAGGTAAGAGTAGAAAGTCTTTCAGGTAAGACTAGAAAGTCGTCACAACCAACTGCCTGCTGGGGTTAGAATGGTTCTGCCATTTTAAAATGTGTGTTAACATTTGCCGTTGCGTCTACGCACAAGACTTTTCCATCTCATCTTCAGGTAAGAGTAGAAAGTCTTTAATAAGATTTTAGGTTGATTACAAGTAAAATGCAAAGCATTTAAAGGGGCAGTAAAGTAAGGAGAACAATGCAGGTCAAATGTGCACTCTGAAGTCCATTTGAAAGTGTAAACTATCAGGGGGGACATAAATAACTGCCAATGTTCAGCATAGCCAAATTAGTTCTCATTAGGTAGACTTTTTTTGCATAGCATCTTCGCAAAACCAGTTTAATGTTGAGGCATTTTTCTTAAGTTTCTACATAAGAACAAGTATTTTTGTAACCATTTTTATGATACACCCACATTTTTCAAGCAAATTTTTCAGAGGCTGCTCTGCACATGCTTATGCCATCTGAAATGGCTGTTCATGCAGACGAATATTTTTTTCCAATTTGCCTGCAATGGGAGTTTTACGAAGATACCGTGAAATCCATGGTATGGCAATTTGGACAAACACTCGGGAAGTTTGGACTCGTGCTATTTGCTGACGAGCAACATTTTTCTATTTAAATAAGTGCAGAGTGGGTTCTTCAGAAGTGGTCTCGTTGCAAAAACAAAACAAAAAACTGATAAAGCACTTTCCATTAACGTTGCCATAAAAAGCGAGTATGGGGCACCCACTGTAAATTACACAAATGCTGAAACACCGCAGCTCTTGGGTGTTTGTGTCATGCAAGGCATTGGCTATGCACCCTGTTGCTTTCTTCTGATACAATGCGCAGCAGCATCCATCATTTCAGTGAAGTGGTGGCACCTACATTTTGCGAAAAATTGCACGTTTACACAAGACCAGTGTCATAGGAAACACGCAATGCGCAACATTGATGCACGTCACAAGCGGCAATGGCTCCCAATGTTCAGTACTCATGGATCGAAACGCAGCATCGTTTTTTTAAGTATGACTGCTATGAGCACTTGCTCATGATAACCGTGTCATGTCGCTGCAAATCTTGCCACTAAAGGTAACATTGGCTCTGGTGTAAGTGTTAGAGCCGCATTACTCTGATGTGACAAACTGCTGACGCTAGATATGAAATTGCCTGCATTACTTAGCCCTAAATTTTTGTGTTTCAATTCGTGAGACTGTACATGCATGCACACACATGCAAAGTGCGCAAGCACTGGTCACTGAGCTCACTGCACTGCAGTATATCATTTATAGCGGAACAGTTTGTGTACAGTGACAAGTGAAGCAGATTTCTAAACATTTCTCCATGGTCACACTGTTGTGAGACAATTCTGGTCGTATACTGCAAGATGAATGCTATGCATGTGTACTTTAAAGTTGACATGAAGCGAGAGCATATCTGCTGAAGGTTACCAAGGATGATTCTATACATTGTTTCATGAAATTATAATCCATAGTGTTTATGTTGCTCTTCAAGTTTTTATGCTCATTTAAACTCAAATGCATGGGTTAAAATAAGACCATTTGTGCTTCCCACTAACTGCTCCCTCAAGCAAGCTGCTCAGTGGCATACCAACTTGCTCGCAAGTGGGGGAGCAAGCCTCCCTCACATCGTCCGCCACATTGATATATATATCGAGAGAGTCGCACTCACTTTGACGTGATTTTGCATATACAAAGAGAATTTGCTTAGCAGTGTTTCATAACATTATAGAAAAAGTACAGTAAGTTATACGTGGCACACACTGGGACAACAATACATACGCATGTTTCGCATGTCGTAGTGTTACAAGCAACACATTTTATTCATTAACCACACAACTTCATGCATGAATACAATTAAGTCGATGGCAGCTTTCCCAATAGTATAGTTTTCTATCATTCAATGAAATTTCATTAATGTCTTAAAGCTGCTCGCTAATAATTGCGTTTTTAAGGTAGGTAAGAATGACCGCACCTTTTCTTTTCCGTAATCAGTGCTACAATTTCCTGCACATATTCAGGTTCACGTATATTATATTTTGCCTTGGTTGCTCCTAGTCGCAATAGCATTTCTAATGTGTTGTTATTATTATGACTATTATTATATTACTATTATTGTTAACTTGTCAACCACTAATTCTCTTTTAAAAGTAAGAACTTGTGGTATTAGAGGCGTAGCACATATTTTATATGCGTTTTATTTGTTGTATTTGTATTTGCAACATTGCTTGGCCCCTCCAAGTAGATACGCCTATGCGAACAGTGTAAGCGCGAATCTTCCTTGATGAAATGTGAGTGATTATAACGTTAAAATACTCCGCATTGTTTCTTTCTGCATTGGTTAGCTGTTTATGACTGGTTGAAATTTTCTGGGCCACGCACATAGCACCTGCTCATAACGCTATGCAACAAATGAGGTGAAAATGATCCATCGCATAATGACAACTTATACATGACCACATAAAAAATTAGGAGAATACACTATTTTCAATGCGGCGTAGTTTTGGCCATTGGTTCTTCGCCATTCGTCAAAAATTTTTGATGTGTCATAAAATCACCTGCTTGTTACGCGACATCAAAAATCTGTGAAATCTTGCGAAGTTAAAATGACATGTGTACACCAAACATCGCAATACTGTGCTGAACAAAACCTAACATTTTTTTTAATAACTAGACAGTGTCTCATTCTGAACGTAATTCAAGAAGGCTGCCCACTGATCACATTGGCAGCGGCTACTAATTGCAGTTGGCGAGATGGATTCATATGAGTATCATAAATATTTTCAGTTGCAGTATAACGATGTTGAGCTGTTCGTGCGTGTATACAACTCTGTGAACTCATCCTTGCTCAGAGAAAGAGAGACAAACAGACAGCACTGTACATATGCGCTTCTTTGCAGTCCAAGTTATATTTTGCGCTGTACAAGGCAGTTCAAGATGAATCAAGACCAATTATCCTGACTGTCAATTCAGTCTCCTTAGTCCAGAAAACCGTGGACACTGACCATCTCCCTGGTTCAGTAGATCAAGTTGAGGAGCAAGCTTGAAAGATGGGATTCCAACGTGCTCTGGTCACCTACCTTATTTATCGCCTTGTTGCAAGCCGCCGCAATCGCTGCAAGTTACCATATGATAAGCAAGGGGAAGCAGCTTAATCGGGGACTAAAGCGGAAACCTTTTTTAGCTCTTCCAGTTCGGCCCAACTAAAACACTCAACACTTCTGCCCATTCATTGACTCAAAGCAGCTCAAAGCTATTCCTTTTCGAATAAAGAAATTGAATTCCCTGAAACAGGATGAATATGTGACCTGTCCACAAAATGTTTATTGGTTTCCTCCCGTATTTGCATCATCGATGATATAAATTTTAGGCCAGGCAGAGTAGAATAAAAGCATGACAGAGTGTTTCAACATTACAGAGCCCCTGCTCAGCAGTAGCTTCCTCTGCAATGCTGGAGCAGTGCTACTAATATATTTACACATGCTTCAATATTGCGTTTAAGCAGGCAAGGGTCATGAAATACCAAAGGATCGAGGCAACACTGAAAGGAGTGCTGAGAGAAGGTTACAGTTTGCGCACAGAATGTGTACTAATATGACAGAGGAATGCTGGCTGTGAAAAACAAAAAGAACAATGGTTGCCTGTTCTGCAGCCGAGAGTAGATGTAAGCATGCAAATGGATACCAGCAAAGTAGATTGATTGGAAATGATGCTAGCCACAATTTTAAAATCGCGCGCACTGCTAAACAACGTCTGGTGCAGAAAGCTTCCAGTGCCTCCAATCCCGGAGGCAGACAAAACCACGTCGACCACGTTGTGTGAAGACAGAAAAAGTTTTTTTTTTTTCGGGGTTCAGTACAATCGACTAAGAAAAAAAAACAAAAAAACTTTAACTTTCGAGTAAATACGTAAGGGAGCGTGTGAAGTAGTGCATTTTGGTGAGGACGCCACTGTTCGGGGACACAACATGGACGCAAAGCAATAACTTCGTGCTAGCGGCATTAGCGGAGTGTGGTTGCCTCGTCGTTTGTGCGTGTTCCCGTGCGTTTTCGTATGATCTTGTCTGTGAGTGCGCTTGTCATTGCTTAGGTTGGGTTCTTTGGTGGGTGCGTGCGTGCTGACAGCCGTTTTCTAGTGGCGCGATGCCGCGAAGCTGTTGTGTGCCGCTGTGCCACACAAACTACAGGAAATACGCGGCTATGAAGTATCACGAGTTCCCCTGCGACCCACAGCGTCGAGAAGCCTGGCTGAAGAATATCTCTCGCGAAGGGCCGTCGGGAAAAGGTAGCAAGTGGGAGCCGTCCGACAGGTCTCTGGTGTGTGCGTTACATTTCACAGAGGATGACTACAGGAAGGACACGAAGCTTAGGCTTCTGCTTCCGACTGCAGTCCCGACCGTGTTTCCCGGGTATCCCAAATACATGCAAAAAAAGAGGCTTGTACCACGGCCGCTACGTAAAAAACAGGTCGTCACGGGTGCAGGGAACGCGCAGCCCAGGAAACGCCGACGAAGGAATTTAGCCGATGACGCTGTAGTTGGATCCAGCGATTGTAAAAGCTCCCGAGAAAGCACCAAGATTGAAAGTTCATCGCGCTTTTACAAATACGAGATAGAAGAGCTCGTTCCAGAGTCGGCCACAGAGCCGTGCGGAGGACATAGTTTTGCTGATCGCGCCTGTCAAACTACATTATTTGCTGATAAGGACTGCCAAACTACATTACTTGCCGATCAGGCCTGTCAGACTACAATACTTGCCGATCATGCCTGCCAAACTCTCGCGCATGTCTCGGAAGAAGCGAAGAAAACATTGAACAGATTGAAAGAGAGACTTGCTCGTCAAGGGGAACAGTTGGAAAAATTGCGGGCCGATCGAGACAGGATGAAGGAACGCCTTTCATTTTATGAAAACAACAAAGACATTCAGGCATTCGTTCAGGTATTGCAAAACGCGCAGAAAGGAGACAAAGCCCTTCTACAATGAGGGAATCCTGCGGAAATGCATATTATAGAAATCCTGTTTAAATAAATAAAGATTTGGGCATGTTCGAAGCAGAGGCCTTTTGAAGTTCCCATGTCATGCTAGCTTCGAAAGTATATGTAGGACCAGGGGTGTAGCCGGGGGGGGGGGGGGGGTGTTTAACCCTCCCCCGAAATTTTTCGATTTTGCATGTGTATATATACATGCACACATACAAACGCACCCATGAACATACAAAAAGGATGGTTGAACGCCCCCCTGAAAAAAATTTCTGGCTACGCCTCTGTGTAGGATACTCGACCAGCAAAGTCGGTGTCACTTCATAAATGAGGGAGCGGCTGTGTGTGGAGCACAAAGGGCTATCTGTGGAGCAGGAAGTGTACTGCATACTCATTTATGACATGGCCATTGCGCAGAAAGTTATGACAAACAAGTGGACAATATGTTTGGTCTTGTTGACATGAGTCACAAGGATAAGTGAAGTGCAGTTCCTTAAGTGGCAAACCGCTTGTTATGCTTCGTCTTAAGAGGACTGCCAACTGTCGATGTCGTACCGGTGTGCTATCCCTTCACGAGGTGCCTGAAGAACGACAAGCTTTCTTCAATGACACTGGAAGTCATGAAAGTAGCCTAAGATGTCAGTTTTGCATGTGTTGAGAATCGTCACTGACAGTCGCCAAACAAATGTTGCTCTCTTCAAACGTCTCTTAGAAGATGGCACCCCTGTTCATGCCCTGCCCCACCATCTGCAAAAAGGCCACCCACTCTCTTTGTATTTCAACCCCAATCACCTCATAAAGAACCTACACAATAACTTTCTTTATCGAGAGATGACTGACGGCGATGGGCTCATTGAAGGTGGTTTCTACCTCAAGAAACCTTTTGAAATTCAGTCGCAGTTGCTGGTTAAGCCAGTCGGATTTCTTACCTGTGCACATGTTCAACCCAGGAACTTAGAGAAAATGAAAGTGTGCTGGGCAAGTCAAATATTTTCTCTCCCAACAATTGCAACACTTCAGGAAGACGCAAATGTCATACCGACGCATGCCAGTGCAGAAACAGACCTGCAACAAACAGTTTTATGAAGATGATTGCTGGCGAAATGGCATGCCCTTCATGATATTAGTGCAGTGGCGCTCTTCGAGCAGCAAGGGATAGAAACGTGGCTATTTCTTCCGAAATGGAGGCACCCACGAGGTTGGCCATTCCAGATGCTAACACATGCACCCTACCAGCTGCTGTTGGGCGTGCTACCATGGACCTTTCCACTGAGCTCGCATATCGGACACTACGGTCTCTAGCAGAAGCAGATCTTGCGCTGGCATCAGTGGCCTTTTGGGCTGGTTACATCGTAAGAGCATGTGAGAAAAAGGTATGACCTTTTTATTCCTGCGCGTACGCAAGCATTGTTTTAAATTTGCTTTAATATGACAGTGCCTTCCAAGTATAGAAGCCTGTGCATAACTTTATGCTACATAACTGTGTATTTGTACTGTTAGGACTGTTAGAACAGAACACTTTGTACCACTGTGGAGTTCTTGCATTATTGGGCATTTGGTACTGCTTTCCAGGTGCCAAGCGAATCGTGCAAGACCCTGCTGCAAGCACAAGAAGCAACAGGGCCACTCCACAGGCTCACCAATAATGTGGACAGTGGAGGCTTGGCGTAAATGGAAGTCGTCAGGCTTTGCCAGCTGACTTGCGCCTTTGTTCAGTGCGTCTTGAAGGCAGATAAGAAAAAGCAGTAAGCTGTGCCAACAGCATTGTTTCCACATTTCACACAGTGTAGGCAATTCACATGTGAAAAAAAAAAAACCATGCTCACACTGAGGAGCTCTTCAAAATATTTTTAAGGTTGTTGTGGCCTCCTTTAGCAAACTGGGCTGGGATTGTAAATGTAGATAGATTTTTGAGGTTGGTTGCATAAACCTCTCAAGGAAGGTTCATTTATAAATAAATTTTTCCTTAATTTTCAATAAAATTGCAATGAAAGTACTAAGGTGCTCGTAGAATCATTTCACACTTCTGTCATCTGCCCTTGCAGTTATAAATTTACCACAAGTTCATGTATATTAATATTTTGTTTCCACTTCATGACTTAAGTGATGTACATCCAGGCACGTAGCCAGAATTTTTTTGGGTGGGCAGGGACATTAGTGTTAACAATTTTCATGCCAAGCGCGGGGGCAAGAGGAGCTGTTGAGAAGAGCTGCCCATCAGAAACATTGGCAAGAAGAGCTAAAATGAGTAGCGCTTAAACAAACGGAGGCAAAAGAAAGAGACATGCATCCATTTTTTTATGTGCCACTCATTTTAATTCATAAGAATGAGCAGATAATGAAGCCAAGGAAGGTATAGGAAACGCTAATTGTACTGTTTTAAGTGCATTGATGTAACTGTGATACAGATGCAAAGAAAGTAAAGCGGACGAAAAGACAACTTGCCGTCGGGTTCCCAGGAACCTGCAACCTCCGGATAAAGCACCCAATGCTCTACCAATTGTGCTATGGCAGTGGTCGTCCTCTCCACTTTAGAGACTATTTATGTGCTCTTGGCTGCTCGTAGCTATGACGGCGAGTGTGGAACACTCTTTCTTTTGCCAGCTGGTGTAACATAGCATGTGATCCTTTAACTAGCAGACAGCTGACCAATAAGCCCTCGCATTCTACCTGAAGGCATCTAGTCTGCTGGAACGAGACTCCCGCTGCGAATGAACGAAAGAAGGGAACTTTGAGGGCTTGTTTCTTTGTTTGACACAACCTTAATGAAAACCAGCAGATAATGAAGCCAAGAAAGATACAGGCGTATACTACAGGTAAGCGGAAGGTATATAGCATCAGGCACGTTATCCGAAGATTGTAGGTTTGGTCCCTGCCAGTGGCAAGTTGCCTTTTCGTCCACATTACATCGTATGTACGAGGGGGCACTGAAAAGTTCCCGGCTTTGCACAGAAAATGTATAGTCACAGCTTTGAAAGTACGCATTTATTCAAAGTAATCCCTCCTCAAACAGATGCCCTTTCTACATTGTTGTTTCATCTTTTCTTGTTCATTAAAAGAAGGCATGCTATATAGGTTGTCAAAACTGCTCTTAGCAGCATGTTTTACATCAACAACGTCCTCAGATTGATGTCCATTCAATCATTTCCTCAAATTAGGAAACAGATGGTATTTGGAAAGGACCAGGTCACGTGAATATGAGCGATGCTGGGCCAGTTTGGAACCCAAGATCTTCAGTTTGGCAGCCACAACCTTAGACACGTGCGAATGTGCATTGTTGACTGTTCAAACATTTTGGCACCCACTTCACTGAAAGCTTCTTCTTGTATAGGATATTGGCGCCAATGGAACCGACATGCTCCCGGAATATTCCCAGGAACTGGGCTATATTTGTGGCAGGTATTCGCCTATCATCAAGAATCGGCTTGTGGACAGCAGAGCTTGTTACCAAATCCCTCGAGGTCGTTGAGCGGCCACTGCAGGGTTCATATTCAATGGTAAAATGTCATGTCTTCAAACTAAAGAGCCAGTTTTTGAGTGGGCTATAAGGAGGACACTTCTCCCCCAATATTTCTGACATTTCAGTGTGAATGTCCTTTTGTAGACTTTTTCTGGGGAAACAAAAACTTCATGGCGCCCGGTAACTCGACCTACAAGAAACCTGCTTAAACCTGTATGGTTG
Organism: Rhipicephalus sanguineus; assembly: GCF_013339695.2. NCBI lineage: Eukaryota > Metazoa > Arthropoda > Arachnida > Ixodida > Ixodidae > Rhipicephalus > Rhipicephalus sanguineus. Next base: position 186,409,738 of record NC_051178.1, read on the forward strand.
ACATTTCTGGCTACGCCCCTTCATGGTGTAACGTTCCGTCAGCCTGTAATGTGTAACAATAAAATGAGCTTTACATTGAGTGTCAACTGCAGTCAGCTGTGAACTTCTCCGTCAAGCTGTCCTCTCAGTGGTGCCACAGCAGGCACACAGAGAACTAGGTCTGAATGCCAATCAGGCTGCATTACATCATGGTGTGGGAGTTTTTAAGCAGGTTTCTATTTTTGGGGACCCTTGTGGTCTGGTGGAAAGGTGAGCCAGTGGGAGAAAAAAAGGGGGGGGGGTCACAAAGGGGTGTGCTTTTCGAAAGTGTTTGCTATTTGATTCAATTCCCTGGAATTTTACTATTTGAACTTCAACAAAAACAAATACATCACGTCCAAATGAAAGTACTTCAGATTTTAATATGCTTCATCATACACTCTCATATTGCGGCAAAGCTGCCTTTAGCTCCGTGCGGCGAATTGGCCAAGACACAAAACCCGATTGGAAGTGGTCCCTAGATTTTCAATATGCTTCACCTCATCACACCCACGTATTGCGCCAAAGCTGCCTTTCAAGCTCCGTTACGGTCGCAAATGTATTAACTCAGGAAAACGCTGGTTCCAATATGGAGATGAAAGATTTGGCAGAGTTGGGGGCTCAATTAATGCTGTTTTGGGCCTGAAATTTGGGCAGGAAGTCCGAAAAATCGGGCGCCGAAGCTTTTTAGCATTCAAAATTTCAGATGTTCTTATATATCAACGTCTACGAGGCAGATTTGGAACTCTGGACTTGAAGGGAGCACACCCTTGTCCACCACATCATTTGAGCTTCCACAGAAGTTGAAAGAGGAGGAGAAGCTGAGAAAATGACATCTTTGCCTATCACGTGTAAAGTGTTGTCGGCAACACTTTGGTTGCGCCAAATCATGTACATAAATACAATCCGGCCTCTACATTGCCTCATTCTTGATAAGACAACTATGAAACACCACCCCGCCAGCGCTTCATCAACCTAGCAAAAAGAAACACTTTCATGTTGCTATCTGATGAGACATACCTAGGGATTCTCTGCAACTTTTTTCTGTAATTTCACTTCGAAGTATTCGAAAAATGTTTGAGAAATATTCTAAAATTATTCGAAAATTATTCAATTCGATTCGCACTCAATCTTTATTATTCGAATTCGCTTCGCGCCCAAATATTTGCTATTTGCACAGCTCTAGTCACAACACAGCATGCACCGTGAAGTATGTGGCTTTTATTTAAATGGATCTCCATGGACCCCCGTTTGAGAACCACTGGCCTAGAGTATGCAGCCACAAAGCAACACAGGCCAGGTCTCGGCTTCCACAGACTGGACGCTCTTGCGCCACACGCAGCATGGCACCATCTCGAAGAGGCGGCAAAACCCGCGCCACTAAGCTCTTCTGAATGGTTGCCTGGATGTTCTTGCAACGATGCCCAGATGTTCTCATTTGAGTGCTCGGATAACGCCTCAACGTTATGGCTCAAGGTTGCTTGATGTTCACCGGTTACAAAAGCTAAAAGCATTTGATGCTTTGAAGAAATTACAACTAATCTCGGTACCATATACAAACATGCCTTGGTATAGACCATACATGCAAATTGGTTTGGCATGTGACAGTTCATGTGAGCAACAGTGGAGTTGTCATTTTTTTAATATATGCTAATAAAGAGCTCAGGGCATTAAGAGTCCACAATACTTGTAGAATTAAACTTAACTTCAAATAACTTCAGAGGTTTTACATGTCAAAACACCATAGGTCTGCAAACTCACTCAGACTTGCATTGAGCCTTGAGTCCGGGTGAGTAATGTTTTTGTGAGTGCAAGTCCGGTGGAGGAAAATTTTGGTGAGTCTGAGTAAGAGTGAGCCCAAAGCGTAAAATATATTTCTTGAGCGAGTCTGCTTGAGCTCCACATTTTCTGCCGACATGGTCCAATTTACTCAACTTCAGCATTACTGTCAGTCTAATGTCGGCTCGCATTTATACTCTCACCTACTCACACATACTTCAAAGCACTGGCTTTCATACACCATCTCAGTATTTATTGATCAGAGGCGTGAGTTACGTATGGGGGGGGTGGTCTTTGGACCTCCCTCCGGCGGCAAAATTTCATGGGACGTTGTTGATAAAAGATATTTCATGTAAGTCATCTGTTTCAATAAAAGCGTCCTTGCTTGATTACAACCATTGATAACTGATATTTGAAAGTACGAGATTAAAAGGCGCCAAGTAGAGCACCAATTATGCGAGATTTTGGTGTTAAAAGAGCAATTACGCTATGGTCAAAAAAGTTAAATATACGCTAACGGACTCATGAGTCGACTCACTCAGGCTCAGATCGAGCCACGAGTCAGAGTGAGTCCAAGCGAGTAATGTTTTGGTGGGCGAGTTTGAGTCCGAGTGAGCCCCAAGAGCAAAATATATTTCATGAGTGAGACTGAGTGAGCTCCACACTTTTTCCCGACCTATGCAAACAACATGATTATGAGGCACACCGTAGTGGGAAAATCCGGATCGATTTTACCACCCAAGGTTCTTTAAAGGGGTGCAGATACCTTTTTTTTTCGAAAGAAGGTTTACTCTGCCATACAAATCTCCTGTATACAGATACAGCTCTGAGCATGTGTGAAGCTCAGCAAATGCTGATAAGATATTTTATTTTTGATATTAGTCAATTTTTCCCATGGTGCACCTACCGACATCGGCACTACCTTGACGTCTGGCTACAGTACTAATTCTGGTGACTTCACCCAGCAGTCTGGCTAGTTGTAATGATGTCGGGTACCAAGACTTCCAAAATGGCCGCTTGTGCATCACCAATGGAGCCACGGTGTGAAGCGGCCATGCAAATGTCACGATATCTTGCGCGAGCACGTGATGAGAAGCTTGTACCGTGTCTGTGACGTCGGGGTACAGTAGAAACCGAAACTATCTTTTAAAAACATACTGCAATTACTTTTTCAGGGTGCACTCTTGCATAGCAGTACATTTTCTAGGCTCTTGAGGGCTTGGCCTTTAATTTGACGCAAGAAAATGACAACTGAATATTTTGTGTCAGTACCCCTTTAACATGCACCTAAATGTAAGTACAGAAGTGTTCTTGCATTTCACCCCCATACAAATGCAGGTGGCGTGGTCAGCATAGGACCCATATCGTCTAACCTAGCATTGAAACACATTACCTGCCAAACTACCACATCGGGCAGACGCCAAGGTCCTTTGAACTTGGTACTGCATTGATATGTGGCCGTTCTAACGCTCAATTAGTGACTGGCCTCGGCATTTGTCTGTGTGCTCAGTCATGTGGTTATGAGTGCTGTTTTGCTGGAGTGTTGGAACACATATTCTCTATAGACCATTGCAAGCAGATTGAGTAAGCAGCTGCTCCTGCTACTGTGCAACAGTGTCTCCCTATGACTCGACAGGAAAGCAAGAACACTGAAATTTACATCTCATATTTTTATTTTCACAAACATGCATACATACGCATGATACTAGCAGCTTTTGTAAACCTTGCGAAGGAACGAGGAATATGCAACCCCCCAAAATGGCACTTACGGAATGAGTTCTTACTAAAAAAAAATGTAGAAAAAGCTGCTAAAAAATAGTCTTTACTCCTATATCCACAGACAAGATCATTAAACAAGCTTGGACGGCACTTTTTCCTGCAGAGGGAATGAGCTCCCTTGCGCAAGGTCATATCGTATAAAAAAGAAAAAAACACTGCTACATAAACTGCTCGTCAAAGAGGCACAGCATATGGATGGAATGTGCGTCCTGCACAATGTGCAAGCTTCATTCTGCAATATTTTCAAATCTGAAAGTAAGAATAAAAATGGTTGGGGAAAAAGAAAAGGCACAGGTACAAAAATAAACACTCCTGTATAAGAGGTGCTAGTACACTATGCTTTTTTCAAAATATCAAATATTTCATGTATATTGTTGGGAGCAAGATTTATTTATAAATTGTAAGAGTTATAAAGCAAATCAGCATATCACAATAAGCTGGAATGAATACTGTTTGCAATAAGACAAGAATGGATGTTCTAGGCCCGATTGAACAAAAGTTATAGTACGTTGAACACTTGGCAAGTCACCGATGTCGAGCTTGGTCAAACTGGGATCAAGCTGGGAATGTTCAACATACCACAACTTTTGTTCAAATGGGCCTAGAACATCCATTCTTGTCTTATTGCATACAGCATGGATTCCAGGTTATTGTGATAGGCTGATTTGCTTGATAACCCTCACAGTTTAAAAATAAAGCCTGCTCCTAACAATACAAAAACCATTTAATAGTTTCAAAACTACATATTGTATTAGAACAATAATTGCATGCTTGAAATCAGCACATAAAAATACATAAGCTGTGAAAGTTTCATAATGATACGATCAAAAACAAGAAACATGTTTCAGAAGCAGGGTCTCCCCTTTAGTTTCAACAGCGAAAGTTATTACCCTTGGTTACTACAACGCCATGCACTTTGACGAAATCATAGAGCGTAGGAAAGGTTACCGCTTAACAACATAATTATACGTTATTATTGAAACATATAATGACTACTGCTCAGCCTTAGTTACAAACTTGGACATCATTTGCCACGCATGGCCCTGGTGCACTGCTGGCAAAAGCAATGGAAGCAACCTTTCCAAAATCAACTGAAACGAGCAAATATACAATCTGAAGTATTAAGTCGTTTGACTGGACAACAACTACCAGAACCAGCACTAAACCTATCACCCGCAACCAGTAGTGCCTAATAGTGCCACTTCCACTCTTACTTTTTAGTTCGTAAAGGTTATCATAAATTTAAGAGTAAAAAAAATCTGCTCATAGATAGAGGCACATCAACCTGAAATGAGCATCGAGGCCAGATTTTGCAGCAATTGATTTTCAAACTCGATCTCCTTTTACATGTGACGTTTGCTGAAACCTGGCATAGGCTAGTACAACTATGAACACTGGGCCAAATGACATTGCTAAATTTGTAATATGATTGCGCAGACAAAGTTTGTTGCAACACTGCCCGCACCTCTTACACTGCAAGTGGCCCCTTATTGTCAGGCTCAAGAAAAAGGAAAACGAAATGGAAAGAAAATTATTATTGCAACATACAGCATGGCAGACTGCAGTCCAACTTCAAAGTGCATTCACCTCTCTGCACCACAACTTACATGGCCCAGGCAGTTTACTATTTTTCAATGACGAAAGTGCAAGGCTGTAAAAATGCTGAGGTGTGAGATATTTTAAACCCAGTGCATTGAAAACCTATGCGAATCTTAACAAAACAAACGCAATGCAAACTCGCAACTTACCATTGCTTCTTCGAAATATTCACAAACATAACACAATAACCTAACTGTAATCCGTTTGCAATAATTATCTTGATGACAAGTCGGTAGTCAATTCGATTAAGTGACTAATCCTTGAAAGTCACCTAGGCATTTACTCAAACTTCTGAAAATGACTACAGCAGTTTACTGAAGCAAGCCCAACGAAATGTTGTCCTTGCAGGTGGCTTGAGTCATGAACCTTATTACAATATTGTGCAGTCTCTAACAGGCTTTCTTTCCAACTCTGTCAAATGTGCGAGTTGCTAAAAAAAAAACCAAAAAAAACAGTCACTTTAACCATTTGCAAAGAACTAGAAAACCACAGTACAAGAGTCATAGCAGAGTCCTTCAAACACGTCATATACAGTTTGTAAACTGTCAAAATCATCTTTCTCATCTTGCACAACACCAAATATTCGCTAAAATATCTTCTACATAAAAGAACCTTCCAAAAATATCTAACAGTCGTGTAAAAGAAGTACAGAAGTAAGACAGGTGGCACTGTACAAACGCAAGTCGTTAGCAGAATCCGCTGGCACCTGGAACCAAGACAGATGTAGCGAAAATAAAAACTAGAAGCAAAACAACGATCACAACCACGATTCTGATCAGTATATAATTTCAACATTTAAAAGAAGGGTGTACATCCATAAGAGGGTAAAAAGTTGGCAGGTGCAATGGCATTACATAGTACAACTATTCGAAGAAAGAATGCGGCCAAATTACGGAACCACAAAAGAACGTCGCACTGTATTGCAGTTCATACTGAACTCGACTGTACATTCTAGAAGAACCATGCCTGATGAAGCAAATCATTATCGTCACCAACCACACATCTAAATCCCTTTAATAGCTGCCCTAAGTTAATGGAAAAAAAAAAACGAACCTTCACACAGCCTCTCCTGTGCTACAAGCCGTATCATAATAAGAGTCTATCGACCATCAAAAGCTATGTCCCAGATACTTGAACACAAAAATGCTTGAAAAAAGACTCATTGATTTGCTTGCAGCTACTGCATCTCTACGGTACAATGCATCGTTTTATGACCCATCCTGAATGAAATAAGGCAAGATTGGTGAGGCAGGCACACTGGAAACACATGCACGTGCGAGATTGTCCATGCAAAGGCGATCCTCAGCCAAAACATCTTATCTCGGCATTTTGGATGTCAAGACTGCAGGCGATGCTAAATATACAGGCATGAATTGCAGCTGCTGCCATTACGCTGCCCCAGTACAATGTCCCATTGTTCAAGCAGAAGATGTGTTAACTAAACTGGCATGAAGTGAAAAATCTGCAAGTGTTAACGTAAGCAACCAACCACATGTGAAGGCAGGCCAGCGCTGATGGCCCCACAAAGATGTAAAGCTAAAAGGCACTCTTATAGCTTTACTAATGTTGGCTTGATTGGCAGCTGCAGCTCTTGTCCCAAGTAAGGACTATGCAGAACATTTTATATGTTGAAACGAAACTGCTGGAAAAGCCGTTGGCTACATTATGAAGACTATGAGGAACATACAATGCCATAGCAAGAGCAGTTGTTTACAGAAAAGAGAGAAAGAAACACTGGCACATATGTGCCACAAGAAATTGCAGCCCGACAAGTCAACACGTGCAGTTACGCTCATCGTGTAATGCAACAGCGTATGTAAACGAGACAGTTATGCAATCACTAAGAACAAAAAGTACATGGCAGCTAGGCACGTGGTGCCAACTACTACGAGCTTCTACAATTTCACTGGTCCCACAGTGCAGCAATGTAGTGGCAGTACACGTCACACTAGCCCGACCAAGAGTGGCCGTGGCACTAAAAATCAGTAAAAAAGGACACGGCCCTCCTCCAGTCAAAGCTCCGTGGTCATGATGGTGCGCCTCTCAACCTGCCGTTTGGGGGCGGGAGCATCGGCTGAGCCAACATGCCACGGCGAAAGCTGGCTCGATGTGCAGTTGGACAGCGTACGCTTGACCACCACGGGTGCGGCGATCCCACCGTTGCTGACACGTGGATGCGTGGCAGAGGAAAGGGAGCGCGTGACGGGATTCGCCCCGGCAAAAGATGTCTCCTGCGCACACGTACAGAATGATCCGTGGCATATTAAGCAAACCCTTGTAGCAGACTTGCATGCTCATGTACGGTGTGGTCCATTGTTAAAATTGGCACACCTAGCTGGTAATACAGCCAGACAACTCGAACACTTTTATCAAGAGGGGAACATGGCCAACTTGGATGCATTATGCTGATACCTATGCATTCAAAAATGGTCGGAACGCCTTCATGTCCATCTTTCAGCTCTATTCAATAGCCAATTACTAAATGAGTGCTAGGAGTTATAGACGAAAGTCAGCTTATGTGAGAAAATCAAATCGCAAAAAGAAAGAGCCAATTTAAACTTGTACAGACAACAGAGCTTCACCGCATCCTCTTTAGAATGCTTCTTATGCCAACTACAACAAACTTTTTACTCATGATCATGCTTAAGTGCTCGGAAGCCAGGCAGATAACAAACTTATTTCTAAGTCTCATAACATGGTTATAAAGGAAGTTTACAGTACTGACCATAAACCACAACAGAGAATTTGTCAAGCAATAAATGAAACTGTTAGCGGTATATTAACTACTCGCTTACAATATGGTTTCAGTATCCCCAACTCATTCAGTGCAATGAACAGCAGCATGGTGTCACAAAATAATGCTGGAATATTGTGCCCACATAGGCTTAGATGACAGATAAATACCTAATAATCAGAACCAAACCTTCTCACTGCTTCAATGCAAAAATTGCTCAATGCTAGTTACGTCAGACTAGATGGCTAACTTGCAGACACTGAAACCACTCAGTGATTCTGGATGAAATCTCCTGCGAGCTAAAAAATTCCATGTTGTGTCCTGCAATACCGTAAAATGCCGAGCAGGCCCCCCCCCCCCCCCTACGGTGAAGGATAATCCGACCAGATTTGGATGGGGGGCTGCTTGCTCGGTCCCGGACCGAAATTCAAGATGGCGGTGGAGTGCCACTAAAAATAAAAAATGCCAATCCATGTTTCTAATGAAATACTTTATTTATTTACTATTTTTATTCCCCCTCGTCACTGCCAAACAATTGAAGCAGCGACCGATTTGATTAATATACGACCAGGCCACATGACAACAGAATTTCATAAAGAACATTAGATACGCATTCAGTGTACTCATTCTTGTGGTTCTGTTTACACAAGCGATGCTCGTCTTGAAAAAAAAAAAAAAAGTGGCCACAGGGGAGGAGGGGAGGGGGGCGCTTACTTGGTCACTGGCGCCTATTTCAGATCTCCCGAAAAAGGGAGGGGGGCACTTGCTCGGGTGGGGGCGCTTGCTCGGCATTTTACGGTAGTCAATAAGATTGTTCCATTTTTCCAGCAGGTAGAAAGTGACAGTCAAAGCTCTCTATAATCCATTAATGTCTAATTCGTGCAGCGACTGCCTATGCCACATGAAACTGCTACTCAGGCATAACAGCCCGTCCACAACATAAGGAATATTACAAACTCACTTCATCCAAGTTCTTAAAGTCAATTTAGTCCCAAAGGGTGAGGACAAATCAACGTTATTTTAAGTGCGGAACACACAGAAAGACACTATGCAAAAGGCCTTGATGTGAGTAAGGGAGAATAGCTTAAAGCAGGGCTTAAAGTCAGGGGGGGGGGGGCTCCCTTTTCTTAAGGAGGGGCTGTATGTATGTGTGTATGTATGTATGTTTTTAGGTCGCCGCCCTCTGAGGACCCCCCTCCAACGAAGGGAGACTTTAAGCACTGGCTTAAAGGTACCACTGACATGAAGTAAAATATAGCAAAAGAAAATTGACTACAATGCATTCGTGCTATTCTGTGTCCACTAGTATTCCTACGAAGTTAAAAATTCACAATATTCACAGACACAGCAAAGGATGGGAGAGCACAAACATTTGAAAAAATAGCACAGACAACACACCTTTCAGGGGATACATATGCACTCTAATAGCAATGATTTGTCTTCATACACACCACACAGGCAGCAGCAAACTTCAAATGGAACAACCTGACAAACAACACACTATTTTGATCATAGGAACTTTTTTGGAACACATGGAAGTCTTGCAAGTGCATGATGGGAGACCAAGAAATGAAACTATTTCATGAGCAGAATAAATTTTTTGTAAAACTCAATGAAACATTTACGAAATCACTGAATGAGCCCAAGTTTGAAAGCTTTACGGAAAATTAGAGATTTAGCAGGGAAGAACTAGTGCACACAATATAAGCATGATTTGAGCTATTGTGCTGATTTATGAGGCTGCAATCATGCTTAGCAATCAATGCTGCATCACGCTTTTAAATAGTCACGCATGACAAGATGCTCCTGTATTTTTTCCATTTTCACTTCGTGCCGAGAGGATGGCCTTCATCATACTTCACTTGAACAGAAGCGCCTTTTTGCTTACTCTGTGGGTGTTGTTCGAAGTCTTTGGCTGAGGTGCCTTTACGCATCTTCCTTTAAAAGCAGTCAAAGTATGCTTCTTGAAGCCAATGTTTCTTTATAAACAAATGCTAGGGATCTCTCTTCATTGCTCAAGTGGGATATAATGACAGCTGTATGGGTCCACTTGACTTTCTTGCACTCCATGAACTTGTTCAGAATAGATCCATTGCCACTTTTTCAGTCACTGGAAATCAGCCCAAAATGTTATGAAACCTGCGTGTCACTGTTGCAATAATTGAGAGTGGGAACTCATCATTCATGAATGAATGTTGATGAGCGGATGCCACCATATATATTTTTTAAATTTAATTCTGGAGTCTTAAGTGCCAAAACTGTGTCGTGTTTATGAGGCACCCTGTAGGGGAGGGGGACTCCGGATAAAGTTTTTGATTACCTGGGATACATCAATGTGCACCTTATGATATAAGTACACAGGTGTTTTTGCATTTTGCTCCCATCAAAATGCGGGCAGCACGGCTGATAGTTGGACCTGCACCTTTTGCTCAGCAGCATAACACACTAGCCAAGCTGCTAGGGTGCACAGAGCAGATGCACCACCATGCTGCCATGGTGAAATGTTTACGAAACAAAGCGAAGTGTAAAGCATTCTGAACTTGTTCAGTGAGTGCAAGGAAAGAAGTGAATGGTCCTTAAAACGTGAGGGATGTGCACTTGGGACACTTACAGTAAGCACCACACCATCCAAGCTCTTTTTGGGGAGTGTCGGGGGAGATGGTGGTGGTGGTGGTGGTGGTGGTGGCGGCGGCGGTGATGGCAGTGCTGGCTCAAGGGTAGCAGTGGGAGGAGGAAGGGCATGTTCAGCGGGTGCACTAAGGGGTTTCTTGGATGGCAGGAGTGGGGTGTTGGGAGGGGGATTGCTGTGATTGCTGTTGTTAAGCAGCAGTGCGGGGTGGTCAGCCTTGCAGCCAGCTGGCGGCAGCGTTTCCTCGTCCTCGCTATCAAACTGAATGAGTAGCTGCGAGGAATCGGGGCTGCTGGCACGTGGTGCCTGCTGGTGCGCGCATGCCGGCAGCGGGCTACAGCCGCCTGCGGCGCTGGCGGCGCCACTGCCGGCAGACGACCCCTGTGGCTGGTGGTGAGAGGGGAAGAAAAGGAGGGAGTGGCACAGACACAATGGGGAGAGAATCACTAGTTGTTTAAGATGCAGGAGCTACACACATTTAGACACAAACAGCATGCAGCATAACGTGCTTCTTTTTCTAATGGTGATTAACGAGCACTCCAATGGTTAGGCAGCTATAGTCAGTTACAACCTAACAATAAATACAAGCTCCTCCCACAAAACTGCAGTGCACTTGTCAATCACCTATGTAAGAGAGCATAGCAAGCTGATTTCCTTTCAAATCACAAGTACTTTTTCTGTGCTAATGTAACTACCATGCATGCAGTAAACTAAAGGTTCGTCGTTCCAATCTAAAATCCAATCTTGGGCTAAAAAGTTATGTCACAATCTCAGACGAAATTTGCCAGCACGATCAAGTTTTCTAGTTATAACCAGACACAAACATGTGTCTGTAGCTCGACATCACTGAAATGAGCAAATGTGACTGGTTGGAATGTCTATGCAAATTCTCTCCGGGTGGGACAGTGATGGATGTGGGTGGAGCTTGTCTTTATTCTTTGGTTGTAACCGACTGTAGTCTAAAGAAGTACTGCGGTCACTAACCGATCATCACGTTTGGCGGTGTCTTACATTGGACACAATAGATACGTTAACAAGATAGATTTTTACCAGGTTGGCACATCAGCCCACCCCAAAATCACAGAAAAGAATGCCTCCGACCCTTGCTCGAACGTGACCTTGCTTTTGGAACACTGTCTTGCTTAGCAGCAGAATCGCAAAATTTTTTGCCACTGGGAGGCTACCAAGTTTTCTGCTTTTATATGCTCCTTCTCTTCAACCACAACAAGATAACGCACCAACTAGCCCTGAAGATGGTCAGCAAAAGCACTGACTTTCTTACACGTCAGAAAAGGCTATTAAAAATTTACTAGCTACTCATCAGTGCTCATCCACTGTGCTTTCAAGTTTCAATACCTTCATGCCAATTCATAGGAGCATAGGATGTGGAAGTGTACATAATAAGAAAAGCACACATTGCCGACCTTAGTGCTGATTCCTTGACACAGTTTATTTATTAGAGTTTAGCAAAAAAAACACGTGCTTGTTAATAAACACGCAATAGATGGCTTGCACTGTTACTGCCAAGTGAGGGAACACTTGAGTGACATTATTGACTCATCTACAGAAATTCGGTGGGATCTCCAATGCACCATTATGACATCCATGGCACGAAGTGCAAGCCATCCTAACTTGCCGTCTAATGAAATGCAAGTAGCACAATATTAGGTTGGTATAGTGAATGCAGTGGTATAGCAGCTGCCTTGCATAAGCAAATAAAGCACTTATTGGCATGCAATTAAACAAATAATTTTGCTCCAGTGATGTTGAGAGATGGAACTGACGTGGTATGGTCATTCCATTGCTAGCTCATGTTTCAATGGGTAGTGCAGGGCACCCTTTACACACCAAGAGAAGTCAGGGGGCTCTTGGTAGACATCACTTTGTGGTGCATATTTAGCAGAGACATGCTATCTTCAAGCACTTCTCAGTGATAATATCAAAGACCAAAAAACTAGGGGTGTGCGAATATTCGACATTTCGAATATTTTTCGAATAGTGTTTGCTATTCGATTCTATTCGCACTGGAATTTTACTATTCGAACTATTCGAACTTCCCAAAGACAAACGCAGTCAACGTCCGATTGAAAGTGACCCCTTCAGATTTTTAATATGCTTCACCTCATTACACTCTCGTATTGCAGCAAAGCTGCCTTTCAAACTCCGTTACGGTCCATAGAGTTAATATACTGACTCTAGAGGAAAAGCTGGGCCGCGAGACCTATAACCACAAGAACGCTGACATCTTGGAACGTTGTCATTCTTGTCATCACATATCAATCCTAAAGAAGCACCTGCACAATTAAAAACTTACGGATATTGTTTTGTGTTTATTTTAAATACTTCTACGAAAGAATACAACGGCTATTCATGAAATTTACTGCGCGCGGAAAGGAGCGTTTGCAGGCGGGTTAACTAGATAGCACCACCATATCAACACTCGCGAGTACGGGAGTGTGTGCTTGTGGCCGATTGCGCCGGTTTGCGCGTCGTGTCAAAGCCCCTGAAACTTTGTCCGCGACGTGTATCTCGTAGTTGTCATAGTGTCCCATTGTGTGCGTCTTCTGTCGCCGCATACCACTCGACTTCATGTGACAGCTCTTTTTTTTCTTTCGAGCTGGAAACTTCAGTGCATCAGTGCAAACCAGGACGGACGGCAAAGAAGAGATGAGACAAGCCCTGAATGTACGAACTAGTCGCAACCGATTTTTTTTATACTTTTTAACGGCGATAAAGCTTCGTGGGCGGTGTATCTTTAGTTTCGATTGAAGCTTTCAGGAGATGTCTCACTCATATTCGCCGCTGCATGCTGCAATCGACATTGTTCTGCTTTACGGCTCTCTGCGCTGAAGTACGGCAGCAATGAGCTGAAAAAGAACGTTGATACAGGTGTCTCGCCATTGCAAGTCGAATCAGCGCGCGACCACGGCCTACGGACTTTGCTTCGAGCTGCGAATCTGTCGAGTGACCTTTGTGCCAGCGAACGGAGAAACTTTGGTAGGGACTGCCTAGTAAAAACCATGCACAAACAGGTGGAAATTTTAACTGTTATCAACCGGACCAGCTGCAAAGACAACCGTACACTAACACACGGCTTCACGCATCAAAACACAGCTGATCTTCTCTGAACAGCGCGTAGCTGGCTTAGGTTGGTAGATTAAAACTGATTACCACCGTCAAATATAGCGAGCGTCTCAGGGTCTGGCAACGCTGGCAACGATCGTTTCGTTCCATCATGGCGGAACCCATGCGGTTATAGGTTCCAATGCATGGGCCCTATGGGGAGCTTTTCCTCTAGAGTCAGTATATTAACTCTATGTTACGGTCGAACTTAGCCAAGAGACAGTCAACGTCCGTTTGGAAGTGGTCCCGAGATTTTCAATATGCTTCACCTCATCACACCCCCGTACTGCGGCAAAGCTGCCTTTAAAGCTCCGTTACGGTCGAACTTAGCCAAGAGACGTCTGATTGGATGTGGCCCCTAGATTTTCAATATGCTTCACCTCCTCACACCCCCGTATTGCGGCAAAGCTGCCTTTCAAGCTCCGCTACGGTCGCAAATGTATTAACTCAAGAACACGCTGGTTCCAATATGGAGATGAAAGATGTGGCAGAGTTGGGGGCTCAATTAATGCTGTTTTGGACCTGAAATTTGGGCAGGAAGTCTGAAAAATCGGACGCCGAAGCTTTTTAGCATCCAAAATTTCAGATGTTCTTATATATCGACGTCTACAAGGCAGATTTGGAACTCTGGACTTGAAGGGAGCACACCCTTGTCCACCACATCAGTTGGGCTTCCACAGAAGTTGAAAGAGGAGGAGAGGCTGAGGAAATGGCATCTTTGCCTATCACGTGTAAAGTGGTGTCGGCAACACTTTGGTTGCACCAAATCATGTACATAAATAGGATTCGGCCTCTACATTGCCTCATTCTTTATAAGACAACTATGAAACACCACCCCACCAGTGCTTCATCAACCTAGCGAAAAGAAACACTTTCATGTTGCTATCTCATAAGAATATGCTTAGGAATCCTCTCTAACTTTCTTTTCTGCAATTTTGCTTCGAAGCATTCGAAAAATAATCTAGAAATATTCGAAAATTATTCGAAATTATTCGATTCGATTCGATTCGCACTCAATCTTTATTATTCGAATTCGCTTCGCACCCAAAATTTTGCTATTCGCACAGCTCTACAAAAAACTCATTAAAGGCCTACGTTTATGTCTAAACTGACATATGCTTCGTTTGCATTATTTGTTTAATTTAAAATGATGCCATCCTAAAAAACCATGAATACCAGGCCTTGAAGAAAGATTCTTTCAGGCATGAAAACAATCACAGGAATCGCAGGCAAGGCTATAATTGCCATATTTAAAATATAATATAGAAAACATTGTAATGTCACGGCCAGGCTACAACGAGGGTCGAGCAATTGCCAATGATGTCTTATCCGCACCAACACTATCGCTGACAAACTATTAGACTCATACCTTGACATTGTAGAATACTGTATTTAGCAAGGTTCCTTAATAGATCTATACGACTGCTGACAGCAGCCAATTTAAATTTTGTAATTTGAATACGTAACCATGATGTGCTACATAGTGAAAAGGCAGGTGCAGCTCCACTCACCAGTGCAGCCACTAGGTCGCCAGCATGTCCATTGCTGAGGACAGCAGTACTATCGGCCAAGAGATCCTTCGTATCACTGCAAATACACAGCGACACCTTTCTAAGATAGCAAAAGGGTTACGTACCGTATCGGTTTATTTTTACAGAGTCAAAGGCATGGAAGCCTAGCTACACAATAAGGTGTCATGCCCCGTACGTACACCATTGAAGAAGGACCATTAGGGTAACCTTTATTTTCTAACCCCTTCTTTGCAACGCTGACATAGCCTTTTATTTTTTTCCTTTTAACATATTGGCACTTTTCTTTGCACGTTCAAAACCGGTAATTCAAATTAATCATGAAAACTTATTACCACTTCCAGTAACAGTAAAAGAAGCAGCAATGCAATCCCGCAGTGGCACTGCTAGTTAATTACAAAGGCGATGACTATGCATTTTGAATAGCTACATAGTTCACATTTTCAGTCAGCGTTTGTACAGTATCCCTGATCATGCTAGACTTTGGGGAATTGGTGCAAATGTGCCCTCCTTGACTTACCAGTGTCTTGTCTTTTCTCTATTCACAGATGCTTTGGCTCCAGTAAACTCACTGGATTCACTGCAAGTGAGAGGTATATATATGTGAGGTTTATGTTCTTTGCAGCTGGGGCTTGAGAATTTGTGGAAAGCACAGGAACACATATGCAGCCAAAAAGCAAGAATGGCCTATTTGAATGGTGCAGCCCCAAGCTCAACTGTTGAATTAAACACCATTATTTCTTTGTTTAACTGCATATGTGCTACAATATTTACAGCATACGCACTCATTATATATATATATATATATATATATATATATATATATATATATATATATATATATATATATATATATAAACATTTTAAGTTATTTCTGTTATATCGGTGCATATCTGCAACCAACAAGCACTGACCTAACAAAGCAACGTTTGAATGTTTCTTACTGATATGAGCATGCAACAAAGATGAGCTTTAATAAATGTCAGATACCAAAGACACTTTTGAGTCAAATGCGGCTTTGTTACAACAAGGTTAGACAGCAGACTTTCAAGGATGTGATGTATTTATTATCAGCTTACCCATTCACATGAATGACAGTCTTGTACTTTTCTGCCATAAGTGGCTTTCCGTCTTCATCGTCCGATAAAAGCAACGGCACTTTTTCCCCAACAACTCCTAGACTTGGCACTGCAGCATTAGGAAAACAAAAAGTGTATTATTAACTAACACTATACTGCAACTAGCACGGACAAAAAAATATATTATAGAGCCTGCATTTTGTCACTGAGTAGATACAGTACTATTTAGCAACGCCGGGTATTAGCAACCTCAATAGTAATTGCCACTGCTAACAAAATGTGTTCAAGTGCCGTGAATTTAATGGCTGCCTACTTTTTGAAATTGTGGGGTCTCTAAAGCTCTTAGTAATAAGGTCTGCAACGTGCAAGCTTTAAAAAAAGAATATATGAACACTGGATGACCTAGTATAGTTGGGCTTTTGACATATGTTATGTTTTAGTAATATGTGTTTGCTTTTCACTTTACTTTATTTAAAAGTTAGGAACTGCACTCCATTTTAAGCAATACTTGAAACATAATGCTAGGTCATTTTTTTCACCCATCTATGACTTTGAAATGCTGCAAGCCCAACAGTAGGCAACTAAGCTTCACAGGAATGTCAACCTCCCAATGCCGAGTTGAAAATAGTAGAGAAACGCAATTTCTCCAGACACAAGATATAATATAAATACCGCTATCACTACAGGGGCCCTGATTCACTTTTCCAAGTAATCATTGAATGACCTCAGTATCGAAGTTAATTGCCTCACAAATTGATCGCTGCAAAAATGTTTCAAATCCATCGAGTACGAGTGCAGTTACAGGCATTTGTTTCATGCTTTAAGCGCTTTCTCGTTTTGTCCCAGCGAGGGATGACAGAGGAGGAAAGAAGCTACGTCCATAGAGTTTCCTAAAATTAACTAGAGGGGACTCTGGCACAGCAACCGTTCAGCCACCATGGAAATGATGGGTAGTACACGGATTTGCCTAGTCTTCATACTTGTGGGCTCCGAACGCACTTGTGGCTTTGTTTATTGCTATGTTTTGGTTTTCTTTCGGATAAAAGAATGGATCGTTGTAAACTTCGTGACCAGATTTGAATCGGTGAGCTTAAAGAAGTTAAAGTGGCGAAGTGAAACTGCTGATTTTTTTGCTGAACATTGTTTTGCGACAAAGCAGATGCAGGTGACGCGGAGCCAAACGGAGCCGAAAGAACGAAGTTTAGACAAATCCGTGTACTACCCATCATTCCCATGCTGGCTGAAGCGCCATGCGTTGCAGCTCCCATTGACACTTGCGCCAGAGTTTCCTCTAGTAAGTGTTGTATGAAACTCTATGGCTACGCCAGCATGCATCATGAAATGCAACTGCTCTCTCCTTGTGTGATACAGGTTTACGGTAGTGTTGCCACTATGTAGTTTTAGCAGACTATAGAGTACATGCGGGAAGTTGGTGACGCTTCTAGATCCACATAACCAAACTATTAAAGGGACACTAAAGGTAAATAACAATTTATGTCAGAGTGAAAGCTCAAGGTATGACAACGTCTAAAACGGCAATATTATCAACAGCAGTGCCCTACTTACCAACAAATTAAGCTAAATGTATCACACGATGAGCGCCACGAGCGGCACATTTTGAAAATGATCCCGATGACGTATGAGAGTCTGCCTACAATTAATCACTCGTAATCAAACTAGCTGCAATAAAAAAAGAACCTTCCGTGCATCAAGAGACTTAATAAAACGTTGCTTGTTCATTTCTGTTCGATTCATGGAAAAAAGAACCTCTCTGGTATTGCAATGGAAAATGACGCGCTTGGTTCAAAGGTTCCGTTTTCGCCGAACTGCGCTTCGCCCGGCGCCCTGCTTCGCTCACGGGGTCGTGTCTCAGTGGTAGTTTCGGTATCGCATACTGCCGCGTGAGTTTTGCGCGCTCGTGAAAGTCACTCTGACAGAAAGTTCGACAAAATGCCGCATGCATTTGATGTTGCCGGATGCCCGAATGGTGCACGCCGCTAGTGCACGCTGCTGCGCAGTAAAGGTGGGCAACGTTGTACACGGCAGCAGTGACGTGTGAAAGACCGATTACAGGCGGGTGATTTGAAGTGCGCTAACGCGATGCGGACCACTAGAACGTGATTTTATTTCAAAATAAGCACTTCCTTGGTATAAAAGTAGCACTACGAGGTTTCTGGACCGCTATTTCAACAATCAACGTCGACTTAATATTTGCCTTTAGTGTCCCTTTAACACCGCTGCATTGGCCCGTTATCTTTAATTGTGAGGGCCATTGCTGTTGATGTGGAACTCACAATAACACAAAGACAGACTTGCAATTCCTCCTCTAACACCTAACACCCGACTGTTCCACAAGTTGTCAAACGCACGCCGACCATACATCTACTGGATGCTTCAGTGACTGCGCACCGTAAACAATGTCTTCACACATACAAAGTGCCAGACGTAGAAAAGCCTATTCTATTTCTTGCAAAACAAAAAGCAAGCACGCCAGTCACACTGTGAAATAACCAATGATGCACCTGTTGTAAGGCTCAAGCGCAAATGCTCATGTAGCCCACAGCTGGCGTGAAGCAACACCTGTCACACTTATCAAGATGCGGCCTGCGATGGCTTCTCATATGCAAAATACAATACAAATATTCTTGTCTCAATCCATAAATTAGGTGTTGACAGGGGTAAAACTGGCGCAGGTCACATTTGTTCTGACCACTCATGGAACTCTGAAATGCCCTTCACAGAACTCAGTTTGAGAACCCCTGGTATAGACAATGATCTGGGAACAATAACGTGCAACACAGACAACAAAACTGCGTGCGTGGTAGCATAAAATGACAGCTCACCCCTACGCTTGTCTTCTTCCGCCTTGGCCTTGAGGATGTTGCACTTCATCTGGTCAGGTGGTATTGGCTTGGGCATCCCACTGCTTGTACCAGCCTTGGCCTGGTTGTTTTTGACACCACATGAAACCACAGTGACAGTGCCAGCTGCACAGCAGTCCTTGCCACCAACACCACTCATTCCTGCGGAGCTGTTGCTGTTGCTCCTGTTGCTATTGCTTCTGCTGCAGCTGGTCCCACTTCCACTGCAGCTACTGTCCAGGGCCTTTAGCCTCCTGCTCAGCTCCTCAGCATCTATGGATAGGCAAAATGAAACCAAAGAAAGATTTTGCTTGATTGCTTAACCCTTATTGGTTTCTATCATTTTGCTGAAGTGAGAAATTGATACTTTGTGCGACTGAATGAGTAAAGACGGAAAAGATTCAGTGCAGCTTTTTGGCAATGTACCGCTAGATTTTTTCTCATGAATGGTCAAAGATTAAGGCATTGAACGATTCTTTGAACTTACATAACAGTTTGAAGTATGCCTGCAAAGTATGTGAAGACCATCTTTGTACGACCACCAAAGGAGTGAGATATGCCTGCTGTAGGATGCTCCAATTATGACGCAAAGAGATAACCTCAGCATGGGGGGATGCAAGGATGTATATAACACTCAAATCTCGATATAACGAACATGGATATAACGAAATATCAGTCATAACGAAGTAAATGAAGAAATGAAGAATAGTCTTGTCATAGATGCAGTGTTACAAATATATGTTTATAACGAATATTTTGATATAACAATCTTATTTTCCTGTCAGATGCGACATTGTTGTAACGAGGTTCGAGTTATTACTTTAGGAAGAGCTACATTTCTCTGCAGCACCAAACAGACAAGTCATGTAATTAGAGCCGCTGATGCTCAGACTCCGAAGTATATATTTAGTTTTGGTATTTCGTAAAGTCAATTATTCATTGTCATGATTCCTATACTAGAATCATAGGACAGAAAAGGTTTAAGGCTTAAACCACAGATGTGCTTGACCTACAGCAACGGCCGGGAAACAGTAGTCTGAGGGTCCACATTTCAAGCAGAACAAATAATGTACTCGTACATGGATAACGTTATACCATGGAAAGTCTTATAAATAGTTTCTCTTCAGTGTCAGCAGCCTCTTTCTCTCTCTTACTGAGCCACTCATTATTTGTAAGAAAACAAAAGAAAAACTAGATAAAACTAAAATATGTGTACGTTTCCATTGGTTTGGTTTATGAGTACTGTCCTAAAAAGGACTCAGGCTATGATAGATGCCGTAGTGGAGGGCTTCGGAGAATTTCAACCACCTGGGGTTCTTTAACTTGCATTGACATCACGCAGTACACAAGCACCTACCATTCTACCTCCCTCGAAACACAACAGCCGCAACCAGGATCAAACCCACGTGATTCCGGTCATGCAGCCAAGCACCGTAACCCACTAGGCCATCATGGTTGCTGTATGTTTCCACTGGTAACATCAGCTAAATACAAGAGATTCTGACTGACTGAGCTTTTGACTGTTACCATTAATTTAGAGCAACACTGAAGAAGGAATTCGAAACAGCCACACTATTTTCAACTACAATCCCAGAATAGAACACCTTGCTTGCAGTAAGTGATAGCTCTGTTTACTTGCAACAAAATGTTAGCAGTGACTTTACCTCTTGTGAGGATATTTATAGCTGCTTATCTATCCCAATATGAAGAGCCATGCAAGCAGGAACATTCCTAATGCATCTTCTGCATGAAACCAGCATTGTAAGATGTTGCCAAAACAGATGCACTACAGCACTTGTCTTAATTATTACAGTATCAAAGCCAAAGTATTACAATTAGACTTTTATGTTATTGCAATATATTCACCATAAAAAATTGTAAACAGAAGGTCCAACAATTCAAGAATGAACGCTTCCCCTCGTACGATTCCACAGGAGGTAGGCAACACGCGCACGTATGGCTAAAGACCTATACCGACAACAAAAACTCGCGGATTCCACGAGATAACTTGAAAGCTTGCAAAGGATTTGGCACACTTGTCATTTACCTGGTTCTGGGTCTGCAGGAATGTCGCCTTTCTTGTAGACAGTCAGGTCATTTCTGGTGTCTGATGCTGAGCTTGTTTCCTTGGCAAGGGAACGAATGAGGGTGTCCAGCCTGTTTTCTGCCTCTCCAGTAGCTACAACAGGGACTGGCAGATTGCACATCATCTGCTGGGCTGCGCGGAACAAGAGGCAAATCGATTCATGAAAAAGCACTGAGCTTGGCAAGAGAAATGTGTGCACTATCCTGGCATTCCTCACGAGAGCCAGCACAAATAGGACAATAAATAATGATGATTGACAATGACAGAAAGATGTACAATAGTGGTTTTTCTTTTTGCTTCTTTTTTTTTTTTTTCAAAGGCAAAAGTCCACTTTAGAGCCTTGCAAGTACAGTCAAATATCGTTAAATGGAATCTTAAGGGGCCGAGAGAATATGTCGCATTTTGATGTTTAATGGGAGTCTCATTTACTGAGACAGATGTACAAGGTTTCAGCAACAAAATAAAAAAACCAATTGAATTAGAGGCAGTTCTGTTTAAGTAGTGATTCTGCTTCAGCGATATCACTTTGCCGAGATTCTACCATAAATTAGAAATGCCTTTTTAGCATTTAGAGGTTTTGCTCAAGCTTGCATTGCTTTTAACCGTGCCCGGGTCCGGCACATATTTTGTCAGGCCAATGCAGTGATGGCGATGCTGCTTTCGTTCCCACAAGCGATGCACAAGTTGTCCCACACAAGAAGGCGGGCGCGAATGCCGGCACGGCCTGTCTTGTTCCGTGGCAGCCCAAGAATTTGCTGCTTATGTGGAATGGAACTGATTACTGCAGATCTGCAGTAACTGGTAATACGCAGATCAGTTTGGAGCAACACAGACTTACATGTTCTCAATTAGCAGTGGTCCCACTGTTAAATCCAGTGGTGCTACTGGGGCCACCTCTACACTGTTTTCTGGGTCTACAGCATTGAGGGCCACACAGTTTGGAAGCGATGCTCGATGACGACTTTCTCTAGTGGTGCGCCTCGAGTATCGCTGGCTGGGGCGCCGCTCAAACTGCACAGTGCGCCTTGTACGGTTCTTCTGCGTGGCTTGGAATTCTGTACGCCCACTGCAAGAAGAAAATTGAGAGTTGTGCAATCAACCTTACATATAATAACCGGCAAATTGAACTACTTGATAAACAGGAAATAGAGAGAAGTCTGCATACACATCCTAATAATTTCCGATTTCTGCTGGTAGTGCACACAAATCCTGAGAGTGCAGATACAGCTTGCTATGTTTTTATCAGTGCTTCAATATAGCATAAAAGGATACAGAGGAAAAAACAATATATATATATATATATATCATGCTCACCACCAGAGCATGTCCCGCACTCTTGCACAGGATTCTATCCAGAAATTTAGACGTCAAACGCTTGCAGCGCTTTGCTCAGACTTTCCCAGCTTAGAACACACGCTGTGGTGGTGCCCCACGTTATGGGGTAACAAAGACGTTACGTCGTCCAAGTGGGATGCTGCCCTACGCGGCCCGGATTTCGAAGCACAACTATGGGCAGTCCACCGGGTCCGCGTCATGGCGGAGAGGCTAGGCCTCTCTGTCCGGACATGGGAACAGCCCGCTACGTGCTAGTTCACGCTCCGAAGGACCTAAATAAAGTTATTCCATTGCATTCCATTCAGTAGAACGGTTCATTTACAAGGTTATAACATCACTGTAGCTCAATCACTATGACGCTAACAGCAGATTTACATCTCATGTTTCTAGACTAGTACTACAATATACTGCTGAAAACTTACAAAGTGATGGGACACTCTCTAAACCTCTCGTTGAAATAAACACACAAACTTCGCTGGATGTACCTGTATCGAAAACGGGAGCCCATGCGGAAGAAATTCTGCCGTGTGTTTGGCCCCCTCATGGTCTCCTTGAGCCGGAAGAAAGCATGGTGCTCTACAGCACACTTCCACAGGTGCTTCGCTGCCTTGGGGTTGTAAAGGCGGAACACAAATGTGTGTTCTTGCTCACGACCCTGCATAGATGGGAGTGTCGTTTCTAAGATAGCACATACACCATGATAAAGCAAGACAACGCTAGTTTCTGTCTCTATTTCTTTTATATATGAATACTTTGTCCTGTATTTTATATCACCCAGTTCTGCTTACAGCCTAATGTGTAGACTAACAGTACTAGTGTAAATAAATAATAAATAATTGAAAAGTTGAATTCAATTACCCTCTTCCTTCCCATCTTTCTACTTCCTGCAAGTAAAATATTCACTCTTCTAACAACAAAGATAAGATCACTATCAAATTTAATGGTCAACTTTAAATTAGCAATGGAGTAAGGCGGCGGTTCTGTGCATTCGCTGCCAAATATCTTCACAATTAAAGAAAGAAACAATGTTAGCAGCTTCCTTCAATGTGGATGTAGTAGTACTCTTATCACACAAAACAAAGTGCAACAAGCGCTACCTCTCTTCTAGCTATTAGGAATACACAAAAATGCAAACAAACATGGTACTTCCTTTTACATGCATCGTCACAACAACAAAGGCAATCATATGCTTTAGACAAAAAAGAATAACACCTAAAACTTAATGTCATATGGACTTAGACACATGTTTGAGTACTTTTCATTTTACAAACACTGATGAATTTCAATACAAAATATATTTTTAGAAACAAGAGTGACATTTCCAGACTTACAGGCACCAACCCACTTTACTGCACACGAAATTCAGATTGAACATCAGAACTGGGCCTGAGTACCTGTTTATGGAAGCATTACAAGTTGCACTTCAAAAATGAACAAGCAGCATGTGACTACAGACATCATGTACCCAGTTTAAGAAGCTATTATTATTCCTTTTTTCCTTCAACATGGTGAATGGCGACTGTAGTGAACATTGTGTATATAGACTGTCAATGATACATAAATAAAGGACAAGAAGAATTTTCTACTGTACCCATCAATCAATTGCACCTACATTTAACATATGGATAGCAATGTTTCAAATAATAGTGTACAGTGCAAAATGACAAGCACATTTGCAGGTCATTTTTAGTCTCTTCAACAAGCATCTTTTTCATTTACAAAGATCTAACAATAACACTGCTTTCAAACAAAAATTCTTTTCTCCCTTCCAGAAAAATACAATATCAACCATTTAATTTGCAAACATCACACCAGCCACAGTGCTGTGTTAGTAGCATTAACTATGAGCCTCATAACCGAACGTGTGTTAAAATGCATAACAAACATTTTTTACACACCTCATCGTCATCCTCCACAACCACAAGCGTCAGTTTCTTGCTCTTAAAGTCGAGCCGCGTAATCTTCGGCCAGAAGAAGAGGCCAATCTTGGTTTGCTTCTCAAAGACTAGAATGCCAGTTGGAGTGAGGCCCAGCGAGTATTCCTGGCCATCTTTCCCCTGCAAGGAAAGCACACCAAGAATGGCAAAACTCGTCAACAAAGCAGCCGAGAGAGAGAAAAACCCAGGAGCATATTTAACATTGCCTAGCAGCAACGTAGCCAGAAATGTTTTTTCGGTGGGACGGAGGGGGGGGGGGGGGGCAACCATACTTTATGTATGTGGACGTGTATATGTACACGTGCAAAATTGAAAAATTTGGGGGTAAGTTTAAACCCCCCTCCAACCCTCCTCCTGGCTACGCCACTGCAGCCTAGTGTACACTTTATATTACCAAATTTCCTAAAGGCACTATTCTAAGCTTTATCAGTAAGCAAAGTTTCCCACAATGCCATTAAAGCCACTATTCCCATGAGAAGAGCCTTTGTAAGCCAGCAAACACGTAAAAACAACAGTCAGATCAAAGTGCCACTCTGAAGTGGCCATGCCAGATCATTGTAACATCATTAACTTTTACAGCATTATGTTCAGGCCCAGTGAACCTTTTTAACACGAAAGTGTTTTATGCCGGGGTCCACCACGGCTCCAATGATGTATTTCCATGACAGATATGACGTTGTAAAATATAAAGACTAAGAGATGGCAAAGAAAAAAACTAGAAGAAAAAGCTCCGCCACTGGGAGTCAAACTTACGACCCCTCACTCCGCAGCGCGCGGCGCGAAACAATGAGGCCACAGACTGCACGTTTTTTGCCATACTAATGGCGAGCTATTTATATGCACCATGTGCCGGTGGCGGTACTCAGAGATCGGTGGTACTGTTTTCATTATCACTAGCGAGATGGTGTGAAGGGCTCGAAGAACGCGCTTTAAAGATCGATGCCCCACGCGTTGCGATGAGTGCGCACCTCTACAGGGCGTGGTCGCTCGTGCACGCGCTTATCTCTTGATGGCGGTGGTTTATACGTCTTGTGCTCTCACCGCAAGTTTGCGTTGAGAGCACGAAGGTCACTTCGCTCACTGCAGCGGCCGCTTTTGCGAAAGGACCGTGCTGCTCACACCAAAATAAGTTACAACTGTGACAGTTCGTGCTCATCCTGTGTATGTTCGTTTCATGCATCCTTTCTGCTTGGGCAGCGTGTTGCAAGTATCGAGCTGCTTTCCGTTCTTCGCGTGACATTACAATTTGTTGCTATAGCATTTATTCCTTCGCCCTTGGCGCGAAAGAATGCCCAACAAACGCTCAACTACGCCTGTTTCACTTTCGTGTCATAGCGATTCCTATGACAGAGGGATCAGCCATGTTTTTTTCAGAAACTATTGATTATACTGTACTTAAGAGAGACAAAACACTGAAGTTGGCAAGAACATTTACTGAGTAGCAATTGCTCAAATGCAAAAGGATACTTTGAAATCCTTGATTTCACACCGACAAGTTGACAGCACAGTGCCGGCATTAGGTGCAAGAAATTGATATTTGACCTTCATTTTATTTTCAAATTATTGGCCCACTACTGAGGAATTCACGAAAATTTAGTTGTGCAACAATATTTTAACAGTACAACATGATTTAGTGTTTCTCTTTAGTGCACCTTTAATGTTCCGCTTGTGCCTCCAAGGATAGACTGACATGACCGAAACCTCAATGTCAATTGCTGTCACTTGATTTGCTGTCGCTGTTTAGACACACATGGGCCCCACTAAATGGTCTCCGGCATTTCCTTTGACTTGAATAAACAAATGCTTCAATGCTGAGGTCTCGTAGATAAAGTAAGTGAAAACAACGGAGTGACCTTTAGAAGCTTTTCGCAATTGTGTACAAAAAATCTCTCGCACAAGAGTTATCCGAGAAGTCCGTTTCAACTACAACAAAAAAAGTGCTGAAAGGAAGGGTTTACGAAGTATTCTATACCCCTATATTTCCAAACACTGTACTGTAGCCTTCTACATAGATTCTGCCACTGCCAAGGAATATGAGCATGGCACAAGCTCTTGTGCAACTGGTTTGCAAAAACTATGGCGCCTTTAGCGAACACCAAGAATGGGTGATTCCTCTGATAACCACCTTTGGGGAAACAGCCGATAAGGCATTTGCATACAACTTACTCTGTCTCAACTACGCAATGCCATGAGCCAGAGCTTCTGCAGAGCACATGTATCAGAGCACCAGCAGAACAGACCAGACTTCTCTTTAAATTTTTTGCTTCATAGCCTACAGTGTCACTGTAGCGTAAGAGTGAAATTTTCAGACCAAGAGTCGCATTATATCTCTGCCTGTCTTGCGCCATAAAAAGCAAAAAGCAGATGATTACACGATGCAACTATTTTTTTGTTTTCACTTGTCAGACTCAAGGAAGCTTACAAAATATGGACAGCACTTTCAATATGACACAGTGATCATGTAGTGATGCATCCTAATGATTTGAAAGACTCAGTATCGGAATGCAATGTTGAAAAACAATTTTTATTGCTTAAGACTGTGCACGTGCATTACATTTGTGTGAACACGGTACCATAAAAAATAACGCTCAGCACATTCACTGCTATCGGTGCACACAGTAATGAAAGGGACACTAAAGTGAATCGACGATTCGGTTTAGATTCATAAATTATACTCTGAGAACTCTAATGCCGTTCATTTCACCATCATAGGTTTATTATTAAAAGGGTACTGACACCTTTTTTCGAAGGCGAGTTTACTCTGCCGTACAAATCTCCTCTATACACAGATGGCTCTGAGCAAGTGAGAAGCTCAGCAAATGCTGATAAGATATTTTAATTCGATATTAAAGTCAATTTTTCCATGGCGCACCTACTGACATCGATACTAGCTTGACGTCAGGCTACAGTACAAATTCTGGTGACGTCACGCAGCAGTCTCACTAGTTGTGATGACGTTAGGTACCAAAACTTCCAAGATGGCCGCTTGTGCGTCACCAAAACTTCCAAAATGGCCGCTTGTGCGTCACCAACGGAGCCACGGTGCGGAGTGGCCGTGGAAACGTCACTATATATTGTGCAAGCACGTGACGAGAAGCTCATACCCGTGTTGTGACGTCAGGGTACAGTACGAACCGAAACTAGCTTTTAAAAACATACTGTAATTACTTTTTTAGGGCGCACTTACGCTTAGCACTACCTTTTCTAGGCTATTGAGGGCTTGACCCTTCATCTGACGCAAAAAAACGACAACTGAAAATATTCGTGTCAGTACCCCTTTAAAGGCGAAAGTCAAAGTCCAAGTTTCATTTTTAAATTACGCGCCAGAACCTCCGCGCGTGACGTCACAGATTTCAATGAGTATTTTTTCGTATTTTGGCGACATTAGCCCACTGAAATTTCCTGAGACTTGATACGACTTGTCCTCTGCCTCCCTCAGAGGACAATGCACTTAATTTTTACCAATTAGGAACGACATAGGTCCTAGTAGACGCCATCAAAATTTATGACGTCATGGCGAGTGGTGCGAGAACTTCAAGGCGGGGTCGCCCCATGCATTTTCTTTTTGAGTGCTAAGCATGCTGATTTTGGTATCGTGAAAGAGTAATTTACTAATACTACAAGAAAAATCTGTTTTTTCTCTAGAGTCCCTTTAAGAGAGAACAAAAGGAGAGAGAAAGACTCACCATTACAGTATGCATGTCAACTCCATACATTTCAAGCCACTTAACCTTGCTCAGGTAGTTCATCTCAGCCTGAGCAGGTGTCTGACCCCTGTTAAAGAAAGCAGTGCATTGTTGATAACACAACACAGTTCGTGTTATTAGTCAGTAACTAACCCAAGCAGTGCGTGTACAACTAGCCTGTTACGGAGGGCATCTCAGTGAATGCCAAGCATATTGTAATTGTACACACTTCACCAATACAAAACTGAAAGCCTAATTTGCGCGTAAGCAGCAAATATGCTCATCCCAAAAATGATAAAGACTAGTCAGTTGTTATGCTTTCAAAAATATAAAATGGATCACTACAAGCAATAAATTAAGGCCAGCCTTCACACTGAGAAATCAACTTTGCCATTGCCCTCATATTTTCCAACACTGCACAACGTTACATCAAAAGGGCGGCAGATTGGGTGACCTGATATTCATTAACATTTTCCCGAATTAGTGCAACTAAGGAGGAGTGAAGGAACCAAAAAACGCCAGGCCTGCGCTGAAACCGCAGCACAGTCACAGCGAAAGCTGGAAGAGCGGCGTTTCTAGAGCCCGTTAAGCTCTCTT
Organism: Rhipicephalus sanguineus; assembly: GCF_013339695.2. Taxonomy (NCBI): domain Eukaryota; kingdom Metazoa; phylum Arthropoda; class Arachnida; order Ixodida; family Ixodidae; genus Rhipicephalus; species Rhipicephalus sanguineus. Next base: position 186,438,509 of record NC_051178.1, read on the forward strand.
GGGGCTACAATACAAGTACACTAGAAAGGTACCCACTACGCCATAAATCACAATTTTTGTGAAGTTGGGAAGCACCTACTAAGCCATTATTCGTCATTCTGCGGAGAAACGAGGCACCAGCTACACGTCTGTAAGGCATTATGTGCACTTTGTTGAAGCGGCGACTGATGACGATGAAGAATAATGGCTCAGCCCTTTGTAATGGGTTGGAATCTTTAAACGGCCCACCATATTTAATTTGCATTAGGTGATGCCCGGTTGCTATTTCCCTCTCCCGTCATGCTGTATAACATACGTTGACGTGGGAGAGAGACGGAGGGAGGGGGGGGGGCGAAGAACTTTACTGAGACCCCGAGGAAATGGATCATGCGCTTATGGGCTTCCTTGGCAACCAATACAAGTGCACTTGCGAGGAACCCACTACGCTATAAATCATTGTTAATTTTGAGAGGTAGGGCAGCAAGCACTGTGCCATTTTTCATCATTCTACGGAGAGCGTTGGTACCTGCTAAACGCATGTAAGGCATTATGCGCACTTTGTTGATGCTGTGCCTGATGACGATGAAGAATTATGGCAGAGTCCTTTGTAATGGGTTGGAAGCATTCAACAACCTACTCGTTGCGCAATTCGCATTGTGTGACGCCTGGTTACAGAATTCGCGTTGTGCGACGCTTGGTGCTTATTTTACTCTTCTACGACGCTATATTGCACATGCTAATGTGGTTCCTTCCTGACATGAAGCCTGTATAGGACCTTTTTGCAAAGCAGTTTCAGAAAAAAAAAAAAAAAAAAAAACCGGCATGGCTCAGAGGTTAAATACTTGGCTCCCACACAGAGGGCCCAGGTTCGAACCTCGTTCCATCCTGGAATTTTTTTCTTATTTCGTTTTTTTTTTTCTTATTTCGAGCGATACTGGTTACGGACACCGGCGGCGGCAACGGCGGCGGACAACTTTGGTGCCAAAAACGGCTGGTGAAATGATCTCATAACAGCTTTCGCTGTGAAAGATAATGAGACAGAGCCATTCCTATCTAGTTATCTTCTCAGTTCTTTCACTGATTCCGAGTTGCATTAATTTGCATAAAAATTTATGCTACAGTACATGTTATGAAGAAAGAACATTTAAAAAAATATTCCTAAGCTACTTACTGAGAACCGCAAGACACAGAAGGAAAGCATGCTTTATCTTAGGTACTGCGCCGAGATCTTAAGCACAGAGAGATGGCTGCTGCAAATTGTGTGCACACGCACATTGGAAAAGTACAAGCAGCAATGTAGGTACAGTACTCACGAATTGAAATGCGACGTTGTTTTTTGGGGGGGAGTGGGTGGGGGTATAACGATCGCTATTAGCAACTACTCATGATAACCGCGTCAGGTTGCTGCAAATCTGGCCACTGAAGGTAATGTTGGCTCTGATCTAAGCGTTCGAGTCAAAATTATGCCGATATGACACAAACTGTAGGTACTGCAAAAGGAAGTATGTGCATTGCTTAGCCTTAAATTTTCGCATTTCAATCTGTGGGTGCTGTACATATTCTATCAATCAAATGCGATACTGGGGGCACACGCCTGGCATGGTCAACTAGAGGCTCCAGCATTGTGCTGCTGGGCTTGAGGTTGTGGGTTTGATTCCAGCGGTGACAGCCACTTTTCAATATGAGTAAAATGCAATAATACTCCTCAGATATAACGAGAACACGACAGGTGTTATCCTGTTTTTATCTCCCACTGTTTTCCATCCTATCAAACCATAATGAGTATACTTAACCAACTAGCCTGCAACAAGCAGTAATAAGACGCAAGGCAAGACTGCTTCTAGAGCTTTGCAATGTGCTTATAAGTGGAACCAACATTAAGAAATTTCTATAGAGTTCACCAACCACAATCAGCCAAGAAAACATCCTCCGAAATTTGCTAAAATATCCACTATGAGGAGTGCATTTTGCCACTGCAGAATCCAAAATTCCGCTGGATTTTGGAGAAGGTCAGCTAAAATGACAACAGAGAGCAATTTCTGTGATCAAATCAATGCAAGAATTTTTCGAGCTTTTCTGGTTAGTCAACTCGGCCTTTCACAACAAAGCATAGGACTGCCCATGCCCAAATGATGCGCACTGGTTCACAGTCTCTTAACAGAAGATATGATAGACCGACTTGAATCGGACTACATTGTAGTACATTGTACGAAAGTGCAGCTAACATGTTCATTTCAACACACGTGCGCAATTTATAATTCAAAAGACTCTGTGTCCCTCAGAGACACTTAGAGTACACATGCTAACTAAAGAGAAACTAAAGAACTTACTTCAGCTCTTTAAATGCATTGATGATGTCTAGTTCCATATCTTCGGTCTGGTCTTCCGTGAACCTAAACTCGGAGACAAACTCTGGAGTATGTTGCTCGGGGTCATAGTCACCCAATTCAGCTGCAAAAATATTCAGGGCATCACGTACGTGCAAACCTCAAGAGTAGTAGTAGAAAGCTTTCAGTAAGGGGTTAGCGTGCAAGCATTTAATGTGACAAATTCCTTACATAACTGCATTGCTCATGATCTTGGTGTCACTGGGGCCATGTCCCCTGCAACCCCTTTTAGCAAGGTGTCTAGTACTGAGCTCATTACTTCTAAAATTATTTTTAAAAATAATAATCATAAGCCCGAATTCGTTTGTATTTTTATTGTGCAGAGTTTTTTAGTTATTAAGTCTAAGATTTTTTTTTTACGTTACTATGCACACAATTAAAATTATTGACAGCTGTTCCTAAAAGGACACTTTCCCAACACCAACACTCACGTTTGCTTTCAGATGCAATCGCCTAAATGCGTCATAGCAACATGTATGCAGGAAATCTAAGAGAATTTAAGATTAAGATAGATTTACCAGCACAAGAAGACGAAACACTTAAGAAGGAACACAAACACACAGCGCTGAGTGTGTGTGTCAGCACTGTGTGTGTGTGTTCCTCCTTAAGTGTTTCATCTTCTTGCGCTGGTAAATCTATCTTAATCATGAACCAACTCGCCCAAGCAGCAGGTTTAGTAGAATTTAAGAGTAGCTTGAAATAAAGTGTTACATTTAAAAAGAGCTCAATAGCATGACTTGTTTCAAGGAAGCGAACTGAAGTAGCTGTAGTCTGGATGAGCCAGAATCTCATTCGACAATATATCTTAAAGGGACACTAAAGCTAAACACTATCAGTTTAGACTGATAAATTCCTCTCTGAGAACTGCACTGTCATTAACTTTGCCACCATAAGTTCATTATTAGGAGAGAAAATGAAGGGAAGAGGTTCATTTTCAAACTTCGCGCAGAAATCTCGGTACCAAGTTTCTTTGTGACACCACAAAATTGCAAAGCCTTTTCTCCATATTTTGGCCGCACTGTCTCACTAAGTTTCCTGAAACTTGCCATGTCATATCTCCGGCATATCACTAGGTGCACAACGCAATTAATTTTTACCAACAAAGAGTTACGCAGGCCCTAGCAGGTGCCATGTTCAAGGCAAGTTGGTGTGGGAACCTCAAGATGACATAGGCAAGTGTGTTTTATTTCTTGCACCTTTTCTGGCCTCTGAAGCGTCCCCTCGTGGCAAGAGTGGTGCTTTTGGTATTGCAAACAGGTTAACTTACTCGCAAAAGTGACATCATTTTTCTTTTTAGTGTCAATATAACGTAAATTGCTAACATGAATGCAGCTAAGTCTTACAAGTTGAGATGTCTAGCCATGCAAATTGCTATGCAGGAAGGGATTAGCACTACTGCAGAACAATCATACAGCCATTAGGTTGCTGTATTTGCTTTAGGTATGCCACTCGTATGCAATACGAGTGGCATACCTAAAGCAGGTAACACATAACAACTGCAATAGACAACATAGATGTAAAAAAAAAAAGAACAACAACGATAAAACAGCTTACACTGCAGAGCATAGGCGCTCAGTTCGACTGCCGTCTGGTAACTGCACGGCAGCCTCCCAGAGAGGACGTCCTGCTTCAGTTGCAGGAAGAATAAATACCTAAAGAGAGAGAAAAACAAAAAAAGGATGCAAGCCACTCCACGCTTGGGTGAGTGCTCGAGGTCGGCACAATGCCTTCTTCCCGCATGCCTCGAATTCAAATGACGGACTGCTGCCGCTTCCCTCGTGTTATCTTTACTGCGATTGCTTGGGCCTCCTCTACACTTCAGTGCTCGGGGACAATTTGTAACAAGTCTCCTCTCAGGCGTAACATCGCATTTCCGTCATGCACCTAGTACTCCTGGCTTTGTTAAAAGATAGCTGCAGTGTATTTCTCAGTAAGCAGAAAGTCAGTCAAAAGTATGACAAATCAATGTGGGAAGCAGTGCACCTGAACTTTTTTTTCAGTGCAAACAAATTGAAGTAGGGATCTTAAGGAGCTTTAAAAATGACACACCCAAGTGTTTTGACATTATCAAAGCCTTACAGCCTGTATCAAACTCTTGTACTCCTTTTAAATTTAGTATGTGTTTCTGCATTCTTTTGTATGCCCTAAGAGTTGCATCCCTCCCCCATTACATCAATATATAAAACTTACATCAATATATAAAAATATATAAAACAGAAGCTTATGCAGAAATACTACGACCAGCAGCCATACAGGGTGAACAGGAAGCAACAGAAGAAATATCTTGAGCATTCGAAATGTACAAACGGCAGCATCCCGCTGTTTTCAAAGAGATGCAGAGAAAGACTGACTTTCTTTTTTTTACTTACAAATCTTTCTTGCCAGGTTGCCAGGGCAATTAAATTTGTTGCTGACAGGTTAGGCTTTAGTGTCACTGTATGATGTACAGACAACTTAAGCACTGCTGATTGGTGGCAAACATTCATGTTCATGCGATAAAACTTTTTGAAATTAAAAATAAATGTATTGTTTGTACAGAGAATGAGAAGCATCTTTATTGAAATGCAGAGAATCCTGCTGACATGTTCTATGTAGGGGCCTACAAGCTACCATAAATAGGGAAGGGGATTCGAGGACAGAAAGTCTTAGGAGCATTGTGCAACTGTACATATCTTTCAAGATATTGAATCTCATTTCTTTGCTAATGTACCTCAAGACAACCTTCCTTAAGGTTAAGCTTGTCCCAGATTTCCTTCCATTCAGACAGTATTATGTTCCCAACCAAGCCAACAACTCATAGTTCACAAGCTCACTAATCTCATGCTTTGGCCTAAAAACATGCAACCATCTTTTAACAGAAAACCCAAGCCTCATAATAAACAGAAACAGTTAATTTTGACAAATAGAAGATCAACATCTGTGTTGTAGCCATAAGTGTGAATTGTCCCACTTTCTTTTTAACTCTACGGCTGTCCACAAGTGGCACAAAATTTAGAACCTCGCAAATTTTGTAGCTTAAAGCTTACTTACCAACTGCAACTGCTCATTTGGGTATAGACAGCTTTGTTTTGCAAAGATTTACAGCAAATGAAGTTGATGTTCTCGCTGCATTTGTGTTTTTGATAAAGAACTTGGAGACCACAATATTAACCTTGCTAATTATAATTAGCCAAGCACAAGTCCAGGAATGCAATGCTTACGCTACCAATTCCAAAATATGCTCACCTCTCTATCAAAGAGAAAAACATTTTAAACCTAAATGCTAACCTTCTGATTGATGAGGAACCGAAATGACAGAAGGTGAAATTTCACAATAGCACTGTGTGAAACTTGAACATGTTAACAAAAGTCAGGCAGAATTGAACGGTTAATAACTGCACTATAGATATCGAATAAAGCTTGAGCATTTATAAGAGACAATATGATTTATGTAGTTCACGAAGCGACGAAAAAACATTACCAGTTAGGAAATGTGCATATATTAAGAATGAACCTTCATTTACCACTTTCGGGAACTGTTCTGTTGAACACTAAGAAAGTTACAAGTACCCCGGTAACCACAGTGAGCCACTGTCAGCAAAGCTACACTGAAAACGTGCCCCCCTCTATTCTTTCACCCTTTCCCAATCCTTCACTGCCCTCCTCCTACAACCGCTGCAGATTATAATTAAGGTGTCAGTTGCTCACGCTAGACTGTTGCAGTGTAGCAGTCAGCAGCAATATTTTCCTTTTCTTCTGTACATATTTATGTAAGCAACCCCTTACTACACTCAAAAAAGCTACACCCAAAGCAAAGGGCTCAAAAAAGTCATTTTTCTAACATGGCTATATTATAACGCTATGTTTGAAGTATGATACGAGCATGTTCAGCATTCATAACTATTACTGAGGGTTTTTTTTTTTAACCTCTGCCTGATCTAATGAAAAAAAAAAAACATTCTTGGCAACTTCATCATTTTATACCATGACTGACGTACAGCGCCCAGTCCCAGATGCTTATATATCCTTACTTTGAATAATGAAACTAATGGCATTGACATGTGCTAGTTTTATTATGTCACTTAACTTACACTCAGCACAGCTTCCTTATTTTTATTATTGCCCATCCTCACAGTTATTATTGGACAAGCAAACACTTACTGAGATCCTCATCAGAATTCTGTTTGGTAGGAGGACAACAAATTTCCAGCAAATGCAAGTGATGTCAAGGAAATGAAGACAGGAAAGTGATAAAAGAAAAGTAACAAATAGAAAAAAAGGTGATGACTGAGTTTGGAGATTCTATGTCCTAAATGCTTTTTTTTTTCCTAAGTTTAAAAAGCAATTGAACAGACTCCACATACCTTGTCAGCTCTTCACGCAGAGTGTTTGGCTCAGAAGAGTAGAACTTCACTTTTAAATGCAACGTGTACGGTGGCCCAACTGAAAATGAGTACAGGTATGTATGATGAACAGAGCAGCACAACACTGAGATATCATGTGAACAGGTGAAATGTCACAATTTCGATTGAGTGTGTTATAAATGACGACTTTAGAAACAAGCAATAAATTGATCCAGTTGCCACTACAACACCCTAGAAACTCGCTAACACAGGCAACATTCAAAGAGGTCAAAGGACCACATTTGGCAGGCAGTGTGAAACTTAGAATTTAGAACACCCACAGAGATACGGCTATGAACATGTCTAGGTTCCCACGACAAATAAATAGCACACTTCAAGGAAAGATTAAGAGCAGCATATGTTTCTCTCTCTCATGATGATATGTCTGGCTAATGTGACAGATGAAAAGATTTCCATTACGTGGTCAAACAAAAAGCTTGTTAAAGAGTTGGCAAGTTTTCCAATGGTGCTTTGTTTGAACACATATAGTGCAGTGAAGAGCAGGTAACTTGTCAAATTACATATGTCTCTATAATGTTTGAGCAGCAGAATGGTCCTCAATATTCTGATTTATATATATATATATATATATATATATATATATATATAGCAACCGCAAGTAACTCAACAGTGCTTTACTGATTAACCAAAACTTCCACTATTATGAGGTCCTGCTCTTAACTGTTTCAGCAGCCATACTACTCCTCCAGCCCCCAAATAAAGATCAATACTTTGCAAAATGCCACAGTGGAAGCTCTAACAAGAGCTTCCACCGCATAGCACAAATAAATGAGGCAATGAATAAACTTACTCTTGACTTGCTTCCGAACTTGTTTCGTGACATCGAGCCAGTGCTGCAAAGGGAAACAAGCAAATTCCGAGTGATTACTGCAGCAGGTGTTTATTGTCCAAGGCACATGGCCTGCTCTAGCTACTGGTGTGCATGGCATATTCTACCAGACTATAATTCTACCAAGGTAACAATGTAGTAGACAAACGGTACCTGTACGTGGAACGGATCCGTGAACTGTAATCCGAAGTAATCTTTCTCAATCAAGTCAATATGATAAAACACTTGTTCTAAAAGCACTGATCCAAGGGCTTTTTTCTGCAATGTGAGAAAAAGGGCAAGGGGTGGGGGGAAGGGAAAAACGTAAATTCACTTTATTAAAAAACAACGCGAAAATAAAAATGCATCAGATGTGAATGCACAGCAGTGAAATCAAAGTCAAAAGCTCCCGCGTTTCTTTTAATACAAAGCCCTGAGGTACAGCCGAAGGCTTGGTACGTTCAAGGCGATACGAGTACGCAAATAGCTCGTCAATAACGAACTTTTATTGAAACCGCCGCTGCTCCTCGTTTGAATGGTAATCGATGGTGCACTGTCGCAGTCCTTGACGCACGCAGCGATGCGATTACGGCAGCCGAAGCGGTGATCGCTATCTGCGCTTTCGAAACGCGCCGCCGAAAAACAACGAAAAGCTCTCACACGAGCGGGCTTGCAAAATGTGTTATTCTGCAGAGCTACAGAACGAGACCAGCAGTTGTCACCTCCATTGCCCCTGCTACGTCGCGCTGAGTGCAACCTGAAACGTCGGCATCGTGAATAACTCCGAAATTGGCAATTGCCCGACAATTGCTCCGACAAGGAACGACAACATGAGTGCAGTCTTCTCTGTTTCGTCCAAAAAGTACGCCATGTGGCAATCTTACGCGATCCTTCTATCGCATAAACCCCTAGCCATGTAATTGTAATCCACAGGCGGCTGTCGGGCACTGCCTGGAGCTTTCCCATCCCACCTGCAGTCGCAATAACGTCGAGTCACGTGTACCCCGAATATACACCTTCTACAGATGTTGCGAAGCGTATTTAATGCGGACGATCGCCGCAGAAAAGAGAGAGAGAGAGAAAATAATCACCCGAGGGAACGCACCGTTGCGTTTCGACAGCAGCAGCTGGAAATCGGTGCCTTACCAAAGATCACCGACTACCCGTTCCGATCGCGTGCATGAGGCGGGGATTACGGCGAACGCTAGCGCACCTGCCTCGCCAGGTGTTCAGTTTTTAAAAGGCGGAGAAGGAGCGTGGGAACCACCGCTAGCGTGTTGATCGCTTACTTTTCCTTTATAAACTTATTGTCAGAGCAGAGGCGAACGTTAGTCTGGCCAAGTATTACTACTCGGAACAAGCCAGTTGACGCGCGCGCGCTTTGTGAAGCGGTTACTTAACTGCGGGTATTTAAAAGCGGAGCACAGCGCGCGAAAGAAACGCACACAAAAAGGAAAGCCCCGCAAGCGGCGTGAATGACATCGTCACCGGTTGCTGTCGCTGCAGAGAGCAGGGCGAAGTGCGGGAAAAGAACAAACGAACAAAAACTGCCGCGCGGGGCAGGGAACGGGCATGTCTACACAGAAAAAGAAAAGAAAAAAAAACGTAGACGGAGAGGCGGCGAGGCCTAGCTCACCGGGACGTCGACGCTAAGGTCAGTGCCGTCCAGTAAGACCACTTTGCAGGGCAACACATTCTTGGGAGACGGAGCGCCCGCCTTGTCGGCCCTGGCTTGCCGACTCCAGCGCTTGCTCAGAAAGCGGAACATGTCGTGGCGCGCAGGTATCCAACGGCTCGTCGTCGTCGCACTCTTCCTAGCCACACATCGAGAGCGCACATATCACAACCGGCGTCGGCACGTTGGCCCAGCGTTGGTCATCCGAACGAGCGCACCACCAAGACACGGGAAGCACCACAACAACAGCAGCACCGTGACCCCATCCGGAGCCGAACGCACGCAACACACTCCACCCCAAGGCAACCACGGCGGCGGCGGCGGCAGCGACTGCTCGCTACCTGCGTTGGTGCCGTTTTCCGCCGGAGACGGCGCTTGCGGCGCTTCGGCAACAAACCAGCTTGCCTGCTTGCGTTGCTGCTTGCTTTGCGCGCTTGCTTCTCGCTCAGCCAGCGACGGCGGCAACTGGCGCATGCGCGATGGACCCCGCGTAAACCGGAATTTGATGCAGTTTGCGTTGGTTTTTCTGTGCGCTTGCTTCTTTCTTGCTTGCGACGCGTCGGTGCGATGGTCAGGCCAAGCGCTGCCGCGTGGATTTGCGGGAAAGGCGCGACCTCCGTCAGCTCTCACTGCCCCTTCCGCGGTTAGTCTGCGCGATATTAACTTTATTTTTCCAGTCATGTCCGCCGTCACGCTCTGAATGCATTATTTTTTCTATTCTCATGTTTTGCGATTCAAAGGCACGATCTTTCGAAAAAGAGACGCGCCTCAGTGCTTCGCAATCGCGCTGTCGGCGCTCTATTGATTAATTATGACATCCTGGGATACCTTCGTGGGCACCGAAATCTGTAAATATATACAAGTAATCGAGCATTCTTGCCTTAAGCCACCGTCAGTACTGTGGCAACTACGGACGGGATCCAATCCGCGACTTCGAACTCCGACGTATCTTGAATGGACACTAAAGTGAAAAAATGAATCAGTTTGAACTGATAAATTATTCTTCGGGCGCCTGATTGTCGGTGGTTGCATAACTATAAGCCCGTTAGATAAAATGAAGGTCGAAGTATTATTTTCAAATTTCGAGCCGAAATCTCTGGGCATGAATGCCAGCGTGACGTCACGGATTTCAAATGCATTTTTCGTACTTATACCCGCATTGGCACAACATTATTTCTTCATTAGAGAACAATGTACTTCATTCTTATGGGTTAAGGATTATGCAGGCCCTAGACGCCGTCATAATCTGTGACGCCACCTGCATTTTCTTTTTGACGCGTTTTCTCGCTTACCAAGCATTTCCTTTCTTCAATTAACACCCTGCGTGCACGTATCATCAACGTGACACGTAGGACATTCCTGGCAGGAAAAAAAGCAAACTCGGAGTTTTAAGCAAGTGCGCAAAAGACAGATAACGATTTTTTTTTTTACTTATTTAGGGTGTACGCTGACTCTTCGAATATTCTTCCCTAGCACGCTGGAAAGCTTCCAAGCAACATTTCCCAACGCCTCTCATCTAATACGCGTATGACCAAAAGCGTATGCGAGTGCACTCAATTCAAAAAGACGGCCATCCCTTTTTATCTGTACCTCGACTTCTGACCCGAATGTCGCGGGATCTAATCCCGGCCGCGGCGGCCACATTTAGATGGAGGCGAAATGCTGGAGACCCGTCTACTTAGATTTAGGTGCACGTTCAGAATCCCAGCATCCCAGGCAGTCGAAATTTCCGGAGTCCTCCGCTACGCGGCGTCCCTCATAATCGTATCGGCCAACATGAAACAAGGAAGCTTTTTTTTTTTTTTTTTCTTCGAGCCTGGTGGCAGACATGTCACCGCCCCGTTTTAAAGGGGACGCTCATAGCATCCATCCATCCATCGTGGTTTTGGGAGGTAAAACCGGTAAAACGCCAATAATTATTATTATCTGTATCTCACGGAAGGCAGCACCGTCGCATCTTTGTGAATTTGTGTTCCTTACAAAAGTCGTCTTAGAAGTCCGCTTACGCTTCCGTTGACTTATTATTGCTTTATTTAAATTCAATCGAAAAGCGCGCATGGTGTATTGTCAGACGGAGGACACGCATGTTACGTCACAAAAATTCCATTCCGTTTCCCAACTCAGACGCCATTCAGTTGACTGTTAATTTTTGAAATATGTAGACTGCATTTACTTTTTTGTTTTTGCACTATCAAGCATTGCAACCACAAGTAATTAACCGAAGGGTTAATTACTTGTGGTTGCAATGGGTCAGAGTATCCCTTGGTTTCATAAAAGAGCATACAGCGAGACACAATTACGTATATTGAAAAGGAAATATAGCCTTGTGGCCTTTTTCGCCGCAGCCTCCCAGGACAGGCAATATAGTGCTCAAAGATAGGCTGCCTGGTATGGCTGTATTTGGTGACTCACCAATCCCCTCCGCCCTTACCCTCCCCTCGTCTTTCCCAACCGCTCTCGAGTGTGCGGGCTTCCTTTCGATAAGTGGCTCGTCCACCTTGGTTTTGCTTATATGTTCAAGGGAATTCCTTCCTCCGGTACTTAGGCCTATCTCTATGCGGCTTGTTATCGCGTGTGTGTGCCCTCATTATGCGCGGCAGGTAGATAGCGTTGCTTACACACACTTGTGTGCATTCTTGCCTCTGTTGGCTGATAAACGCTGGTCTTTCCTCTGTCTTCCTTCTCCCGTTCAACGTTAGACAGCGACCAATCCTGATTGCGCGGACTTGCGGGGATGCACGAAGTTTCCGATATGTAAATTCTCCAGTACAAATCGCATGTATACACAGTGTAATGGCGTATGAAACATTACATTTATTTTTACCGCGACGCTGCGTATGGCTAGGCGGAACCACAATTCGTCCGTCCTATGTACGCAAAAACTCCCATGCCACAGAAATTGGGCAGGTCCCACTACTTGCACTGGTCCATTAAAAATGAAGAAGGGAAAAACACGGGCGGCAAACACCAAGTGAGTCGTCGCTTCTTTCCTTATTCTTCTGTGTTTGTGAGCGTGCGCTGTGTTAACATGGAGACTTTTGGACAGACGTAACTAATAATTGAGAAATACTTTAGTGAACCGTGGGGATTAACCCAGTGACAAACACAGTGGTCGCACGTTTCGGCTTCGCTGGTTAACGTATATAGTACTCGGGCGGTGACTTTTTTTGTTGTTGTCCTGTTTCGGACGGCATAACTTTACGAGGATGTGATCAATACGAGAGGAAGAAACTCCACCTTTCCTATACTAACCAATTGAAGATGAACCTCTAAAGCAAATTGCTTTTTGTATAACCATTATTGTGTGCTTCCCGACATCGTTGTTTCGATGCGTAAAACTCTAGAATTTAAATTGTAATGCTTTATTATTCGTTCGAAATGCGACGACCATACGAACGAGGGAATTTTCAGGAAAATTTATATTACTCCGCAAACGACTCTAATATCATCTTCAAATGGCGTTTGCACGTCGTAGATTACGTAGGTTATTAACGATGCTAATTGCACGCGCATATATAGCGTGTCTTGTACGTTACGCTAATTTTACCACAAGTAGCTTTTCTATCGTTTGAACCATAGACAGGCTTCAGACTTAAAACGGATAAATTCAACACCTCCTAAATTATGGGGAGAGTTCTCTCTCTCTCTCTCTCTCTCTCTCTATATATATATATATATATATATATATATATATATATATATATATATATATATATATATATATATATATATATATATATATATATATATATATATATATTATATATATATATATATAATATATATATATATATATGATAATCTGACTAGTATCATTAAGGAGTGTGCAGTGGAAGTCGGGGGTACAGTCGTTAGACAGGACACTGGTAAGCTATCCCAAGAGACGAAAAACCTCGTTAAGAAACGTCAAGCTATGAAAGCCTCAAATGCAACAGACAAAATAGAGCTGACGGAGCTTTCGAAGTTAATCAATAGGCGTAAAGTAGCCGACATAAGAAAGTATAATATGGAGAGAATTGAGCATGCTCTAAAGAACGGAAGAAGCCTCAAAGCTATGAAGACAAAACTGTGCATAGGCAAAAATCAGATGTATGCATTAAGGGACAAGGAAGACAAGGTCACAACCAATATGGATAGAATAGTTGAGGTAGCGGAAGAGTTCTACAGAGATCTGTACAGCAGCCGAGACAGTCAGGATGATAACGTAAGAAGCAGTAATAGCCCAGAGGAATCTCACATCCCACCAGTATTGACAGGAGAAGTAAAGAAAGCCCTAAAGGGAATGCAAAGAGGCAAAGCAGCTGGTGAGGATCAGATAACGTCAGACCTGTTGAAGGACGGTGGAGAGATTATGTTAGAAAAACTGGCCACCCTGTATACGAAGTGTCTCTCGACGGGGAGGATACCAGAATCTTGGAAGAATGCCAACATCATCTTGATCCATAAGAAAGGGGACGTCAAGGACCTGAAAAATTACAGGCCCATCAGCTTACTGTCCGTTGTCTACAAGCTCTTTACAAAAGTAATTGCTAACAGAATTAATACGACATTAGAGTTCAATCAACCAAGGGACCAGGCAGGATTTCGTACAGGCTTCTCAACAATAGACCATATTCATACGATCAATCAGGTGATAGAGAAATGCGCGGAATACAACCAACCCCTATACATAGCCTTCATAGATTACGAGAAGGCATTTGATTCGGTGGAGACATCAGCAGTCATGCAGGCACTGCGGAATCAGGGCATCGACGAAGTCTATATAAACATAATGGAAGAAATCTACAGCGGATCCACAGCCACTATATATAGTCCTCCATAAAGAAAGCGACAGAATCCCAATAAAGAAGGGCGTACGGCAGGGAGACACGATCTCTCGAATGTTATTCACCGCGTGTTTACAGGAGGTTTTCAGGGTGGATCAGGGAACAAACGGGGGTTAAGGACATCATAGTTGAAATCAAGAAGAAGAAATGGATATGGGCACGTAGCACGTCGGCAGGATAACCGGTGGTCATTAAGAGTAACTGACTGGATTCCAAGAGATGGCAAACGCGTGAGGGGGAGACAGAAAATTAGGTGGGTGGATGAGATTAAGAAGTTTGTAGGTATAACGTGGCAGCAGAAAGCACAGGACCGGGTTGATTGGCGGAACATGGGAGAGGCCTTTGCCGTGCAGTGGGCGTAGACAGGCTGATGATGATGGTGGTGATTATATATATATATATATATATATATATATATATATATATATATATATATATATATATATATATATATATATATATATATATATATATATATATATATATATATATATATATAGCAATCCAAAACTATAGCCGGTTCGGCTTGAACACACAACTGCCGCACTGAACAACACCGCGCAGCTCAGGGCCGGCGACTCGGCTCTCGACACACAACGGCGTATGCATGCGTGTATTCTACCCGCGCGGCGGAGGCTCGCACGAAACGTCGCCGAGCGATATTTAATAGCGGGGCGCCTCTTCCCACTCCCGTGGGCACGGCATGCGTCCGTTTTAGTATAGCAGCGATGTTATTGCAACTTCGTTCCCGTCCACATATACATGCAACGTCCCCGCCCACAGCGTCTTCACGGAGAGGGACCACCGCGCAGCGGACGTAAAGCTATCGAGGGCAAGACACAAGTCGCGGAGAGTCTTATCGGAAGAAGCAGCAACGGCGTTCGCCCTCCATCTTGAACTTCTCCTCCTAACTTCAAAGCACTTGCAACGCGACCGCTTCTGTGTCAAGCGGCTCTTCCTTTCTTTTTCTTCTTTCTTTCTCGTCTCGTCTCGGACCCATTGTTTAGCGAAGCACGGTCGGCGCGGAAGTTGCCGCCCGCGCGTAGTCGATAAGGCTTAGCGAAGCGAACGGCGCGCACGGCGTGCGTGCATGCATGCATGCATGCCGAAGGAAGAGCGTCGGTCGTTTCTTTGCGCGACAGGAACTTTTTCAGACGCTTCAAAAGGCACACGCTCTCACTTCGCGCGTGCGAAATCTAAACGGTCTCTGCTGTTGCGTTGCGGCACGGTCCGAACAAGAGGATCGCCGCCGCTTGCACTAAGGAGGTCCTCGATTGCTCTTCCCTTCCCTGCTAGGCCTAGAGAGACACCGGCGCGTGCTCGGTGTTGTCGTTCCTCTCCAGCCCCGTGCACTCTTTCTCTCGTCCTGTTTCGCTGACCGCTCGGTCCTCAGTCGTTGTCCTCTGGTTGCAGACAAGCATGGCTTCCCGCATGCTGGTTGCCATCTCGCTGTTTATATTGCGATGCATTTTGCGGCACGCTGCACTCGTCACGCATTCTTTCTCCCCCGTTCTTTTTCTTCTTCCAGGTTGAGTCCGGGTGTGAAGAAGAAGCAACGTTCGGACAACGGGGCTATCTCTACAAAAGAGTTGTCTCGACGAAATTGCGGCTGCTGTGACATGCTTGACCCTCGGCCAGCCTATTTTTATTTACCACGCAGTGGTGTTCACTTTTCCGTGGCGCTGCTTTTGCGAGCTTCGCCGTTACGTGTGTACGCTCGCTGAATCCGCGGCTTCTCCAGTGCTTCTTTATCTCTTTTTGCTGTGCCAGTGTGCATGGTGCTTCCTCTCACGGTCCTGCTTGTTGTGTACACACAGGTGTGGGACCATCGCAGCGGCGTATAATGAGACAGCGGGGGGTCTCGTTCCCGTGCGGCGTCCACGCTCCCGTGACGTTCTAAAAATTGTCCTCACATTGGTCTGTCTGCCGCGCAGGTGAGAAGCGAAGGAGACGAGGAAACAAAGCCCAGGAGCAACTACAGTGTGTCGCATTATCGCCTAGCGTGTTCGCCACCGCCGTGGTGCGAGCACCTTTGTGACACTAAAGACAGCTCCTACTGCGCTGTATCTTTTCTTTATTTTTGTAGCATCTTTCGTTGCTGAGGCAGGTCACAGCGTCATGGGGTCACGTGTAGCGGCTAGACTTGTTGCATGACCGCCTCTGCTTTTTGCCGTCATTACAGGTTCCTCGATCTGGGCGAAGATCCTATATCATATTATAACACGTATAGAGCTGCTTTTTTTTTTACAGAATTAGCTCGGAGGAATTAAATACAGAGAACAATCACTACGTCGGTCCCACACCGTGCTCGACGCCTACTGAGTCAGAAGAAGCAATCCACTGTTGCAGCACTTCGCTTATGATAGCGATTACGCTGCGAGTATGTGCAGCACTTATGTACGTGGAACGTTGTGTGGGACGCCGAACGTAATGGAGTCCAGAGTTTATCGGTCTGCTGCTAAACTGCGATCGGTCGCGGATTCCATTCTCAAGGTGGTCGCATTATTCCAGAGCCCCTTGACAATACGGTGTTTCTCGCCGCTGTTTTTCGCCTAGCTCAGCACCGCCCGCCGGTGTACATTAATATTTTTAAATGGAAATAGCAGTTCTTTAGCTTCACCACTGGCGGTTTGTCTCCTTGAGTAAAGCTGGCCGAGTGTCGTCGAGTCGCCGTTCAATCGAATGCTGAAAAGTAGTTTAAGAAACGTTTCACCAGCGACGGGTTTAGAGTGTCGTGTGATTTGTCCTCAGTCGTGTCAAACACATCTGTATTTCTAATGTGCTGAAATGCTACGCGCATGTAAGCATCGATAGATGATATCGATAGATGATTTCTGCTGTAATTATTTTTTCTGATTTTCTGCTTAACCTTCATGAGCATTAGTTACAAAGCCATTCGACTTTGTGAAGTACAGCGGCCGACAGATAAATAAAAAAGCGAAGACAGCCCCGCAAACATGCTAAAGGTGTTCACTTTCAGCACTTCCCGAATCTATGATACAAAAGTCCACAAGTCGGGGGCAGCGTTCAGAGGCTTCGCCCGTCTATCCGAACCCACATGTGTACCCACATGGTCACATCAAACAAGCTGTGAACGCCTGCCTGCATCTTCGGTTATCGATGTCGCGTGTGCTTTGCAAACAGTTGCACATCCGCGTGTGCTCACACACAGCTTTGTTCACACACTACAAGCGCGTTGGTGTACACATAGCACACATACCCCACTTGTTTATACTGAACACACCCCGGAGCCGGCGTCGTCGTCGAAGCGGATCATCGCTATTTATACGCTGTCCTTCCTTCCTTGTTGATCGTACCTGCGTTGTGCGGTACACCGACGAGCCGTAGTGTTTGCGCGTCACACGTTCTGCATGTGTAGAGATGATTCGAAAGCTATATTGTTTCGATTTAATAGCGAGACCGTTTAAGATGCACAAGAGTGAAATACTATATCAGTTTAGTTGATAAATAGTTCGCTGAGAGCAATACTTCATTAATTCCGTCATCACAGGTTCATTCTTAGAAGATAGAAGAGTCAAATCTTCATTTAAATTTCGCGCCGGTGCTCAGCATCTGAATGTCAGTGTGACGTCCCGGATTGCACTGTCTTCTCTTCTTATTTTGACCTACGAGCTGGCTGCATAAACTTTCCTGACTCTTGTTATGATAAGTTTATGGCTTCCTCAAAAGATATAGTGTAATTCGGTTTTTACCGGTAAATAATTATGTATAGGCCAAAGCAGACGCCGTGAAAGTTTATTACGTCACGCGAGGTGACGCGGGATGCGCGAGGGAACAACGTCGCCAGCTGCTTTTTTTACAGCGAAGCTCTTTAGCAAATCGTTCCCTGTCCGATGAACCAAAAAAATTCAGAGCATATCCACGGGTGAATGATGAAGAGCTTGGGCGTAGCTCCTGAAGCAATCATGGTTACACCGTGAAATCTTCAGTGGTTTCGCCCAGCAGTAATCAAAGCGATAGCCCAGTACATCATCAAAGACGTAACAAAGACTGTATATATTTATACAAGCAATTTTATTAATCGTAAGTGGTAGCTAGACGTGGCTTCCGTTCCCCCTTCATTATAACGGCTTTATTGTCGGTGAAGTGATGAATCGGTGATGGGTCGTAGTGGGATGTTTGCAAAGACGAAGTAGTGGGCAGTTTGCAAAGGTGGCTTCCGTTCCCCCTTCATTACAACATCTTTATGGTCGGTGAAGTAATGGATCGGTGATGGATCGTAGTGGGATGTTTGCAAAGAAGTAGTGGGCAGTTTGCAAAGACGAAGCAGTGGGCAGTTTGCAAAGGTGGTTACGCCGGACAACGGAGACGTGACAAGGTTAGACTAAGAGGAGCTTCGCCCCTAAAAAAAAAAAAAATATCATCATCCTAAACGGCTATGTGTCACAGAAATTGGGTAAGTCCCACTACTAACCACTGGTCCACTAAAAATGAAGAAGTGTACAGCTCGCGCCTAACCGTACGCAGCCATGGGTCGGCCGAAGCTAAATCGCACTTCCTAGGAAGAAGCCGCGATACGAGAAGCAAGGCTTGCCGCTACGGAAAAACGAAATCGACGGCGCCGAGCAAATCCGAAATACGTGGCCTGGGAATTTAAGCAAAAGTTCAACCTCGCTACAGCCAAGATGAAGCCAAGTTCAGCCTTGCTACAGCCAAGTTCTGCCTATAGATACAGCAATAAGTAAGCATGAGACCGATCAGCTTCGCCGTGTATAGAGCTGTGCGCTTCTTATAGTGCAAGCTTTGAGCCATTTCTTTTTTGTCGTTGTTGTTTTTAAATGCGAAGCATTTCCTAGCGAACCTCTGGCACTTTGAGCGTTTCTGTCTACGTATCTATCTATCTATCTATCTAGCCGCCTACGTCTGGGTGCTCTCATGATCGCCTCCTTAACTTGGTGAAGACCAAAATTTGCATGGAAGCAGGCACGTAGCCAGGATCTTTTTTCGGGGGGGGGGGGGGGGGCCCAAGGCCTAATTGTTCGAAAGAAAGTATTTCCATGGCAAAAATAAAAGTTGCCCGGGAATATAGAAGGCCGGACGAATTTCGGGGGGGGGGGGGCGCCCCCCCCCTTGCCTACGTGCCTGCATGGAAGGGTAGGAGGATTTGACGAATATGATTGCCCGGTCATGACATTAATAACGTTAAAATCCTGTCGCGTACGTCGTCAAACCCTTTCCACTAGACACGTGTGGCACATACCCGTTTACCACGGGCCGCGGCGTACGGGTATGCGCCACGGGTGATTGACAGTTTATATCTACCCAGGAACGGCGAGAACGGACATTGGTAACTTAAATGCTAGAGCGTTAAGGAAAACCAACAATGGCAGCGTTGACTCAACGAATGGAATGGATGAAAATTAGGATCCCTGCATGGAATCGAACCCAAGCATTCTGCGTGGGAATCAGGTATTCTACCACTGAGCCATGCCAGGTCTATAAACTGGTTTGGAAAAACAGCCTACGCAGGCGTAATATCGGTGCAACGTCAATTGTGGTTGTGGGGCTTGCTATCTAATTTTACAAGAAAGCAATAAGCACTACATGATACTCCTACGATGTGTACTCCTATGACACATGCATCATATCAGATTAACGTCTGTAGTTCCAGTGTTGGCTCCGCTTTTATAGCAGTCTAATAAACATTACGTTTGTATTCATATGATTCAGCAAGCTATATTGAAGCATTGCTCGACCCCGGAGGAATACATTAACGAAAGTTACATATGATATCCACATCACCGCACCGTAAATTGCACTTAGTCCGCAAGAACGACGCAGTGTCCACTTCATTTCTTACGAGGCTGGGCGATGGCCTCATGCTGACCGAGGATGATGCCAGATTGAGTGACAGCCGCTTTGTGGACTAAGCTACGTAGGCCACATACGCCCAGGTAGTCTACGAATACGACAAACACTATCCACTGATGTTGGTCCACGTAGCACTATCCAGGCCTACCAGCCTCGACGGCCTATACCTCACCAACGCGAAGGGTGGCTTCAGGTTCCTACTTGTCGCCGGCTCTGTCGACAGCCGATTTGTCGACGAAATGACCGAGCATGATGATGTAGATGCGGTCACTGACCAAGTCAAGGTAAAAAACACAAAGACGTTTCGGGACCCGTACGGGTTCCTTGTTCACACTAAGCAGGCAAGAGCCGTGTGTCGCTTTTTTATGCTAAAATGTGACGTAATGAACGGGTGTAGGTGTAGGAACCGAGGCATCCTAGTATTCCAACAGCTCTACTATACCACATACTTCACTACACATGGACCCCTCGTCACCACGATCACGACCGGATCCTATAACAAGTCATGACCAGCTGCTGGTGCTCACTGATCACGGTGATGATGCCCTTGTTCAAGAACTGTCAAGAACTTCTTCCACACATGCACGCGAGTTCGTGAAACGTGCGTGCGTTCTCGGGGCACATATGCGGCTCTTCAACATATATATGTGTGCGTATAAAATTTAAACATATCTTTAGCGTCATTTTGTAACGTGTCGCTCAGTAAAAAAAAGTTACGCCACAGACAGCTACCCGCCGCATGCTTCGCATAACATCGACTCCCACGGTACGTGGGATCTGCCGAATTTTTGTTCTTGACGTCTGTTTTCTTGCTCCAATCGTCTTCTCGCGGGAAGACTGGCGTTTTTGGTGTGCACTTATAATGCGAGGGAAGTCGTCTTCCTCTTTAGTGTCTCATTAATTAAGGTCAAGTACAACTGACCACTAGTCAACAGACTTGAATTAAACCCTTTTTTGTATTAAATGTGTTTAAGGAGAGGTTGGTGCCTATACATGGCTCCTAACTTAAGACAAGATCATCTGTTGAGATCCCGTGTAATATGTGCAGTCCGGCAACGCCAGCATCTCTCGCCCAAAGATGGCTTGTGCCTTCTAATTTATTAAAAAGAAACTCTCATTCATTTTTCTTCGATAGCTTCGAGGAAACTGTCAGCTATCGTTTTTATCGCGCCTTGAGCACGCGGTAGAAGCAATTAAGAAGCAATTAAGGATAGACATGACATCCACAGTTTGTTCGATTTCTCCACTGCAGCAACGAACGTATCGCCAGAGAACACTGCGAGGTCTCTTACCCAAGAGATAATGAAAAGCTAACAAATGCATAGCAGATAAGGTACGTGCGTTACGCCCTTGTTTTTTTTTTCATTGTTTCTGTTTTGTGCGTGTGCGTTCACACGCGCATAGTTTGAATGTGTATATTTTTCGTTCTTGCGTCAGAGGCACCCTTAAGCACGGAAAGCGGGAACAGAGGTATACATTCTGTAGAAAAATATAGGTAAATATGAGGCCGGCAGTATAACGAAACTGTATACACTTCGCCAGGCAGTTCTCTCGCTTTCTTATACATTTCTTCTCCACAGCTTTTATTGCAAGCTTTGCAATGCGCCTAAGCACTTTCCATTGGGGCTTTGCTTTAGGCACACAACAAAGCGTTTGATGGGTATAGACTTTCTCGTCCGGCAGCAAGCTGGCGAAACAAGCTTCGTGACGGGATCATTTACGCCGCCTGCCTCCCTTCATCGTGCACGCTTCCCATATACGGTATGGCCTCACCCGCTCTTCTGCGTGAGCTAGCGTTGTTGCGCGTGGAGTGAATAAATGCGTGGTCAGAAAAGCGTGCATTATATAATGACCGTTAGCGCGCTCGTTAAAACTATAGGCGTGATTTATCTGAGGTGGTAATTTAACTTAAGTTACTTTTAAGTTTCCCGAGTGCATGCTAGAAAACCGGCGATATGGTCGTTGGCGGCTGTGATCCAGTATTTCAGGTCGAATCATCGGCCCTTATGGGTAGATTATTGTAGCTCATCAACAGCTATAGGCTCCTGTTTTGCATATATATTCAAGAAAGTGTTCGATAGTTTAGGGTGTTTTAGTTCGCTTTCCTCTTGGAAATGTGGCCATGTATCGAAGGGTGCTTGCCATAATTATTTAATAGCAGCATCTCGGATTTCATTTCTAACCTAGAAGTAAGGATCGAGTGGCATGAGTGAGTGAGTGAGTGAGTGAGTGAGTGAGTGAGTGAGTGAGTGAGTGAGTGAGTGAGTGAGTGAGTGAGTGAGTGAGTGAGTGAGTGAGTGAGTGAGTGAGTGAGTGAGTGAGTGAGTGAGTGAGTGAGTGAGTGAGTGAGTGAGTGAGTGAGTGAAAATCTGATAATCATGCGTCATTATAAGTCACTATCACCGATTTAGTTTCGTAACAAGATGTTTGGCTGCTTCAGTGGTTATGATCATAATAGTTTTCCCATTTGCAATTGTCCTTCAGCTTAGTTGCACGACATTAACAACGTTCTCTGCTGTGAGTGAGTGAGTGAGTGAGTGAGTGAGTGAGTGAGTGAGTGAGTGAGTGAGTGAGTGAGTGAGTGAGTGAGTGAGTGAGTGAGTGAGTGAGTGAGTGAGTGAGTGAGTGAGTGAGTGAGTGAGTGAGTGAGTGAGTGAGTGAGTGAGTGAGTGAGTGAGTGAGTGAGTGAGTGAGTGAGAGCGAGCGAGCGAGCGATAAGCTGACGCCGAATCAATGAACACGAGAGAAACATTATCCAGAAACTACCGACGATCAAAGATACCAATGCAAGCGAATATGTATTGCAGTGTGACCGTTTAGGTATCGCTTCATTTTTTTTGTTTCATTACGTAATTTGGCGAAGACAAGCGCCTTTGTATCGGCGACTACCATGAAAACGGGTGAAACAGCCGAAGTTATTTATTTTAAAAAACTTAAATTTCCCTCAATACAGTGCACAAGCATGTCGCTTTTGATCACACTTTCTTACACGTATATATCGTTCGCAAGCATCTGCACTTCTCCACCTCCATCCCCCGATGCTCACATACAGAGAGAGAGAGAGAACGAGAGACGCGCGTGCAATTACAGAATATATAATGCAAAATAATGTTCGCAGTTACAAAACTAAACAAGTACGCTCGTTTGCTTTGTTGTCGCGTTCCCGTCTTGCGAGAAGCTGTACAAACTGAAGACGTCCAGCTCCCGAGCGAAACACAGCTTCACAAATAATATACAGACTTGAAATTATCAACAGTGGTTGAACAATCAACGAACGTCTGAGGCTTCACGCCTGCGACTTTTCTCGTTGGACCGCTACTGGCAACCTCCGAATGGGCTCATTATACGACGCTGTCACTATGTGCACTGGCCACCACTTCGTCACGTCCCGAAATGCGCTTCTCAGAACGTATCGACTGCCGGGCAAATACAGGGAACGATGATCTCATATTCACCGCGAAGCCCGATCGATTGGTCTGCCTCCGCCTATTCTTTCTGCCTACTTCGAAGCACTACCGCCGACAACACAGCTCACGTATATACATCTACCATACAAAGCATGAACGATTCTCCGAGGCTGACCCAATTTGCTCGCACGTCATACAACGATCCGGAGCATGTATGATCCCGTGCCCGCATGCAGAGGCTGCACCTGCGTGGCACCCGTTAGGTTACGGGGTTGTCCTCTCATACTCTGATGAGCGCACGGCTTCCTCACAACGAGTTCGTGTCCGCGCCTCTTGTCCCATCCGTTGGCGGCGCGCGCATGCAGGTAACAGCTCCCACACGGTGCTTAGGACAGCCACGGAGCGTTCGTTATTCCACGAAGACGATTTTGTGCAGCGTCGTCGAAGACCGAGGAGAAGCAGCGCTCCTCTTTGCTTGCTGTATGCGCCGCAGCCGCCTCCGCGTGTCGCCGATAACAGCGGAATCCCGCCCGCGCGCGTTTCTCCATACCTGTCTCCGCGAAGGCGGTGGAAAGCCCGCGCGGCTATAGCCCCCTTCGCGTACCCTCCCGTCCACCGCGCTCGAGAGAAATGCGCATTCGTTTACGGGACGGCCCCAAAAAGTGGGCGCATCGCCGCATGACTAGGGAAAAGATATTCTATACACGGAGAACGCGACGCGTATTCAAACCTTGTATCTCTATTCTATTGTATACATACGTATTGCGCGAGTGGGAAGCATCGACGACGAACCCCAATGACGCGTGGTCTGCGTGAGTATGCACGCGATACGGATCTTATACTATACATGCGGATCCCCCGCGAATAAGACATGGCATCGGGCCAGAGCCTGTAATTTGTGTGCGCTGCTGCGGAGATATGTCCCCATTATTGTCCTTATAAAAGTAGCACGCGGGCAGCGAAGCCTTGCGGGATGTGATTACATGTATATGTGCTCCGCAGTTGAACGCGTGCATAAATTGAACCCCTTCGAGCTTCTCTTCATGTGCAGGCCTTCAACGAAGAGCTCTTTAAGCTAAGTGAGCGTACAAAGATATATTCAGCATATGGCGAGCTGCAAACAACCGGAAAAGGGAATGAGATCGAACGAATGGCACATTTGTTGAACACAGAGAAGAGCATCGCTCCTATCGTGTTCCTGTCACTTGTCGGTCAGTGCTGATGATTTGGGCTGGTTGATATGCCACTATAAATGTTTCGTCCGCGACATCGCTTGTGCAAATGAGCGCTCGCTCTCCTGTTTTATTCATCAGGCGTTTAGAGCGGCGTGTGTGTGTGTGTGTGTGTGTGTGTGTGTGTGTGTGTGTGTGTGTGTGTGTGTGTGTGTGTGTGTGTGTGTGTGTGTGTGTGTGTGTGTGTGTGTGTGTGTGTGTGTGTGTGTGTGTGTGTGTGTGTGTGTGTGTGTGTGTGTGTGTGTGTGTGTGTGTGCGCGCGCGCGTGTGCGCGTGCGTGCGCGTGCGTGCGTGCGTGCGTGCGTGTCATCTTATCTACATATTATCTGCATCACACGCAGAGGCGTATTATCCCCGTATACAAACAGAAAAGGGGGACGAAAACATATATAGCGAAACATGATGTATACAGTGTGGATATATTTGCGTTATATTTGGATACACCGATAAATAACCAACCCACGATTCGAAGCTTAAAATTCAATATGCTACTCCACGTACTAGTTTACTTTATTTTATTTTGCCGGGATAGCTGAGGCGGTATACGTATTTCCGCTGGCAGAAACGAAAAATTTATCTAAGCTCGTGCCCGTTGCTCAATGAGAATCGATATGTCTTTGGGATCGCCCTGGCGGCAAGGCGGCTCGACTTTGGCCATGGTGTAAGTGTACACCTCGCATTATGGGCACATTTACATTCGGCAGAACTGCTTTTGTGTCCTTCCTGACATTCGTTCCACCCACTTTATCACCTTGAGCGCCTAATCTTCGATGTAATGTGTATATACATCCCCACGCTTGAACACAAGGATGATTTAAGAATGTTCGTGCTTACAAGTTTACTGCGAAGCGCGCACGAAGATAGAAAGGACAAAAAAGCACGCAGCGGTGACATAGTTTTTTGCCGAAAACAATCATCATGCGCAGTCCCTGCCAAATGTTTCCGACGCAAATTGGTTCGAACGGAGGTTATAGGCCAGAGGTTATACACACAGCTGCTCAAATATGGCTTTGGCTTATTGTTCGTCGCTGCTTCGCGGCGTAGCGAATTCATTCCAGGCAGGAGATGCGCGCGCACACAGCTCTTCGTTTTCTGCGTGACCCTGGAACACGCGTAGATTGCGAGGCCTTCCCATCGGCTGTCCATCCGTTTCCTGTCATACAGGAGCACAATATATCGCCGCGTGACAGAGATCACATACCTTCGTTTTAGGAAAGATTCCTTCGTACGTTCAAATGAGAGGGAGAAAAAAAGAAAAATGAACGTTTCCGGATGGCTGGCGTTTCACAAAGAACACCAAGGACACGAAGCAACGTGACACCGCGGATGATCGTCGAGCGCGAACGTTACACATCGTTGTAACACGAAACCACGGAACTCATTTAGGAGAGAACACAATTGAAGGGCGTGTGTGTACAAGAGAAATCATATACACAATCCAAAGGAGTTGGGAAAGAAGTTATTTGAAATACCTGAAAAGAGAAAATGATATTAAAAATAACTTGGAGGACGCTTGAGCTTCGCCTTCAAGAGTAGAACGCGATAGCGAAATTGGGTTTCGCTTCTCGCTGGGCACCTCAACCGCGTCGCGAGTAAGGAACTTTTCGTCGCTTTAAAATATTCTAGAATGCCTATACTGCAGATAGGACGGTAAAAATTGGATTTTTCCATTTGAAAGGAAAGGGCGCAAAGAGATAGGGACAGGGGGAGATTACTAGACACGGTAGTCCTCCGGAACTCTCCTTGCCCAACTCGGGATGGCCTCCTGGGTGCCGGGTTTGGAGCTGCGCAAGGCAGCCTCCCACTGCTCCTGCAAGTATATAGTTGCGAAGTGTCCACTGCAACGTAATTAATTATTCTGCGAATTATCGAAGTTCCGACTACGTGTCCGTAAGGCATCACGTGCACTTACTCATCTGCACACTTTGTTGATGCTGTTGCCGCTGATGATGATGAATTATTATGCCTGAGCGATGAGTGGGCATAGTTTTTTTTTTCTCTCGTAACAGTTTCAAGCAGAGGCGTTACTCCGTGGAAGAACACCTGCTTTCCACGCCGAAGGCCTGGGATCGATTCCGGCTGGGAGCCATGATTTCTGTTTTTCGCTGTTTTTCGCTCACAACTATATATAACGACGCCATCATTAGAACTTCTGCGAAAAGAGCTCTTTAACGCTATCGCGTTAAAATTTGCGAGCACTTTAGCTAACGCTAAGGATAGCGCATGCGAAAGCCTATACGCATTGACGAGGCGCTCATCAAATTACTTTTGATTAAATTTAATTCACTTTAATATGTCACTCGCTGTGATCCAGTTAACATTTGATTCACTTGCATACCCTTACTATACTTCAACTCCCTTTAATTGAACTTTGATTTACATTTAGTTAACATTAATTTACATGTCATTGGCATACCCCCCCCCTTTTTTTTTTCGCGAAGTTCTTTTTTCTGCACCTTAGCCGGTGCACGCACCTCCCAGTGACTCTCTTTTTTTTCCCTTCCCAGCACTTCCGGTCGAGCTCTTACTTCCGCTGTTTCGAATATAAAAAAATGTATTCTGAAATATAAAACTGCTACGAAATCGACGGTTCTGGTTCCAGTTGAGAGTTTTAATGGATACATAAGTTATCGGATCATTAATTCACTTAAGATGTGGGCCAATTAAGTGTCGAGATAATTAATGAAAATTAATTGAATGAGTTAACTTAGGGAGCAGACTGTTTTCTTGTGAGCTGCTGGGATCGTTGCGGCACCTGGCGGAGCAGATCTCAACCACGCGCTTATTTCTGCGTGGCCTCCGAGATCCGCTTCTGTCCTATCCCTCTCTCCGCCGCAGCCGCCAGCTGTTGTTGTGTTTAGTGGCAATTAAAGCTTGGTCACAAGTCGTCATTTGCTATTTTTTTTAGCCCTTCGATGAAACTCGGACCCCCCCCAATAATGGAAAACAGTACATTTCCATTCACAACGTGCCAGATACCACGTGAACCGCAATTATGCCGCTTCTTTTATTTAGTTAGTTATCTTGGATATGTCTCGCCCGATTGTGGTTTCCCATTGCTTCGTGAAAATCTGCTCCAATACCCGTGTTCACTGTTGCTCGAACAAAGGGCCCCCCACTCCAGAGCCTGCAACGTAGCGGGCTTTCGTAATTTTAACTCTCGGCAACCGTTCCGTTCGAATAGACCGGATAACTGCATCCATGCAGTCAGCGACGCGGAAACAGTAGCACACCAACTCGTGTGTACGTACAGCTGCCAACTTCCGATTTCATCGTTCCCATGGCGCAGGTCGAGCGAGGTTGGCCGGGTCAGTAATCCCAGCTAAACATCCGCTACTCCCGTTTTACCGCCCCACGTACGCCGTGTATTAAAACGCAACATCAACTGAAGCTTCCTAGATGTATAACACACACGCTCGACCCAGATCCAGGGCGCATATAGCGGAGCTAGCCATATGGCTCGCACCTGCCTCTTCTTCGTCACCGCAGCGAGCGCCCTACTGTCAGAACAACAATCGGGAAGCGACGTCGATTCGTCGTCGGCGTAGACCGTGTCGCCCGGCGTATGTGCCAATAATGAGAGGCTGCAGGTACGCACGAACGAAAGACAAGCGAGAAAGAGAATAGAGAGGGAGATGGCGAAAAAAAAGATGGTAAAAGGAAGTAAAGAGACACCAGACACGTGCGCGGCCCGCTGCCACCGCTCGGCCCCGCCCAAAAACCCGCGGCGGGTGACTGACTGACGTCGTAAGTGTACGGTACGCGTTCCCGTCGGCGTGCACGACGGCTCACGGCACAAACGCACGCACGACCCCGGGTGCGCTGTATCGTCGGCTTTCCCCTGCGTGAGCAGCCTCACCGCTCTACATGTACGGAGGGAGGTCTGTTGCTCCCGCACGCACAACAGCTCACGCCACACGCATACATGCATGCACGCACGCACAGACTAGTGGGAGAGGATGAAGTGACAGCGGCTTCTTACTCCCAGCGTGATAACGGCCTAGATCTCGCGCTGCTGCACTCGTCGCGTAGTCGGCGGCGTCATCCCGCGGTGTGGGCGTCGGCGGTCGTCTGCCCCCGAGAACACGACCCGATAGTGTCGAAACGCGCCGCGGGGGCAGGGCGGATTTTTTTTTTTTTTCCACTCGGTATCCTTTACTCGATCACATCCTGCCACCACACCGTGCTCTCGTTACTAAAATCCTCCCCGAACCACGTATTATTTTTGTACTAGTGTGTTTTAACAGCGTTTTTGGGTTACCATCGGATCGGTTCACACGGTGAGCGCCCCGTATAGCGCATTCAGTAGATAGGAAAAACACGGGGATCAGCGTGAACTTGTTTAGCGCTCACAGGCACGAACGCACGAAGCGATAGCAGAGGGCCAACGAAGCGGTTCGAGTGTCTGTACCCGTGCGTCACTCTCTGTTAGTGCTAAGAGAAGTTTACTATGAATAACAAGCGTTTATATATTACCGCAAGCTACGTACAGTGACCATATAGTATGCGGACCGGTCTTATTTTCTCTTTTCTCCTCATGCCTTCTGATTTTACCTCATACACTGATGCAGAGAGCCCAACCGGGCTGATAGCCTGGTTGACCTCTCTGCCATTCACCTTTTCTTTTCTCTCACCCTCTTACTAGTGACCATGGCATCAGTTTTGTCTAATAACTCTGCCACGCGGCGTGTAACTGTGTCTACTCGTTACACTGGTTGAACGACACACGAAAAGGCTATATACATAACTTAATTTTATCCTACGTGCTGTTGCGATCGGCGAGCCACCCTTTGCCGCGGGGCGCCGGGACAGAATAAAGGCAGCCGCCTCACCTTGCGGCGATAAGGAAGAGCGCGAAGGCGCCCGGCTGTTTCTCATACACCAGGAGGTGCATGGTTGCAATTGCTCGAAACAACACCGTTGCCGCTGGCGCCGGAACGGAAATGCGACACATGGCGCCTTTGTGCCCCAGGAAAGGCCGCGACGCCGAGTTTCCGCCGAAGACGAAGATGGACCTCAGACCACGCGCTGTGCGTCTCCGGCTGACAGGCCGCCTACGCTCAAATCAGCGCCAGCTGCCCAGACACTTGCTATTGGATTTGCCTGGCCTGCGGCCGCCGTTCGACAGCATGGGTGGTCGGCCCGAGCAGCGAAACGAGAGACTCACCACACACCGCATGCTGGATGCATGTTTCTCCAGGTGCGACAGCGTCGCAAGAACAATACACGTGTTTGGGTTGTGCGTGCGTGCGTGCGTGTGTGTGTGTGTGTGTGTGTGTGTGTGTGTGTGTGTGTGTGTGTGTGTGTGTGTGTGTGTGTGTGTGTGTGTGTGTGTGTGTGTGTGTGTGTGTGTGTGTGTGTGTGTGTGGTGTGTGTGTGTGTGTGTGTGTGTGTGTGTGTGTGTGTGTGTGTGTGTGTGTGTGTGTGTGTGTGTGTGTGTGTGTGTGTGTGTGTGCTTGTGTTGGGGGCGGTGCCAGAAAAGTGACCCGCAGAATTCGTGACCTGATTGGAAGGAAACATCGTCCCCTGTTTCCCTAGGTCTGGCATCTATAGGGACTGCGAAGAGGGTAAAAGACGCGAGCGAATGCATGAGAAACGAATTCTGAAAAAAACTTTTAACCTGTAAAAATTTAAATAAACCTCTCTTGTACGCTTTGTTCGGCTCCTCAGTCCGGTTCCCTCCAACAGCAGCTTTTCTTGAGGACGAGCTTTGCCACCGCCTGCACTGGACGCGAGGAAACCAGGGCCGCCGGGAGAGCCTCAACTTCGAACAGTGCCTACGGAGAGAAGTCCCGAAAGAAAATATTTTTCGCGGGATTTGTGGTTCGCTCACGATGGAGTGTTCTCCATTCAGCAAAATTATATGGATCCGAGATTATGCGATTTTCTTGACCCAAATGAACGTAATTTCGAAATTCAGAAGTGCATTCCAAACTTGGTACTGCGAACTTTACAGTGCGTTAGTCAATTCATTCTGTGCGCCGGAATTACCAATTAGTTCATGCACCCCCCCCCCCACCTTTCTCAAAATTTTTTCTCAAAATTTCACCTCGGAGCGGTGAGTGAGCAAAACGACGTCAAGACGAGTGCTCTGCCAAAGGAAATCGTAGATCCGGCTGCTTACGTCACCGTCGAGGAGGAGAGATAATGGAGGCGAAAGAGGAAGAAGATGATATGCATTGCATGACGGTTCTCTCGTGCTTGGAGCGGCAGCGGTGGCTTAGCGTGTTGTTTGTCAAAGTGCCGTGAGTTACCATACACATACACACACTCACAAACACGGGAGTGCGCAAACGGTCGTGCAGTTGCGTGCAGTGTACGGGCACCATGAAGTGCTCGGCATACACGGCTCTTTTCCGCCTGCGATATGGGCCAGCCACTTGTTTCCTTCCATCTCCTTATACTTCTTTTTTCGTTTGTCAGTTCCTGCCCACATATTTTTCCTCAGGCCCGTACCTGCTTTCCCAGTAGCCCATATCGCTCGCCTTACTCGATACCGCGCGAGGAGGCTGCCTTGTCGACCACGACAATCTCTCCCGAGGATCGTGCGCCGTGTCTGCTGCGCAAATACCGTCTTTGCCGCCGTACAACCTGCATTAACGTTTACGTGAAGTAGTTAACGTCGGCTTGGTCTGGTTTTAATACTGGTCGTCGGGGTCGTGAGAACGCAAAAGCGGGTCGAACTGTGTCGACCGAGCGCCGAGTCGGAGTTCTGTCGACACGCATGTAAGGCGTGGGCTGGCTCGCGCGACCAAACCGCTTGGCGCTGTCGTATTAACCTGAATAATCTTGTATTCTGACTCGACCCACTCGCGTCGAGTTGGCTTAAACGTAGCCACACAAAAAGCCGATAAAGTACGTCCATTGATAAGCACACACACTGACGTCACCACATGAAGGCCACAAAAAAGAAGAAAGGCCGATATGAAGCGGATAACATGCACGACCAGAGCGTATATGGTTAACGGGCAGGAGGTTCCCGGGTGTGCCAGCGAAATCCTCACGGGGTCAGGGTGAAACTTCCTCTCGGATCAGCTGGTAATTAGCGATTGTACGCGAAAGCACGCTTGGTAGAAGTTGCCCCAATTTAATATGCGTCCGTTTCAAGCGCTAATTCGAAAGCTGATCACGACGTTTTCAACGGTATGGGATGGCGAAACAAAGTTAAAGGAAGGACCCCCGGAAACTCTTGCCTCATTTGGACAGAACTTTCCATGATGCTGTCAGATATGCGCACGGTTGATAGTGCACGTAAACTTTGCGAACGTGAACACCACTTGCTGGCGTATTCCACCGCTTATAAGGAAGCGCATGCAGCTGATAGTGATTTTGTAAAGACGTTTATTGGACGCCGGGGGAGGGGTCGACCGGTATCTTGATCAACGGCTCAAATCACAGACGCTGAGAGCGAGCGGCGTCCAAGACGAGCAATGCGCGTTAGAGACCGACCCACTATAGATGCCGCTGGAGAGGGTGACCCTCTATAGCGTTCGCTTCTCTTCGCTGCAACATATATATAGATGAAGAAGATACGCAAGAGAGGACGAAGATGAAGCTCAGCCACGTGTAGCGCTCACAGAATGTAAACACCAATGCTCACACACTGGTGCTAAAAACCAGAAAATACGGCACGAGAGATATCGTCTCTCGCCTGTCGCGCTGGAAAAAGTTACGTTGTCGAGCTCCTTCAATCTACCGGCGCGGCTGCGTGATTCTCGGCGTGGAATTATTTTTTCGTGCCGCACAAGCTACAGTCGCTCCCATTCGCCTCCCGTCCTTCACGGAAGATTACTATGCTCGCATCTCCGGAGACCCCAGAAATTGCACGCAGCCAGACCAGGCCGTCTTTGTTATCGCACCCGCCACTCGACATTAATGCGTCCCGCATGAGACGGCGACACAATGGATACCGCAGCGAAGGTTATTCGTCGCGGTGGGGACGCTTGTTTCCCGAAGATCGCGGTAGAAGACACCAAAAAAAGAAGTGCAAGTTTTGGCCACGCAAAGAGTGCCGGTATAGCTGCGCAGGAGTCATAACGGTTTTCCCACCTGCTTAGTTCGCGTTATTACGGTTTATTCCGGCGTTGGTTGATGCAGAGGTGACTGCGAAATGCGAAGCTGTAAGAGCGACATGTGCCGGTATTAATACGGGACACTGTTAACTTGAGGACGGTTGCTGCAACTAAAAATGACAAGCAAAAGAAATGTTCGATATGGACACTAAAATGCACCTTCCTTAATCATAATTATTACGTGTAATTCAGGCCGACGAAGTGTGCGGGGCTTCGGCTGCCCTTCGCCTCAAGTGCACAAAACTTGCTCGTTGTCGCTGACAGTTCCCCTTAAATGTGCACATAGAATGCATACGTATACATTCGCTTTAGCATTGCAGTAGGAATCATATTTACATCCATCCACACTTTCCCACGCAAAAAGATAAAAACAACACGCAATACAAGTTCGGAAGCGCATCGCGGTATTAGTTGAACCGGTCACCCATGCATATATGGTAGGGCTAATGGTGAATTCACAGAACTTGTCTCGACGTTCGCTCGGCCAGTCCCGCCAGCGTTTACATGGACTCTGTTTGATCAGAATCACGTAACTGCTACGCACTCCTCAGTCTACCCTCGACTCTTTGAAGCAAACTTGAAGCAAAGCACAGGAAATCCAGTAGTGGTTGCTAGGACACTGAAGGACTCTGCTAGTACTCTGTTCATACCTACCCGAATTAACTTAGGTTGAGCGTCGGGCTAGTTGGTGCAGCATAATTCGATGTCTTACAATGCAAGCAGCGAGGACGACATCGAAAGACACACAAAACGCTGTGTGTGTATTTCGATGGATGTCTTCGTTCCTTGCGCTGTAAAACATCGAATGCCCGAATTATTGTCCGTGTGCGTTTTCTTTGTGATCGTCTGTTCGTATACAGTGTTCGCCGTGTTCGGAAAATGTATACAGTGCTCACGAAATGAAACGCGTCAATTTAGGACTATGTAATGCGCATAGTTTCGTTTTCCACCGTCTTCGGTTCGCTTCACGTCGGAGTAACAATTGGCTCGTCCACCAACATCAGAGCTACAGCATCACCTTCAGTGGCCAGCGGCCGAATTCCCAAAATATCTTTTTCGTGTTTTCACATTGGTCAGCCGGCTTCGCTAATGATGTGTCCCGCATCCTGACTGGCTGAAATATTCTCTTACGAAAATTTGTATCGTCAGACGCTTTCGTGAAAACAGGCCTTAGCGACACGGCGTGGGTATCTCGAGTAATTGCGTGCACCAGTTGCTATACAAAATGTTTTGATGTCGCCTTCCGTTCTGTGAGCACTGTACACATGTCCTTCTCGTATGAATGGGATGAATGTGGCTACTACAGAACATCCGTCTCTCAAGAAAAAAATAAATCGCAAAAAGAAAGAAAGAAAGAAAGAAAGAAAGAAAGAAAGAAAGAAAGAAAGAAAGAAAGAAAGAAAGAAAGAAAGAAAGAAAGAAAGAAAGAAAGAAAGAAAGAAAGAAAGAAAGAAAGAAAGAAAGAAAGAAAGCACTGAACATCTATGTTATTCTCTGCACGGTCATCGCGTTCGGTTCGAAAAGATTTAAAAGATAGATCGTCGGCTTTCCAATACAAGCGACAATTTGTTCTTTGTCAGCCGCCGTCCACTTTACCAGCAGCACAGCTAGGTTACAAAGATTCCGCATCGATATGTTCCCCGAGAAACATCTAAGCATACAAACAAAAATAATAAGGGAGTAGAGCTTTGTTGCCGGCATCCGTCAATGGTCTACATCCCACTTTCACCGACAGCGGCGTATTCGCGAGATAAGTACGCGAAAAAAAAAGAAAAAAAAAAAGAAAGCTGCGGAGTGATGAAAATTGAGCGAGTTCGCTCAAGGGCACGAAAAAACGCTCAACGCCGCGCACTGTGCACTCTTTTTTTTTTTTTTTTTTTGCTATTCGCCATTCTTCCGTTCAAGCTCGTTTACGCGATTTCCCTCGCGTAAACCCTTTCCCCTTCACAGAGCGCCCACGATTCGCAACAGTTACCGAGCAATTTCACTGTGTTTCTGAACCATTCTCCGCGCTTCCACTCTTTCTTTCTTTTTATATTTCCTTATATGCGTGTTTCGTGTATGTGCCTCGTAAGGGGTGACACGAGCCGGCGGAAGAAACGGCGGATGCACTATACACGTACGTACAGACACACTGCGAACGCTTCAGTGCGCGCCATTCGTGTACAAGCAGCGTGATTCAGCCGTGGGAGTGGCAAACAGCGTCCGTCGCTATGCACCTCCTCTATACTGCGGTGCATGAACGCGCTTCATGTTTTATTCCCACCGGCTGCAGTGCTGTTTTATTTTGCTCTCTTTATTTATTTCCTCGTGTGTTAACGTTATCGTCTTCGCCATGTGTTCCTTGTACTCACGCGATACAACTAGCGGCCATCATTTCCTCTCCAGGGCCAAACGATGACGCACGAAGCATATCGCGGTATATATACAAACAACCAAACAAGATAAGAAGCAAGATAAAAAAATAAAATAAAGAGGGAAGATGGCCCTTCTTGGCGCACGCGCACCACAGTGACGGCGAGAAGACGCCGGAAATGGTTCGCGTGCGAGCCGTTAAAGGGACTCGACGTTCACCGCCCTACCTGTCGACAGGAAGTGAAAGCAAACAAAACAGAGATATCAAAGTGGCAAGGGGGTTGTTACGTCAGAAGACCAACCCATTCGTCCATGGCGAGGGCATGAGTCTTACGTTTTCTTCGTGCCATTCATTCATTCATTGACTTTACTCGGCTGCCTTATTTGTGTCGACGTGTCCTTGAGGCACGACCACGAAGCTCTCGGAATAGTATATATATCTTCAGAGATCTTTAAAGCGTGCGCTACACTGCACGCGCTAATAATCACAGAAGTATGATAAAATAGCAGTCTCACTCAGATAGAGAGACGTTCTTTAGGAAAGCAAGGCATAGACTGACGTTGCTGCCCGTGTGGTTGGCTACCCTTTTTTGGGGGAAGGGAAGAAGATGGGAGACATCACTGATGAGGAGTTAGAGATTAGGATAACGTGCATCCTTAGTGGGCGAGAGATTAGAATAATGTGCATACTTAGTGGGCGGGAACAAAATGATGTAATGACAGTGGTGTGAATTAAAGAGGCATTTTTGATTCTCTATCGTGTAGTAAAAGCCGTAGCTAAAAAAGAAAAAGGGAAAAAAAAGAAAGGCGGGGCAAGGAAGAAGAAACTGCACGGTGTGGTCTCGACTCAGGCCTTCTGGAACATCGCTCTGTTAACTCCATTAAATGTTGTCCTGATTTACAATGGCGTTCTTAATTGATTATTCGGGCCTGTTGATCATAGTGGAGCCGTTTACTGACCTATTTTTTGGTTATCCATGGTCGATATCCCCGTAAATGCTGCCTTTTAAGTCGCTTTTTCTTGAAAGCTTGCGCTGCTTACACAGGTTTAGATGTGCCTGATCCTCTTCATCAAAAGTGTGGAAAGATTTACTTAACTTTTTCTACATACTACTCTTTGAGAACCACTATTCGCGTCGCGCGGTTGGTTATAGATGGCTTGCACTGACGTCACTGAAAACGCCGGGTTGGAGCACCGGGGGACGCGATGTTTCCGATGTCACATTCAGGTTATCGAAACATCACACGCAGGTTAGTTCATTATTCACGTACAGCGACGTTCCTGCCGCGTCGTTTTCACATAGACGCAAATTGTTTGTCATCAAAGCCGCCATCGTGGAGTCCCAGTTCCCTTCAGAAGCTGCCTCCATGACGTCACGTGCAAGCCATCTATAGATGTAAGGGTTAGAACTGTTATCACACGAACGGTCCAAGTGTGACGAAAGCGTCACCCATCGTACACACGTGCTTTTGTTTGAGGAAACGCTTTTCACGTCGCTTGTTTTGCATGTCAAAATCATTAGGGATGACAATTATGAGTCCTTTCACATAGGTACGTATTTGTGCTCATTTGTCGGAGCGCTTCGTTACGCCGGCGGCCGCCCCACTCCTTCTAGACTGATGCGTATGCCACCGGCGTTACGGAGCAGTGACCGCAATTACCATTGCGCATTACACGCTTCGCTTCCAATGCGTGTCCTTTCTCGGCAGCTTTCGCATCTCGAAGGAGCTCAGAAGAAAGGTGCGTGGGAGGCTTGACTCGTCACGCCTCGTAGAGCGTCGTCGCAACAAAGGGTAAACGCTGTGGGAATGTCCGCTCGTTAACCGATAACAGCGCTTCCGCTCGAGCATGTTACATACACACGCTTGCTCGACCATCAAGAAGAGAAACGCAGGCCGAATCGCTTTATTTCTTACGCCGGGGCAACCGCCTCTGTGTGTACCGAAGAGCACGGCGAGAAAGCTGCGCTGCGGAGTCTGCTGAGAACTGACCGGCGCGCTAATAAACTTCGCTATTTCCCTTGACAGACTGTTTGTCGTCCAATGCCACTCACGTGCATAGATAGTCTCAGATAGTTACTGCAATCCTCTCTCTTTCTTTCCATATTTTGTAGCGTGAAAACAACGGCCTCAGCGACCGATTGCAGTCCATCTATGCATGTGTACTGGTCACTGGTCCCCTCTTTCCATGCCCCATTATGTTACCTCCAATACGCATGAAGGGTAACAAAGGGGGCGCCACTTGTCTGGTAGACGTCCCTTCATCTATCTATCTATCTATCTATCTATCTATCTATCTATCTATCTATCTATCTATCTATCTATCTATCTATCTATCTATCTATCTATCTATCTATCTATCTATCTATCTATCTATCTATCTATCTATCTATCTATCTATCTATCTATCTATCTATCTATCTATCTATCTATCTCTTGCTTGCACCGCCAACAGGAGATGTCACTTGCATGGTTAACATTCGGGCCTTTCTTTCTTCAGGGTATATTAGTGAATCCAAGTTGAAGAGAACACCAGGAAGATAGCCTCTTCTCTTTTCAGCGCCACGGCATCATCTCTAGATGTGTGTTTTGGCACTGCCGCCTCTGGACAGCTTCAACTGGACAGATTCAACGCAAGGCACCCGCCTATACGCCCCTCATCTAACCCTATACTCCGCCTTGCCTACGGTCCCGTTCCCATTCATGCAATATTATAGCAGCACTATTTTTAAGCCTTCACCGCGGTGAGATGAAGGCGCGAGTGTACGGTTGGAAGAAATCCGACAGGCCTATTGTGTGCGACTTGAATGACTCAGTTGAGCTAGCGGCCCTATTAACGGTCTGGCGACTCTGCACTTGACTTCTAGTTGAGACGCACATATACACCACTGCCCAAGACTACGCCCTGCAATTCACGCGCTCTGCATTCTTAGCGCTCAATATAAAGCCATTATCGCCGATGCGAAGCTCGCTCGCCGAGACATTATTTTCGAGTGAGCGCCAGAGGCACACATAGTGAAATCAGAAACACCGGAAGTTAGAAGGCTTTGGTCTGAAATTAGGTAAGGCGTCATTATTTAACGTGCTTAAATACTCGAGCTTTCGGGGGAAGAGGGGGGATAGTATATCGCTTATAGGCGTGCGCAGGGTCTAATGTAAAGGGGGTGAGGGTGCTCCTCACACACTCTTCTTTGGCGACCAGCAAATAAATAAATAAATAAATAAATAAATAAATAAATGAATAAATAAATAAATAAATAAATAAATAAGAACAAAATGCTCACTTACACGTTTAAACGGAGTAATTTACTTACTTCCCCTGAAAGAGGGATCGCAACTTGAATATTTACTAGAGTTACAACGCGACTTAGGGAAACTACAGGAGAACGCATTCCTAAGCTTACATATAACAGCTGTACACAAAGTTCAAAGTTTCTCGAAAAACAACCAACATTTATTGGTTTGGTTGCCTCACAAGTTACGTATGTCGTTAAACATTTTAATCTTTCACATCTACAACGCCTTTGCAGTAGACGACTGCCCGGCTGCAGTCATATACGGCAACTAGACCACTCGATCTTTGCGAAAGAAAGTTCGCTTTAGAAGGAGCAAGAAACAAAAATTCAACCAGCTCCGCTTAGCGGACACCGACGAAAGAGCGAAGCTGGTGGCGTTCCCTTCGTCAGGCTAACGCATTTCTATGTTTTGCAAGTCTTTCCGATATGTTGTATCACTGCTCTTTTTAAAACACTCTTTGTTAAGCTTTGAGGTGGTAGCATAGTTTTATTGGATCTTGACTATTCCACTCTTATACACAGGTTTACAGAGAAGCCTTCGCTTAAGATGCTGCGATATGTTGTATCACTACTCTTTGTTAAACACTCTGTTAAGCTTTGAAGATGGTAGTATAGCCACCACCATTTATAACCACAAGGTATCACGTGACAGTGATGTGACTGTGGTAACGCGCACGCCATTTGTTGGGCTAACTGCTGCCTTCTTCTTTTTTAGTGAAAATTGTGTGCAGTGGGATTTAATTACCCCAGTTTATGTGGCACATACGCGTTTACGATGACGATAGTTTTCTGATAGGCCGCACAGACTTCTGTGGCACGTACCCGTTTGTTGGGCTAACTGTTGCCTTCATTTTTAGTGGACCAGTGGTGAGTAGCGGGATTTACCCAACGTCCGTGGCGCATACCCGTTTATGATGCCCACAAGCGTTACCACGGATCCCGGATATGAAGTGCTCAACCAAGAACAGCTACGCTTTTAAGATGGTATTTGTAACGTAAAGTGCTTTTTTTTTCCCCGCTGTTCCACATAGACACAGGTGGTGACGAGGCTTTGAGTGCAGCCTTATAGAATACGAGCAGCTAGCAATAACGGCGCAAGGCTGAAAGCAACTGCGGCCATAGGAGAGCTTCGGCAATGTGCCCTATAGTTTTCGCAAAGCCGTTCAATACCTCCTATCCAATTCGCGGCTAGCAAAGCCCAAGTGCGGACGCAGAGTGTTTTCAGGGCTCTTCGTCGTCACTTACACCATGATATATACGGACTGCCATGTGTTACTTGAATAAGATAATAAAATTTACAAGACCAAATGCGCACGCAATGTTGACGGAGTGCCGTCGAGTCGTCGTTGTGTTATTCGCATTGACAATGATAATTGAGAAACAACTTCTGGTGCTTATTTTTCTTTTTGTTCCTGCCACTATAACTTGCAACTTGCGCAGAGCGTAGAGAGAGGCTCGATAAACAGCGCAACGCTGGAGTTTCTTAGAGCTCATGTTGCCGCCACGCCACATTGCTCAGCAGCGGTAGGTCAGGGAACCGCCCTGATCTGGCGTGGAGCGGTGCGACCTCTGAAAGCGCGGTGGTCCGCTGCCCGCATGGACAGCGAAGACACGGCATACAATTCGGAGCCGTTGTCATTGCGACACAAGGGGATCTTAATGTTTCCACCGTGTACATCACGTGTATACCGAAACCGATGTTGCCCCTCGCGTTATAAGCCTACGACCCTGTTGTTCTCTTTATCCCCCGCAGCAACCGCCAAGATCGCTCCATTAAATGTCCCTGGCACATGGCCTCCTGAGCGACAGCATATATACGAATGGAGAGAGACGTGCAATTGCAGCAGCCAAAGCAGCGGCCACTGATGGCTCAACTGCGGCATAACGAGCCGGGAATACGTACAAGTCCCAACAGGTACGCATGCACGGAGGCGGCAACCGTGTGCTTTTATTTCTCTTTCGGTTCCGCACTGCGCGTGTACCGTTGCGCATTCCAGGGGTTGGAAAGGAGATCACTAAACACAAAACAAAAGAAGGAAACAAAAGAAAGTGGCAAACGACGTTGTGAGGCCGCCCGCGCGCGTATCGTGCATTGAAGCGTGTACGCATACGCGCGCCGCCGCCGCCGCAGAGACCCGAAGACAATGGCCACTTAGGAGTGCTTTATAAGACGCAGGGAGGTGGGCGGCTGCGGTTGAAAGGCCAGACGAGGACGGTCGGCAGCCGCCGCCGAATGGAGCACGACAGCTTTAGTGCTTTATTATGATGACGCTACAGTTGCGGCACTTTATGTGGACGAGTGTGTGTGCCGCTACCTGGCCACGCAAGATCGAGGAGTGTATTACCGGCCGTCTCCTTCCCGCAGGCGTGCCCTCTGGCAGCTATACCATGCACTTGATTACCCTCTGTGCTACTGGAAGGAAACAGAGCGATTTAGTTTCTGTCGTGATTTCGGTGCGCTTTATCGAGCCGGTACTTTGTCGCTATAGTCTGTAAGGCGAGCCATTGGCGTCGCGCGTGAAGGAGCGAATTGACGCAACAGTGCGTTAAAACGTGAATCGATTCTAGAAATGTCTGTAACGATTAGACCATTGGAAGTTAAAAGTTGGCGTAGATAGATAGATAGATAGATAGATAGATAGATAGATAGATAGATAGATAGATAGATAGATAGATAGATAGATAGATAGATAGATAGATAGATAGATAGATAGATAGATAGATAGATAGATAGATAGATAGATAGATAGATAGATAGATCTGCACTTTCTCCACACCACAGTCTTAGCAAATTACACGAAGGAACCCTCAAGCTGGGTGCAACAAAGTACGAAAACCGAGCAGCATGGCTCTGCAAGACAGGACTTACTAGAAAATACGTATAAATTAGACGCAGTGTGTAAACTATTATTAGGTGGACTGAAATGCAGGACGGCCCCACGATCAAGTGCAAGCGACATTTTCGTACCTCGAAGACATTGGATATTTAGGAGAGAGGGGCTTCGGCTCCTCGTATAGTTTCCTTTGTGATAACGGCTCGGAGTTTGAATGGTGAAATGTGTGCGTCGAAGTAATCCGGATAACGCGCGACGCATTGCTACCTCAGTAACATTTGGTGGCAGGCTAGTTGGTGATGCATGTATAGTTCATAGGTATAACGGCACGAACGTAACAAGAAACCGTGAATACATTGGACAGAGTGCTCTTTCCTGTGTCCTGTGTCCTGTGTCTCTAGTGGTTATGGCGCTCGACTGCTGACCCGAAGGTCGCGGGATCGAATCCCGGCCGCGGCGGCTGCATTTTCGATGGAGGCGAAAATGTTTGAGGCCCGTGTACCTAGATTTAGGTGCACGTTAAAGAACCCCAGGTGGTCTAAATTTCCGGAGCCCTCCACTACGGCGTCTCTCATAATCATATCGTGGTTTTGGGACGTTAAACCCCAGATATTATTATTATATGTGTCCTGTGTCTTGGTTTCTCGTTACGTTTGTGCTGTCACACCTGTGAACAAAGGATTGTGATGAACTGTGTACAGGTGGTGATGAACAGGTGGTGCTCGGGCGCAGCAAGTGCCGGAAATATTTGCTAAGCTAGATTTACCCTCAGAAGACACTCTCCTATATACTTCTTTTCCTGCTCCTAAAAAGAAGAAGAAATGTGGTTTTGCTTTTGCTGTAAGGTCGAAATACGTCAGTAGAAAAAAAGCATCTTCTGGGCCATGTGGCGAACACCTCTTCTATACAGTTTCGATGTTTAACTAGAGACAGAGAGAGAGAGAGAGTCTGGAGCTGCCATCTTGGTGACCTCAACTTTCTCTATCAGTATATATACTATATAACGACCGTGTAGCGGCCCACCCGTTCGTTCGTTCGCATATAATTTTCTCAAATGATGCCGGTGGGACTCTTTGGCTCCACGCACTCCGTGGCCGCCCCAGCGGTTCATTTAGCCTTATGGCGCCACGCTCCATTAAGTCGCGACGTCTTCTGGCAGAGTGCGCTTATATGCCCGTCCATGGCCTCCGCGCATACGCCTACGCGCCTGACTCCTCGGCATCCGTGCGCACCATTCGCATTTTCACGTTTTCAAGCACCTTTTTCTCTCAATGGCAAAAAATAAATGACCGTTTGTGGACTGTCAAAGAAAAGGCATGGAATGTCACCTTTTATCTTTCAATGGCGTGACGCTGCGTGTGCTATACGTAAACGTTTTACTGTATATGCATGTACGTAAGCGTTTTCCTAGAAGTCGCTGGCGTATGTATACGTGTTCTGCCGTAGGTGTCTAGACCTCAAGATATATCAGGGACCGTCAACACTTTCCATTCGTATAAGTGGTGTATTTGCCATTGGCTGGCCGCTTTCCTTAACGATATACGCTCAGCATTAGGATTGGACGAAGTGTGATCTTGCGGAAGATGTAGCGTAACATCTTTTTGTGACTGCAGGGCGAGATGTTCACAGTGCCGTCAGCATTCGTACAGTTTCGGGTGGCAAGAAAATAGGACAATTATTATAAACAGTCACTGTATTGAATATTACTTTTTATCGGAGCTATAGATGAAGAAGAAGTCATCAGACAGCACGGGTGAACGCTGACAAAAAGCGAAATAAGAGCTCGCGTCCGCCATGGACTACATCCGAACTCGTCACTGTAAATAATGTAAATGCAGTTGTGTTTCATCCTATGTCGTGGTCATTTATTTGACACACTGCATGGAATGTCTTGTTACTTGGTGCTTGTTTGTTTTTTGTTTTTCTGCAGCGCGTCTCCTGTACAATATTGTCAAAAGAGACAGTTGAACGTATAGCATAATACACGCCTTTAGAAAAT
The DNA here is from genome assembly GCF_013339695.2 of Rhipicephalus sanguineus. Lineage (NCBI taxonomy): Eukaryota > Metazoa > Arthropoda > Arachnida > Ixodida > Ixodidae > Rhipicephalus > Rhipicephalus sanguineus. The sequence goes on from NC_051178.1 coordinate 186,481,614, forward strand.
TTTGTACCGTACCCACGCTCTTCACACAAGGTACTCTATCAAATAGATACAGTGGTCATCTTGCTGAAAGATACCATCAATATAATTATGTGACCCGCGTTCAACTCTTCGTTCACGTACCAGCTACTTTTCTTGGTCAGCTGAATTATTCGCATACGGTGGTATTACGTAAGAAATACAATCAGGATATCCCACTTTAGCTATAGGGGTGTTAACCGGTCGACTTGGGCACCTTACTTGCCATCTTGCTTCGAGTCGTATTAGGGGATTGCATAAAAGACCGTGCAGCTTTATATATCGCCAAACTTTTCATTTGGCGATATATCGAAATAATATTGAGGCATGTATGTACTACGTACACGGCCGCTGCATAAAAAAAAAAAAAGATATTTCATCTAGCGGCCGTAGTACGTATAGTTACAGACTACTGTTAATCTTTAGTTTTTATTATTTCTGAAATATTTCTTTTAATTCTTGTTCTTTTTTATTTCAATTTCCTTTTTGTCTTTTTTGTTATCTTAACTTAACTTAACTAGCTTAACTGGCGTAACCAGCGTCCACATATGTGGACACTTGTTTTCTTCTAGAACTAAAGCTAAAATTTCCAGGTTTTCGGTTGATTCCCCATTGTTATTGCATATACGAGAAAAAAATATATTTACTCGCGCAACTGGTTTAGCCGTGGGATACAAAGGGTTAAAAAATTGCTGTATATCTAATTTCGGTACGCATATCCTACGCGAGTAAAACGTTAGAAAAGAAGCCAACAACGGCTTCGGTGAAAGGAAACAAAGTGAACGCGCTCTAACCGGAGTCCATAACCTCGTCGTTCCTTTCACTTTTCACGTATACGAGAATGAATGATGCGGTTATGACTGGCGGTTTGTCTTGGGTTAATTGGCAACAGCGCAATCACAGCGCCGTACTGGGTCAAGGCGTGTATATCTACGCCTGCTGGGCGAAATGAAATAGATCCGCGCGGGGCACGAGTGCTAGTTTTCTCGCTCGGTATCAAGTACATTTGCCACCATGGAGTATCCACGTTCGCGCGAGTTGCCCGTCTTTCAGATATGCATGCGCGAAGAAAAAGAAACGCGCTTTCGCATAACCTCGCGCTCGACATGCGCAGCGTCCATTAATATCTGGCGTCAGGCGTGAAATAGGCCTTGTGAATGAGGTTGCGTGTGATCGGGGCGGAGCTGCGCGGGACGTCTTAATTAATTCCGCAGACCGAGGCAGATAACGTTGAGCGGTTTCCAACTCTTGAGACTTTCCCACCGCGCGCATAGTCGCGCCATTTTCTTCCTGGAAAAGAGAGGGTTAGAATGAGAAATTTTGAGAGGATTTTAAGGTATGCTCTCCCCCACCACTTAACCCTCCCGTCTTTTTTTTTCTTTCCGATTTTCTTTCGTATAGTAAAACATATTTTTCCTCCCTTCTCTGTTCCAGAGTTGCAGTGTAGTTTCCTCGATCCGTCCCTTCTTGACACGTGACTATAAATCTCCTGGATACTTTAAACCTGTCTGCTAACTGCCACGCACTCGCTAGTTGCAGCACCGCGGTAAGAGGGCGAGCTGTTTTACTATTCCGATTAAATAAATGACCAACAGAAAAAGTAAGGAAAGTCTAGCGTGCTTTTCATCTGTGCACACACGCCCACGGCAGGTTTGCCTTGTGCTGAATGGGCAGTCGTGCAGCGCGGTCAACTTACTTAACCTAAAGGAAGGTTTACACAGAGGTAATGGATTTATCGCCGGCAGTACGCGCGGCGTTTTCCACAACCTTTTACGCCCCTTCGACGAGCCTTTCCTGTCCAATAATGCGTATTACACTCTTTGCAAGACGCCTATCCAAAGTTAGGTCTATTTCATTCTGAAAGTATATACACCAAAAGATAGCACTGGCAATTTTTCGACCCCTCGTGCGTACAGATTCGTGCCATGCATGTGTGAATACCTGGTGTCCGTACAGGCTCCGGCGCTATGAAAAACACCTGTAAGTTGCAACACCTGCGAGCGTCGACCGTACACTTCAGGTGTAAAACCCCTCTGTCGTGAACAGAAAGTTGCGGACGGTTGACAGTCCAAAAACCGCCTCAGATGCCCCTTACTATCTTTTGAAAGTTTGTGACTATGTCGTTGTTCAGGGTGTCAATCAGTAAATAGTGCTAATCTAGTACTAAGCCTTCCTCTTTGATATCCACAGTATTGTGCACTTGTCCCTTGTTTAGAAAGTGATACATCCTAACTCTATATAGATACAAGAAACTTCTAAGGCCCTATAGCCTACACGGACTTCAGCACGCAAAGGCGTTGCTGCAGTTCCTTAGAGACGCAGGATTGAACGACACATAGTGAATGTGCAATGATGCCGTGTTTATCTTTGTGTGCAGTTGCCTCTCATCTTACATTCTCTTTCATTTCAACATTCCCTTTCCCCTTCTCAATTACACGTTATCCAACTGTAGACATCTCCTGCTTAGCCTCTCCTCCTTTCCTTTACCTTTCTCTCTCTCCCTCTCTAGTTGGAGTCGTACTACACTTACAGGATAGGTGCCGAGAAAAGGTGAGGTCGACAGGGAATGAAGTGATAAAATGAAGAAATTCGCGTGCATAAGATGGTCTCAGCTGGCACAATTAAGACGGGTGATCGCACATCGTTGGAACATATAGGCCTTGATGCTGCAGTAAACACAAATAGGATAATGATAATGATGACCGCGTATTGTATATTAAACTGCGTTTGAGGTGTATCAAGTGGTTTTCTTAGAAGAGAACCTATAGAACACGAGCTATTGTTTTGTGTAAAACTTTCTTCGTTTATTAACCTTCCTGCCTTTTCATCATTTGCATCTCTCTCTTTCTCTCTCGGTCTATTGGTAGGTGTGCTAGTCGGTACTACACACTAATTAGCCCACCTATTAATCGTCCTATTACATGAATATCTGCATTTAAAAGCGACAAGTCTTGTTAATACAGTCATTAACGTGTGTACTACACGCGACTGAAGACGATGTACGTAATTAACATCGTATACCCTATAAGTCAGCGTGTTCTTCCCATCTGACAAAGGGCTTCTAGTTGTTCGAAGCTGCACTGTGCCACATCGCGATAAGCCGGAAGTGACGTATATATTTCCATCTAAACGTTACGTCCGCTTTCTGCAGAGTAATTTCTGGGCTTCGGATGATCGCGCACCCACTCGAACTTCCTTCCAGGAAAAGACCTTCCCGCGTTAAGAAGCCCCCTTTTTGTGACCCGACGCCGTGACGCAACAGAGACTGCAAGGCTATTTTCGGTTCTAAACAGGGGCGGATGGGAAGGGTGACAATATATCCGGCATCGCGGGACCGAATAGCCGCGTCTCCCATATATATGCGCGCGGGAAGGAAAATGCTTGTGGACAGTTCGCAGGACACGGAGTTGGCTAACATTGTTTCCAAATTCCAACACAGTGTCCCGCATACCAGGAGATCGTATCTATACTCGGCGGCATATGTGCAAATAAAGCGACTGAATGAAATAGTGCTACTGATACAATGAGCGAGAAAGGGAGGGTAAACCACAATATATATAACCCGCAAGGAATTGCAGGGTGGAAGCGAACGACATAAAAAAAAAATGAGTGCGCGTATCACGTTATCTCACCTCTTCAGAGCGATGAAATAGTCCTTCTATAGGAGAACAACAGTCCAGCTAATTTAAACATACAAAACTTCAAGTGTCCAACGCGCTTCGACTTAAAGGAAAAAGAAAACAAGTCACTAAAAAAATGATCTGGTGGTTCCAGTCATTCGGGCGCGGTTTGCGCGAGGGAGCAGTTACACGTGTAATGGGGCAGTAACTAAAACGCCATGCCTGCGCGGAAAGCGTAGCACAGTCACAGCAAAAGCTGGAAGAGCGGCATTTCTAGAGCCCGTTATAAACTCTCTTGGGGCTACTAATAGAAGTACACTAGCAACGTACCCACTACGACACAAATCATAATTTTTGTGAAGTTGGGAAGCACCCACCACGACATTACTCGTCATTCTGCGGAGAAGCGAGCTACTATCTGTAAGGCATTACGTGCATTATGTCGATGCGACGGCTGATGACGACGAAGAATTATGGCTGAGCCATTTGTAATGGGTTGGAAGCTTTAAACGACCCACTAGTTACGTAATTCGCATTGCGTGACGCCCGGTCGTTATTTCACTCTCCCGCCACGCCTTATAACATATGTTAACGTGAGCAAGAAAGAAAGAGAGAGAGAGGGGAAGAACTTTATTGAGGCCTTAAGGAAATGGATCATGGGGGCCTCATGGGGGCCTCATGGGCTTCATTGGCAACCAATAGAAGTGCACTTGCGAGGAAACCACTACGCGATAAATCATCATAATTTTTGTGAAGTAGGAAAGCACCCAAAAGCAGCCACTGTACAATTTTTCGTCTTTCCGCGGGGAACCGTGGTATCCGCTAAACACCTGTAAGGCATTATGTGCACTTTGTTGATGCTGTGGCTGATAACGATGAAAAATTATGGCAGAGCCCTTTGTAATGTGTTGGAAGCATTCAACAACCCACTCGTTGCGCAGTTCGCATTGTGTGACGCCTAGTTACAGAATTCGCGTTGTGTGACGCCTGTGGTTGTTATTTTACTCTTCTACCACGCTACATTACTTATGTTAATGTGGTTCCTTCCCGACATGAAGCCTGTATAGAGTCTTTTTGCAAAGCAATTTCAAGCACCAGCATGGCTCTGAGGTAGAATACTGGGCTCCCACGCAGAGGGCCCAGGTTCGAACCCCGTTCCATCCTGGATATTTTTTCTCATTTAGCGCGATAGTGGTTATGGACGGCGGCGGCGGCGGACAACTGAGGCGCCAAAAACGGCCCTTGTTGTGATCTCATAACAGCTTTCGCTGTAAAACACCGAAATGCGAACAACAAAAACACAGCAAGCTTAAATAAAGCATTGATATCTCTGGGCGCGAGGAATATCCGTGACGTTACTAACCGTAACTTGGGGCAAGGTAGCTTCCTTAAGACATTGACAGCCTTCCGTTCTACATTGCTTTTGGTTGTGTTTTCTTTTGCTGTATGCACAGTTGATCTTATCGGACTGACCTCGCGGCACTCTAGCCGTTTTTTCCCGCTTTTATACACACGCGCACTAATCGATTCCTTGACACCTCCCTTTCCCATTATTCTCAGAATAGAGGCTTTTTTCCCTCCTGAGAAATGCGCCGCTTCTAGTTAGCACGTCGTTTCTTCATCGACACCGCTTTAGAGGTCCTCGCAATAAGACAAACGGTATAGTAATTGCATTCGTGTAAAACGATCTATCTTATGCGCAGAGCGCAATCCATTTTTATAGGGAACTGTCTGCAAGCGATTCGCGTGCACGATTTTTCCCCTCTGGTGAGTGTGTGCAGTTTAGGAGGAGGATGAGAAGGACAAAACTTTTATTGGAAGCCAACGATAATGGTTTCTTCGATTGCGGGAGGCGACGACGGTTAGTCGGCCAAGAGCCCATGCTCGTTGGCGGCTGCCTCTGCCCGCCCCGTGATCCAGGCCTGCTCTTCTGGGTCGGAACTGAGAGGTGTGGCCTCCCACTGCTGCGTCGTGGTAATTTGCAAGCCCTGTGGGGTATACCATGGAATGAATAAGTATACTGGGACAGCCCCATAGGATATGAAATAGGTCGACCGGGGGAGCTCGGCACAGCTTGCACTGAGGTGTAAAGGCAGAGATGTAGGAATACACGGTTGGTGACGGAAGGGAGCCTGTCTGGAGCTGCCTGCACACGAGCTTCTGCCGTTTAGTTAGCAACTCGTGCGTCGGGGGATAGTGGCCAATCTATAATGTTGAGTAATTTCATGATAAGTCACCACATATATGGTCACGTGTCGACCACCTAATTTCCTCTTTCTCATTCACCGTTCTGACCTGGGTTGGGCCGTGGGCTCAGGAGGCAAAAGCTCGAGCCTGGTGGGGGGCGGCTTCATTACCAGGAAGGGAGCAGTGGGCTGGTGCCCGAGGATTTGGACAGTGCAGAACGACTTGTTAGGCGAGTTGGGCACCTTCGTTGGGTAAGGGCAACATCACTCGAGGGGTCAAGGAGGAGCTTCTTGAACCAACATGGGTTACTCGTATTCATGTATTTCTATTCGTGTATGTTTACGAGATAGGTATGCAGTATGTATTGATGCATATATGGATGATCAGCAGACGAGTGGAGCCGGGCCCTACCTCTAATGTTTGTGGAGGGTCCGCGTCACGTAGAAGACATGCAACAGAATACAGTGAAGAAGCCTTTCATTAATTCCCAACACTTACAACGCGAAAGCCTTAGATGCCTCATCAAACGCGAAAATTGACCGTCGGCATCGGCGGCGGCGTGAAGACGAGTGATGCAGAAAACTGTCACGTGATGATGCCACCATAAGACGTCATCACGACTTCACAGATCACCAAAATTTGTGACGTCATCGCGTGACATCGTCGCTTGGTCAAAGGTGGGCCGATCACGGAGGCAATGATCCGGCTCCAGGCGAAGTGCAGAAAGCTTGCAATGCCTCCGATCCTTGAGGCTGTGCAAAACCGCGTTAGGTGCAGAAAGCTTTCGGAAGCGGGGGAGGATCAATACATCGACTGAGATGAAGAACAAGAAGAAGATGGTGATGATGATGATGGCTTTCGTCTTCGAGTCATTTTAGGCGAATGCAGGAAGTACTCTGTGAGTTTTGTACTTCCGGGTACAACGGAATAAAGCGTGTCGTCGTTATCATCATCATCGTTCACAGCCTATTTATTTTTATTGTCCAATGATCCCCAGTTCGCCCTACCCTGCGCGAGCTGATTCCGTCTTACCCGCGACAAAAGTGACGCGGCTCTCACGCGAAGCGCTTGTCTGGCTCTCGTGCTTGCATCTCTCCGCATTCTGTATCACCGGCTCGTATACTATACGCTGAGTTGCGCCTCTGCATGCTTTTCCAGCGAACATTACGCACGCGCGTACGTCGCACAGCCGATCACCATTGCGCGCCACATTCGGTCCGGCTGAGAAACAAGTTCCTCCCTGCATGTATAGTATTTTCGTCTCGCCTCCCTGCAAGAGAGGCATTAGTCACGGCTGCTTCGAGCCGCAAAGCGATCGTGCAGACACATATACACGGGCGCGCGCACGCAGCCAACTTCGTGATACGAGAATTGCCAAAACGCGAATTGCGGAAGGAAAAAAAAAGGAAGAAAAATCTGGCAGCGAGGACAAACAGTCGAGGAGCGTGGGAGAAGAGAACAAGAAAAGAAAGGGGAAACCCTGACCTTCTCCAGAATGAAGTTGGCTGCACGCTGAGCGCCAACGGAACTGCAGCGCCATCTGACGGCTGTACATGTACACTAGCGCGAGAGAAAGACAAAGGGTACAAAGAACCACAGGCGTAGAATCAATTTTTACTCCTGGTTTACTGCTTTTTACTCCTGTTTTACTCCTGTTTTACTGCACCCCCCCCCCCTACCTCGAGATTTATCTTTCAAATGCCTTATTTAAATTTCTTGACCGTGAAGTATAGCGCACTCTCCGTAAAACCAACACGCAATGTTGCCACAACGTTGAAGCAACGTTCTGAATGTTGCGGCAACGTTGTGTCAACATTTGGTGCTATGCGAAATCTGAAGTCCTTTCAAAGAGCAGAGACGAAGCACAAAAGTGAAAGCTGCTTTTCGTTTAAAAAGGCACTGTAGAGCACGAGCTCTATGAAACGCTACGGGTTGACGTGGCGCGAAATGTTTTATTATGCCGGGCTTTAAAATGCAAAGTAAATAAAGAATGCCTTATCATCTATACCGTTATTTATGTCGACGATTTTCTGGAAGCCATTGACAATAATGTATGAATCCGAGTGCTCGACTATGATCGTCTCATTAAAAAAGGTCATACACGTTTTTATTTTTTAATATTACTTCAAAGCACACTTTTAATTTATATATTAGAAATAAAAGCTATATTTCTAAAAACAAGGTGGCCGCCATGGCTAGATGTGTCCCCGCTTGTGATTTTTCTCTATTTACGCCCCTTCATAGGATAGGCGTGCGCAGGGTTCCCCATTAGGGGGGAGGGAGGGGCGAAGTCTCACCGCAGCGCCCCCCCCCCACCTTCACCTCCTACTCGTTGATAGCGTTCAAAAGAAAACAAGCTTCCAAGCTTTGCAGTAGATGCAAAAATGAAAATGAAGCGATGACGTGCTTCCCACAACTGCCTGTCTTTGGTCCCCGGCTTTTCGGGGGTGAAAAATGGGCAGTAAACAGCTCTCGGACTGCAACATCAGCGGTGCTCGGCCGCCATTATCGTCAAAAACCTGAATGGTTATAACCTTGCACTTTAAACAATGACGGGACAGGTCCGACTGTACAAAGGTATATGGGCACTCTTAGTGCCTCGTCATATGATTAGGCGGGGGCAGTCCCTACCATCCTTGCACCCCCTCATGCGCAAGCGTACGCTTCAAAGAACGAACGGATAAAAAGTCTATCCCTACCATCCTTGCACGCCCTCATGCGCAAGCGTATGCTTCAAAGAAAGAAGGGGTAAGAAGTTTATTCCTAACATCCTTGCACCTCCTCATGCGCAAGCGTATGCTTCAAAGAAAGAAGGGGTAAGAAGTCTATTCCTAACGTCCTTGCACCCCCTCATGCGCAAGCGTATGCTTCAAAGAACGAACGAGTAAAAAGACTATCCCTACGATCCTTGCACGCCCTCATGCGCAAGCGTATGCTTCAAAGAAAGAAGGGGTCAGAAGTCTTATTCCTAACATCCTTGCACCCCCTCGTGCGCAAGCGTATGCTTCAAAGAACGAACGAGTAAAAAGACTATCCCTACCATCCTTGCACCCCCTCATGCGCAAGCGTATGCTTCAAAGAAAGAAGGGGTACGAAGTTTATTCCTAACATCCTTGCACCCCCTCATGCGCAAGCGTATGCTTCAAAGAAAGAAGGGGCAAGAAGTCTATTCCTAACATCCTTGCACCCACTCATGCGCAATATGCTTCAAAGAACGAACGAGTAAAATGTCTATCCCTACCATCCTTGCACGCCCTCATGCGCAAGCGTATGCTTCAAAGAAAGAAGGGGTAAGAAGTTTATTCCTAACATCCTTGCACTCCCTCATGCGCAAGCGTATGCTTCAAAGAAAGAAGGGGTAAGAAGTCTATTCCTAACATCCTTGCACCCCCTCATGCGCAAGCGTATGCTTCAAAGAACGAACGAGTAAAAAGTATCCATACCATCCTTGCACACCCTCATGCGCAAGCGTATGCTTGAAAGAACGAAGGTGTAAAAAGTCTATCTCTACCATCTTACACCCCCTCATGCGCAAGCGTATGCTTCAAGGAACGAACGAGTAAAAAGTCTGTCCCTACCATCCTTGCACCCACTCATGCGCAAGCGTATGCTTCAAATAACGAACGAGTAAAAAGTATATCCCTACCATCCTTGCACGCCCTCATGCGCAAGCGTATGCATCAAAGAACGAATGAGTAAAAAGTCTATAACAACACATTCCACAAGACACTTCACTACACAACACCGGCCTAACGGCGCACGTTTAATACAAATATACACAACAAATATTACGCCTTAAGGGCGAGTCTATGTCGCAAATAAAAAAAAGGTTTATAAATGTCTGTATACACTACACTATGCGAGGATTTATATTCGCGTTGCACCTTCGGAAAGACGAATAGTCCTACGGGGAGACAGCCGAAGTGGTGTCGGGTTTCCAATTTCCGTCGCACGCGGGATGCCGGCATGGCTTGGAAGTTGCAGATCTAGTCTGCGACGACGCCCATGGGAGGGGGGGGGGTACACGTGTAACTGGCGTTCGCGCCTTTTCGGAGACTGGCGTGTTTGTCGCCTGAAGCGGGCGTTGCAACGCCCCGGAAAACGTTCGATAACGGGCCTTTGACCAGAACTGAAAGAAGAAAAAGAAAGGGTGGGGAGAGAAGTCAAAATGCCTGCACGTGTCGGCGCTACGGTGGGCAAGATAAAATGTTTATGAATGGGCGACTCGGAAAATGATAAGCGTTTGCGGACGGGTTTTTCTTACAGTCAGGTTGAACTGTCCTGGCTGCGAAGCAAGAAACTGGCGTACGGAGCCAATTATACGTAGTTACGAGTATTAATGCACCGTTACCCAATAAAAATTAGTCCAGGCTATGAGACGAATGTATTATACGACCCGGCGTCTGTTTTTACCAAGGCGAAAGGACAGAGTAGGAAGACTGAAATCGAGACAATGCAGTAAAATTGAACAGCTTTGTTTTCATATCAGTGTCACCAATCTTTCGCATAGTTCCTAGGCACAACAGTGCCCAAAGACCATGCGAGACTAAGAATTTTTGATAGATTAAGAATTTTTAATAGATATTTACGAACTATTTCAGGAGAACATGGCGAGTGGAAATCGACAAGAATCATCTATAAAAGCGAAACAGGAATTTTGACCCCCGAGCGATGAGAAAGAGGTTAGCAACACAAAAATGCGTTTAGATTAGCAAAGTATCGTCGCAAAGTATGCTGTTATTCACTTAGCAGGAAGGGACTTGATACCGGTCAACGAAAGCCAACGTTCTCTCTTTTGCTATGGCTTTTCCGCTGGAACATTAATGCAGACATGCCAGTGCGGTGCCACAGAGTTCGAAGTCCTTTCTCTTGCTTGGAGCCTTATTATTATTGTTGTTCTTTTGACAATTGCAAAGTTCTTGAAACTTGCTAGATTATGTATCCGGGCCCTTAGTAGCGTAATATAGTCCTGCTTGACCAACACGTTTGACCCGAGAACTTCCTTTCAAAAAGGAAGACATCGCCGCGTTTTGGTATTATACTTAACATTGGCGTCACCGCCTATACTTCGCCTGTCTTTCGTTTCTGCACTGTAAACCACTTTGCACCCTTAAAGCGGTTTCAAGCAACCAAAACACCCTTTTGCCTCACCAGAATTTGCAAAAATGGGGGTGCAAGGGTGTTCTGCTTGCCCAAACAGCCTTTTCATTTGCGTAAGGGTTAATGCTTTACTAAAACAACCTTTAGTATGTAAGGGTGTTGTGGGTTATCAAAACACCCGTGGCCCATATATACGACAGGAGTGCCAGCTGATAATCGGAACTGGCAGGTTTAGAATAACATATATCTGTCTTTTATAGCGCTATCTACAAACCCACCATAAATTTAGCCATGCTTTGTGAATATTGTTTAATTATGCGCAACAGGAAGATCCCCACCGGCACTGAACCGCGGCTCAAGATACCACATGGTCGGTGTATGGTTGTGCAGCCCGAGCGCTCAGCCCATTTGGTGCTTATGTGATATATATCTATGTGTACGGTTGGGTGTGTATGTGCGGTATTGAGTCCTTTGATGCTAATCCAATTGGGTTTTCTTTGACTGGTAGATTTTATTTTTCTGTTTTTCGGAAATGAGGGTGCTCAGAGGATTGGTAACCCCCCCTTGTTATGGGTGTTTTGATTCAAGAAAACACCTTTTCTTGGGGTGTAAGAGTGTTAGTTATATACGCGGTAACATCCGCGTAAGGGTGTAAAGCGGTTTACAGTGTGCGTCCTTCCTGTAAGACTACCTCCCCCCTCTCAAAGAAAATGTGGCCGACTTGCTACTGCAGAAGCGTAATTCTAATAGCACAACTTAACTTAATAGAAAACTCCACGCAGAGGACGCATGCTCGAGCACCACTCACCACTATCATCTTGCTTGCATAAAATATACGCAACCGGAACGCCTCCTCCCGTCCCTTATTTTTTTAAAAAAAAGGAAAAGTAAGAATGTCAACCAGATGAGGGTCTGGTTTGCTACCCTAGAGTTCGTTTAACTCACTACGGCCGCGTACGACTGTCCGTTTTCGTAAAACGCCGGGAAAAGTCAGCGATAAAGATGCACACAGCTGGTGATAGCGTATACATCAGAGGTCTCAAACACGTGGCTCGCGGGCCGCATGCGGTCCGCGAACCTTTCGCCAGCGGCCCGCGGCTTCCCAAGGAATAAACTTATGTGACTTTGCTACATGGTATTAGCATTATTTTCTCGCCTATTGAGATTAAAAACGCTTTCTTCGGGGGATCGAGCTACAGAGACAAAACTGGTCTCAAGCACTTTTTTTCCTGAGGCACCCCATGCGGTCGCTATGTGTTGAAACATCAGTGTAGAACGAAAGCTCTATTGCAGAATTTTGGTCATTCTGCAAATCGGTATCGATATCTTTCTCTCAAAACCTACATCAAATCCCCTGCAGCTATGACCCATATATGAGATATGGGACAGGCATTTTAAAACGCTATGGGTGTCATTTTCTTCAAATCCCCAATTATTATTATTATTATTATTATTATTATTATTAGTAGTAGTAGTAGTAGTAGTAGTAGTAGTAGTAGTAGTAGTAGTAGTAGTAGTAGTAGTAGTAGTAGTAGTAGTAGTAGTAGTAAATTTATGCGCGTCCCAGTCCAGTGCGCTTTTTGACAGCAACACGACGCAAATTTGTATGTGTATTTCTGAATCAATAATTATTATGCCTAAGGGCAGACTTTCGAAAATAAAAAATAAGCTGAGAAGATGAGCTTCTCACGTGACTGGCGCTGCGTACACAATTTTCAAGACAGAATCAGCCTCGTCCTAACATCTACCCCGGAACCCATATACACTGCTTAGAGCAGCAAAGCTGCCCGTTGTACCTTCTACAGATTGTGCAGCGGTTAGCTATTCTATATCGCACTAGACAGACCTTCCGTCGCCAACGCCAGTCAGTGTCGTAATCAACGAGCCCGACGTCGCCTAGCGGCATACGCAAAGCGTACACGAAGCACATCACGCTTCGGATGTCTACCGTCGGCACGCAGTGTTTGTCAAAGCGTGCAGGCTCGCTGCTCCTACTTTACGACACACCCGTATACGCTGTCTGTCGCCACGGGCTCAGTTACAACGCGGAGGCCCCCTTTTGCTGAATCGTACCGAGAGAAAGAAAGGTTAAATCGCTTGGCGTAACGCGGGCCGGCGTATCACATGGAACCTTCTGTAGCCCCCACAACGTTCACGCGTCTGCCCTTCTACGCACCTGTGTGCCCACTGGCGTTGTATACACACCCACTAGCAATTCCATGCGCCGACAGCACGCACGATGAATTTTTAACGCCTACTACCGAAGAAGCTTCGCGCGCATTTCTACCGCCGCCTCGTCGGGAAGCGGACTGCGCACGCGCGCACGCATTCTACGCACGCGCTGTCTTCAACGAACGCTGCCTGCAAGGAAGATGACCGGTTGCAAAACGTGCATCCTTCTAACCCCCGCGATTTCAGTCTAGGCGCTCTGTCTCAGTCGAGTTAAACGCAGCCCTGTGCACGGATGCCTTGACCAATTAGTGGGGCAAAAACATTTAAAGGGTATCCGTTCGTGTTTTCTCGTCCCGCGCAAGCATCCGCGTTTGCAGGTCTCGCGACCCAACCTCGGCCCTGCTGCACGGAACTACTGAAACAAAATACTATAGCGTATATCTGCTGCAGCATTCAGGGCTTGTCGCAGGCGGTGAACTTATACGGTGAACCCGACTACAGCGCTGCTATATACGCGATCGGGAGCGGAGTAGTAATTGACCGACCGACATGCGCTCTTTACAGAAGCGGGCGCTTTGTCCTGGCCCTGCTACGGGGGACCGTCGCGTGTTCATCGCGGGAGCCACTTGGGACCGCGCTGGTGCTCGATGTTCGTGCTTCCGCCCTTTGCTCCCAATTCTGTCACGCGCCTCTGCAGCCAACACTTCCTCCTTTATTTGCGTCCTCGATGCACGGCACGTAGACGCTAGGTCGGTTGTCGACTGCGGAACGAGATGCAAAACATCACGTGACAGGTGACGAAGTAATTCGCATGTGGTACATCGGCCTCTGAATTTTCGAGCCTTCATTCGAGTGGCGCTGGTTGCGCTAACTACACTTGCGGTATAGTCCCGAATTGGTAATGCATTTCTTTATACAATGATGTCGATTTACAAGTACTCCCTCGAGCATTATGAAAGCGAATAGCCAAATTACCCTGAAGGTACTTCGTTGGCTGCGTGCCCCGCATGAAAGTTTGTTTGCATACGAACATGCCAGCTCACGTCGCGAGTAATGTATCATTGCTTGAGAGCGAATATGATGTTCCACCTCATAGTGTTCTGGACTGTACATTTAGAGGGCGGATAAAGGGGGGAGTGGGGAAAATTAAAGGGGAGCAGCGCACAAAACTAACAAAGACGAATTAAATATATGCACGAAGAAGACGCAGCCAATCGCTGAGGCCAGAATTACAAAGAAAAAAATACACATAACACCGCGTTTTTCAGCTCGACTGTTACGTTAAATTTACGATGGATATACGTGAAAGTACGCCCACTCACCCTTGTCTTCTCAGGGTTTTCAAAACTCTTCACCGTCTGAAATTTCCTCTTGTTTTCCTGATCTTTGTATACTATAAGCGCATACGTTATTATGCCCTGCTGAGCACGAAGTTTAGGGTTTCATTTCCCACGTCGACGGCCGCATTCCGATGCAGCTGGAATGCGAAAACACTTGCACGTATGTACGTGCGTCTGCTCTCGCCGCACGTTGTAAATAACCCCAATCCACGACTAATTAATGAATCTCAAGTCCGCCTCTAGGCGCTGTCATGCTGATATAGGAAATATTAGCACTATCTTTACCGCACCGTAACGGTTCCATGCATGTTGTCCGTTACCACTATTACAACTAAACGAAACTGCGTATCGCGCTTGCAAGCGAATATGTATGTGCGTGACATCGACAGAATTGGCGAGGCTCACACACCCGTGATGTATACATATAAAAACCGCGTTCACACTTCAATTCCACCGCGTACATATTACGGACAGGCATGCACTTCCCGTCTGCTAAATTTTAGTGCATGCAATCCTTCGTGTTTGATTGGCACGAGTCAGGTAATGCTCGAGCAAACATCCCAGCGCTTGCCACGCGCCGTTGCCGCGGATGCAGCACGTATGCCCGACACGCGCTCGCTATAGAGCAGCTATTGTACACTGCCTTGCTTCTTGATGCTACATGCAAGATGGCGGCGCCCCGGTGAATGACGTGTGCAGTGCGCGTGACTTACCGTCGCGCGCGTTACACGCACGCACGCGCACACACGCACACACACACACACACACACACACACACACACACACACACACACACACACACACACACACTGTCTCTCTCTTTGTACTTTTAATGCGCGTGCGTGTGTATTTATAATGTACGTCATTCTGAAGCGTGGTATATATGTTAAAATGCAGAACAAATTACGGAAATCAAATGTTAAAATGTCAACTGCCTACACTTCTGAACCGCATAATGAAGGAACATAACATTAACATATCTAGTGTATCACCAAAATAACTGCGATTAGTGTTCGTGTAATGATGTGATGTGACGACTACCTCTTTTCTATGCCTTCATTGTAATTTCCTTCTTTTCTTCTTCTTTTTTTTTTTTTGAGACCACGTTCTGAAACGCGTATGTACATATTTCTCCTGTATGTTGTACTTATTTAGCCGCACGCTTCTCTGCTATCCTGTGTAGCCGCTCAAACTGTTCTGACAGCATTTACCTGTCCTCCTCGTAACATACTCTTGTTGCGAAATAAAATTTCGATTTCAATTTTAGCTTGTTATACACACGAAACTAGACGCGAAAAATAAATAACTCTAAATGAGGCGTATTACGCGGGAATAGAGGAAGGTATGCACCTCTTAGAACTTTGCCTAATTTACGGAATACCTCGCAAACGCACGAATCGTTGACTTCAGGCTTTGTCAAAACCGGGAAGTCTGGTGGCGGGGTCCAGGGCAGTGCGACGCAGATAGGGTTAACGCAGATGAACTACTGTGTGCTCGCGCGTTACCATGACACGCTACATTGCCCTTCGTAAGCAGTGTAAACCGTAGCTTATGCCTCCTGGCGTCGCCTATACACAAAAGGGACACCACAACATACGTCTCGCGAGGCGTCCACTAAGTACGTACGAGTCGTTGCCGTATAAGCTCCTCGCGTAAGCCGATTGTTCGGTCCACGCGGCTCTCCAGGATATGCAGTCGCTTATACAGCACGAGCAAACCGTAACAGACCTGCTCGTAAAGTGGCCCAGACGACACCGTGACCTTAATCGGGGGCAACAGACACTGCGGAAAGGTCACGGTGGGTATACCACTGTCCGCTCCAACTTCTTACGTCACAAAGCAAGTTGTATACTTCGGCAAGTCGCACATTCGGTATGCGTGCGGCGTTCCGCGCATGGCCCGGGTCAACGACGCATTGATACACGTTCCCTCGATCCGTTGTTATTTGGCCGTGAATTCGGAGATGCACGATGAGGGACAGACAACCAGACAGGGGGCGACCTGACATTGTCTGCGAGTGGCTGCGGAGTGGATACGTGCGTGGTGGCGGCGGTGGCGGCACGAAATGATACTGTCATACGCATATCTACCGAAAAAAAAAAAAGAAACGCTTGAAGGAACGGGTTCAAGATTGGCGCACGTGTATTGGTACGTGAGCCGAGGACAAAGTAGATCAAGTTCGTGCAGTTCGCAGACACCCGTGTAAAGACTCACGCGTGTACGAGGCTATCATCGGCTGTGCACGAATAAGATGGCCCGCGGTGTACACGTCTGGCGATTTGGTTAGGAGTAACAGATGTCAGAGCGAAGGTTGCACGATGTAAGCTGTGCTAAAACTTCCTTTACTATTACCGTTTCATCTGTGCCCATAGGCGTGCGCAGGGTCCTCCATTTGGGAGAAGAGGGAGGCATATATTAACCGCAGCACCCCCCCCACCTTCCTTGGACGAGTCCGAAAGAAAACAATTCTTTCCAATGCATGCAAAAAAAAAAAGTTAAGGCAGCTTCGACCTAGTAGCGCCAAGCCGGAAGGAACAACGGAGCGGAGCGGACTTCCTTGTTTTTCTTTATTTTTCTCTTTCTTTCTTTCTGTTTTTCTATCTCTTGTTTCTCTGTGTTCCTTTCTATCTATTTCTGTTTCACTCTTTCTATCTTTTTTCTATTTCTTCCCTTTCTCTCTCTCTCTCTATTTCTCGCTTCCTCTTTCTTTCTTTCTTTCTTTCTTTCTTTCTTTCTTTCTTTCTTTCTTTCTTTCTTTCTTTCTTTCTTTCTTCTCATGCGGAAGAAGCCAATAGCATCGTTCCTAAACCGTTTCGCTTTTTCTCCCTCTCGGTTCTGCGTTGTGCTCATAATAATGGTAAGTTTATAAATCGTGCAACCTGCCTGCAAGCACATCTTGTGAGGCTACATCGTTTCACAAAGCGTATCGACATTATCGGCGCATCGTTTGTTTGTAC
This sequence comes from Rhipicephalus sanguineus, assembly GCF_013339695.2. Taxonomy (NCBI): domain Eukaryota; kingdom Metazoa; phylum Arthropoda; class Arachnida; order Ixodida; family Ixodidae; genus Rhipicephalus; species Rhipicephalus sanguineus. The sequence continues at coordinate 186,499,005 of NC_051178.1, forward strand.
AAGGCCCGTTACCCCACTTCGCCTCACGCGCATTCGGGCACCTTCTTCCGGAGGCGCTTCACGGTCTCAAAAACACCGCGATAAGTTTTCCACTATTACCCAATAGCGTCTCTGTGACATCTACGGGCCTGTAATCGTAAGTCGTGCGGTCCGTTTCCTTTCTATTGTGCCTCTGACAGTCAGAATAGAAAAAAGGTAAATATATAAAAAGATAACTAAACGTGGGTTACCATTATCTTTATTTGATATCAAAGCGATCCTTACAAGCGTAGTCCCGTGTGATATTCCGTGCGACAATAGCGCTCTGGGGCCTCTGCAAGTGCAGCCGTGTTTTCAATCGTGCTTTGAGAACGACCCGACCGCTCCCGGGTACCGAATCGCGTCCCCGCAAGGCGGTACCCTGGACGACGTTCAGCATCGCAGCTCATCTTTTATAGGCACCGTACAGTCGAGTTTTCCAGTGCGACTGCAGCGCCAGAGCGCAAAGCCTAGCGGATAAAAAAAGCAATAATGAGACGGGGTCCGTCAAAATTGAACGCGATGCGCGCGTCTCCCTCCCTGCGTGAGAGCGCGGATTGTGGCCGGGCTACACGGGGGACGCGTGAGCGCGTCTACTTTCTGCGTGCACCTAACGGCCAATGTCAGCGGACTTGGGACGGGCCAGTGCGAGGAGCGCAGCTCCCTCTGGCCAGTGTACGGTGCCTATATCCTGACATAAATAAAAGGGCAAGCCAGCAACAAGGCGTCCGCGTTCGTCCACTATCGCGGGCAGGACGGAAATCAACGGGACGCAGCACCTCGGCCGAAGCGCGTCTGTAGGAAGGAAGCGACGCGGTGCGGCGGAGAAGGAAGGAACGAAAGCTCCAGAGCGTTGCACAATGGGGCTCGGCCCGACGGAACAGAAACACACGCAGCAAAGGTGAGACGCCGACGCATCGGAGACAATGGACAATCGGGTGTGCGTGCGTGTGATGGGAGAAGGCCTCTTTTCAAAGCGCGCCGATTCACGCCGCAGTTCCGTCGATGAAAGAAGAGTTATACCCCCGAAGAAAACAAAAGGAAGTAAGAGGCTTTCGCTGACAGCATGCGGCTCCAGGCAAGAAACGCCCCCCCCCCCCCCCCCCCCCTCTTCAGCCTTCTTTTGTTGGTGGCGGTGCAGGGCCTTCAAAGGCGCACACTTTTTTCTCAAGCTTCATTTTCCTAGCGAAACTTCCCATTGGTGATGTGATTTTGAAACTTTCGCTTTTTTATATATACCGCCGCCCGCAGAGAGGAATCTGAGGTGTGTATGCCTTGAAGTGTCTGCACGGAGCCAGCGTTTCTCTATGCGCTATGGGCGCACCTGTGTTCGTAATTTTTTTCTCTCTTTTTTTTTAAATGTCAGTGACAGGGATTCGAGAATGGTCTATTGCGCACAAAGCGTGATTACGTGAGGGTCGTGACCAGCTCGCGGAGACACCAAACATGTTTTACAAAAACGCACTGTAGAGAATGAGGCAGACAGTCACAAGTAGTCAAAAACAGTACTTCCTGTTACTTCTTCTGTGCAGTCGTCTGTAGCCTACGACGCAGTGCGAACGAACGAACGAACGAACGAACGAACGAACGAACGAACGAACGAACGAACGAACGAACGAACGAACGAACGAACGAACGAACGAACGAACGAACGAACGAACGAAAAAACAAACAAACAAACAAAACAAAAAACAGACGTAAACTTCTAAACCCAAACTTCTGCATTGTCTACGTTACAGGCGTGCTAAGGTGCGGATGTAAAACAAACAATATGTGCTGAAACTTCACTTTTGAATGCTTATACTGCGACTGGCGGAGTTATTTGGCAATTAAAGCTTAATATTTAAAAAAAATTGAAGCGCGAATGACTAAACAATAAAAAAAGCTCAAGTTTTCAGACTTTTCCCGATATTTTACGCGTATTCACTATACATAAGCGACGTTACTGTCGGCAATTCGGCAGTGATGATGACTAAGGAAGGCAAATTGTGCCACAGTTTTAGTTTAATTGGTAACTGTTTCATCGTATTTCTCAGTCAAACAAGGAAAATTTCGAAGCGGTAACCTAGAAACCGTGAAGTGTTGGCATTCAACGTTATTTGTATTCTTTCAGCGTTCACTAGCACTGCCACTGAATGTTTCCGCCCATGCTCTGTCCTCTCTTTTTTTGCAGTGTCATGTTATAGTTTAACCACGCAGGGCGCCGCCACACGTCGCTACACTTCGATGCAGCCGGAGGCTATCAAACGAAGAAAGGTTTGAAATAAAGTTTTGGGTGCTCATTCATCGGTGGTTACTTCTTTGCATTTAATGTATATGAGTTCGTCTCAGAAATAAACACGCATGTCACTGTAGCCGACTTTCCACGTATCTGTACTAACTTGTCGCCGTATTTACAGTCATTTCGCTTGGTGATAGGCTCAGTGGCGACAAAATTGATTAAGTAGGTTAAACGCCACTCCCATAAAAGAGAGCTATCAACTTCATTTCAGGCTTGTGTTCACTTATGAGTATTTTGATTAATGCTTAAAACACGTGTCACCAAGCTTCGCCGATGTAAATACGCATAACTACCTTCAGTAAGCAGCGACATGTAATACAGGGAACGTAAGAATTGGGCTTCCCCACGCAAAGACTGTTATTGCGAAGAAGCTACCTCTACAGGTATTTTCAATGCATACGTGCAGACTCCTTCCAAGCTATGTAAGACACTAAGCATTAATGTGACTAGCGTTCGCTTTCCGAACAATTCGATCATAAATCAAGGACATTGAAGATTATTAAACCTCTAATGCAGTTCCAGCGCCATTCGTAAGTCGCGAAGTGTTCGGGCTGCCACTGAAGTTGACAAAAGCGGGGGGTTCCACCCTTCCCCCCCCCCCCCCGAAATTTTTCTCTTTTGCATGTGTATATATAACGCGCACACATACAAATGCACACACGAACATACACACGCGGTGGTTGAACCCAAACCCTTGAAAAAATTCTGGCTACGCCCCTGCTGGCTGCCATTGCTCAAAACCAACGCAAGGCCTAGCAATTATTGATTTCTTCGCTGCACTTGAGTCTTTTCTAACTCTTCGTTTAGTAACATATAAGCTCAACCGATCCTGCACGATGGCTACACCAGCGGCGATTTCCGACGGATATGCATGCGCATGATGTTGCTGCAGTGCATGGCCGGATTGAAAAGCGCGCTCCACATTGGCCGCAGCTGGCCAGCGGACGCTCCGAGCACGCGACGCAAGTTGCCTTGCAGGGATTTAGCCATGGCACTAGCCGTCCGCCGCCACCAGGGCCCGGAATGCAAGCTCATGCAAGCGTTCTCATCGACGCTGTCTTCACACGACCGCTACAGGGCTTTGACGCATGCTGCAATGCTGGTGGCGACTCGAGTGGGTGAATTGCGAGCGCGCAGCAGAAGCTGTTCTAGCTGAACGCCGCTTATGGCCCGCTCCGAGCGCGTCTCGCGCCCTCCAACGTTCAACTGATCTCGCACATTTATTTAAACGCGTCTCCCAGCAACGCAAGTGAACACGCTTGCTCGCAAAGCAGCGAAGTGGACGCATACGGACGCTACGCGCAACCGGCGCGTCCGAGCGGAGCGAGGGCGGCTTGAGCCTTGTGCGTCGCGTCAATGCGGCGTTGCACAAGCGCTGCCTACCACCAGATCTGGCGTCTTGCTCAGATTAACGTTTACAGTTCGCTCTGCTCATAATGTCCTTCGCTTACAACTTACGCACAACTGCTCAACGGGAACGCTGGTGCACAATGCACGGCCGCGACGAGCGACCAACTCGACTCGTACAATATTTCAACTGTGACACCTATAGGTTAGATTCTCTAAAGCAGACGTGTCGTAGATTGCTTTCACGTGGGCAGGAGTCCCTCTTGCCGGCATGGCGGCCACGTCAGCGTCCATATCCCGATACATCGAAAAGCTGCTCGACCGGACCTGTGGCACCATGGGAACCCGTATGAGCCGGCCCCAGCGCTTTGGACGCGTGTTCTAGCGACACAGCTTCATTGATGGGCTTCGCAAGGTGCGCCAAGTTATCTTTTCTTTAGACTACTTGCACAGCCAACCCTCGTAACAACGAAATTGGTTTTAACGAAGTATTCGACATAACGAAGTAATTGGGATTCCCCTTTGAAATCCCCATCGAGATATGTGCAGTTTTGAAACCTCGTATTTATAGGAATTGAAATTTTCAGTGTCAGTGACGAGTCAAATTTGTATCCGAAAACTTAAAAGAAATTAGAGCTGACCCTCATCCTTGACACAGTTGACTGGTAGTGTCACTTGCACCTCGGCGTTCTTGTGCCCTGGCAAAGCGGATCTCGGAGGCCACTTAGACAGCAGCGTGCGGTTGAGATCTGCTCCGCCAGGTGGCGTAAGAATCCCAGCTGCTCTAGAATTACTAGAAAAATTTCAGAGTATCGCATCTGTTTTCCGCGCGCCGCCGCCGACGCGATTGGCTTACTCGCATCACGCGACCTCTCGCCGCCACATCCCTTCCAAGCGCTTTTGGTGCAGGCGCGTTCAATGCAGAGCGTGGCCGGACATTTAGCAGTACTACGGTCCCCAGAGCTAGCGTCATGCAGACAGGGACGTAAGCATACATTTTTTTTTTGGGGGGGGGGGGGGGGGGCACCTCGTTGATCTGAAGTGGGGGCCTGGCAGGCAGATGTGGTCGAGTGTCATTTCGTGCTAAAGCTTTCGGGAGAGGGGGGGGGGGGCATGGGCTCGGTACGCCACCCCCTGGCTACGCCACTGCATGCAGATGCCAGAAGAGAGTAGCTCACCAGCAATCGAACGTATACTGGTGAGCTAACCTGGGAATTTCGTTTATTTGTGCATGCCGTGTCTACGTGGCTGCATAGCGCCGTCTACGTGGCTGCACAGTTGGCCGGAATGAATTCGCCCCCCCCCCCTCCTCGAATAACACTCCTTCCTGCAGTGAACTACACTATGCGACAGGATACTTCATCTTTTCGGTTCGCTATGGTCAGCGACATTGAAGACTACATATCTTTCTATTTGCTCGGCTGTTTTATATCTCGATCTGTTGAAGAGATTACGCATGCTATCCGAGTTATAAGCGTGTCACGCACGAGAGCGAAATCGAAGATTTATCAAATTAATAACTGTTTACTGGTATACCTTGAACGCAATTGTGGCATGATCATTTGCTATTGCGCAAAACAGAAGCGTGGAACTCTATTGTTAAACATGGTATAAGGCAATATGTTATCAAGCGTATTTTTAAATTTGTTGCAAAAAAAAAAGTGCTGCTAATGCTGCATTGCGCCGAGCGTACCCTAAAAATACTGTTTAGTGGGTGAGAAATGGTCACAGAAAAAGAAAAGGCAGATCCCACGCATTGAGGGGGTCGATTTTATGCGATCCCTAGGTCTATATACATACTTTGTTGTAGTAGCATGCGCTTTAAAAATTCCAGGATGTGCTATTTCTGATCAAAAGAACATAAAGCACCGTGCCGAGGAAGTTTTAGTAAGAGTGCATTATGAAAAAAAAAAAAAGTGCAGCAGTGCAGAAACCGAACCCCAGCTGTTTACGCGCTGGCAACGCAAAAAAAAAAAAGAAAACTTTGTCGGAATACAGCAAAATATTTGCAAATTCATTGCAACGTTGGGAATATTAAGGAGACAAGAAATAGGAAATGAAACAATTAAGTAGTGATGTATATCATTTTTGATGGCCTACTTTCGATGTATCGCAAGATAAGATGCACCTTACCTACCGCACGCCGATTCGCCCGTGCGTCGGCTGCTGGCGTTCCGAATCAAGACATAAATACGTCGCGCACAACTTCCAATTACCGTACACACACAACTTGTATTACAAATATCAGCCAGTTGAACGGCAAGCATGGTGCGCAAGCAAGCTATGCATCAGCGATCAGTCGAGGGACGAAATGTTGAATGTTCTCGATGTTGTTCGATAACGTTCTCGAGTGCAGCGAACTTGAACACCGACTGCAAAGCTAGCGCAAACAGTCAAGCTTCACCAAATGTCGAAGTAAATGGCATCTCGCACGATGTCACTGCGCTAATGCAATTATGTTTACAGCTCCGGACCTAGCGAACACACCCGGGCGTGACACGAAAAGAGACCGATGGAGCCAATATGAAGAGAGTTCGCGAGCACATGGAAACAATCGCCGTACATTTCATTAGTTACGCCGCTAACCACGCAGTCGATCCATACCTGTCGATGAATCGAAATCACTTCTAATATCCTCTTGAAGAAACACACACACATAGTGCCGTTCCGCCGAGCATAACACGACACCGAGGCTAAAAGATCGGTCACATCTCAACACACGCTAGTAACGCGCCGGACGGTCTGGAAGGGAAATGGCCGCCGCCGCCCAATGTTGCCCGCGTGCAGCCTACCTTTGCGGTACTCTGATTTTCCAGTGACTCTAAGCTGCAGCTGCTCTTTAAGCTGCTCACAAGAAAAGCGTCTACTCTTTCATGAACTCATTCAATTAACCCAACAATCACCCTAAAGGTTAATTGGCTTATGTTCCGATATCATATGTATATAACTCTTAATCTAAACGAGAACAATCGATTTCGTACCAGTTTTCTTTTTTACGAGGCTTTTTCTGAATATTCGGAAAACCGGAAGTTAGTGCTCGACCGGAGGTGCTTGGAAAAGACGCAAGAGTCTCTATCACTCGTTGATAGGAAACTCTATGACTCGTTGCTAGTGCCACTATACTCCACTAAAAAGCCTTAAGCTTTCGCTTTGACTATACATGTAACGCATCACTATCCGCGAACACTACTGAACGCTTCGCGCAAGCGTTCAGCAGCGTTCGAGTAAAGTTGATGTATAGTTGTTAGGGGTGTGCGAATATTCGAAAATTTCGAGTAACGAATCGAATAGCGGTCTATTCGGTTCGGTACTCTAATCGAATGGTGCATACTAGAAATACCGAATATTTTGCGAATATTTTCGAATATTGAACAGAGAAGGGTAATAATACTTAGTCATCGAATTAGCAGGATACACGTAGCAACTTTTATAAGGTTCTATAAACGTTGGCACGTAGCCCAAGGTTTCAAGGCGCTATCATTGATAATAGGATGAAGGCGTTTTTGCTTTTGCTTAAAACTCCAGTGTCGCCGAAGCGACGAGTCATCAATCCATTTTCTTCATCGTGACATTCATGATGATGCTTACTCATATGGCTAGTGTTTAATATTTATATATCAGTTCATTTAAAAGTTGTTGACAAAGTGCCGCCTTGAAAACTGCAGCTGCATTCAACCTGGAGTTACAAAGATATTTCTAAAGCTCTAGTTTAAATGCATGCTACAGACTGATAACTTCCTAGCATCCATATCTGCCGTTGAAGTGAAGCCTTCGGATCAGAGTGACAAGCTCTGATGCCAGTAAAGCTGTTTTGTGAAATCAATCAGGACAGCACAGCCCGGCTTCTCTTCCTGCGCTGAATCGTGATGCAGGCTATACTACAATTTTATGTGCAGAGGAAAAAACGTTTCGTTGTAGGCAGACACGTAAATGTCTGGCAGAACGTTCGATATTTAAATGACAGCCCCAATCGAAAAAAAAAATAATAAAGGGAGAAACAGAGCCCAATACGTGGTTTATAAGTTGTGCAATTTCAATATGCTCACCGATTTGTTGCGGGCATTCACGGATTCACATTATACGAGGAGCACGCGATCTCGGTACAGCCGTTCCGTGAGAAACTTCAGCACAATTTCAGCGAGCTCCCTCCCCTAAACCGGATCGACCCGTCATTCTGTACACACACGTCGTATAGGCATAAGCGAGAAATTGAGGCACGCATCATCACACAGCTTGCACGTCCGCCACCGCATCATCCCGTTTTCACCCACCCACTTTCTTTGTATACATATTCTTGCGCGCATTTCGCGTCCATACAAGCGTGTGCGCATCGCGCGTACAGGGCGCGCTCCTCCGCGCACGCGTGAGTCCGCGCGCACTTCCTCGTGGACGCATATATTGCTTCACAGCCGGCATTTCTCTTCTTGTTTCTTCACTGCGTATGTATATGCTTGTATTGCTCCCACTCTCCTTCCTGGCCGCCTAATGTTCCGAAACGGCGCGCACGACGACATCCTTCCCGATGCTCCACGCGTGGACAGGGAGAGAGACAGAGCTGTTGCTGCACCCTCCTCGCCGCGTATGATTGCCCCCCGCTCGCAATGGCGATGCGTCGGCGTGGCCAGCCGTAGATGAGAGATGGCGCGTGTCGTGATTTGCGCATGACTGTGCACGCGCTCACCGCATCGCCCATAGCACGCGACCATCATCGGTTCTACGCCGCCGGCGGGTGACTGCCCTTGGCGCCCTTTACTCTTGCTGTTCGTGTCCCGAAGAAGGAAAACTATAAAACGGAAGACAGGGATACAGAGATTTAAAAAAGAAAAAAAAAATGGAGAGGCCATTTCGCATTCATTTCCGCACGACCTGCGGACGTGAGAGAAATTGCGTCATCGTATACGTAACGACTTCTTTGCACCATGACATTGTCGATAACTCAGAGTAGCGTAAAAATAAAAATAAATAAAAACAAAAGCTATATTGCTTCGCGGTATAAATATACAGAAATGTATATTTATTTATTTCAAGAATACTGCCTCCCTCTGATGAGAGGCATTTAGCAGGAGTGGTTGCAAACATGAGGAACAATACAAAATATGAACAGCGTGTCATTTGCGAAACCTTTAAGCGCAATCATTGTGAAATCATTCCAAAGTATAATATACGTGACAAAACGGTTTCGCAACGTACATTCTGTAAGACAAACATAACGGAATGGAGTGTGTAAAAACGCTTAGTTGTGAGAGCACCCAGACGTAGGTGGCTAGATAGATAGATAGATAGATAGATAGATAGATAGATAGATAGATAGATAGATAGATAGATAGATAGATAGATAGATAGATAGATAGATAGATAGATAGATAGATAGATAGATAGATAGATAGATAGATAGATAGATAGATAGATAGATAGATAGATAGATAGATAGATAGATAGATAGATAGATAGATAGATAGATAGATAGATAGATAGATAGATAGATAGATAGATAGATAGATAGATAGATAGATCTCATCGTCTCCGAGTCACCAACACAATGGCACGTACAAAGTTTTGCTGTCACACAACAGCGAACGAAGGTTGGTGGTGGTGGTGATGTTGCAGCAGGTGGGGTTAGCCTGGCCTGCATGGCCGGCAATTGTTCCGCCTGAGCATCTCCTGAATTGTAGGGGTATGTCACCAAGTGCCGAACAGCCCAGTGTCTCGCAGGAAAACCAACAAAATTCGTTGCACGCTCCTCCTCGTTGCCGCGGGCCCTTCAGGAAAAATGACGTCTTCAAATGTCCGGTGCCTATGACAACCTTTTTGCAAGGTGCGGACCATCGCTGCTCTTTCCACATCAAACTGCGGGCAAAGCCAAATAAAATGTTCAATGTCCCCGATGTCACCGCAGAAGGCACAAAACGGGGAAGCGTATCGCCCAGTATGATCAAGCCGGGGTGTATGCGGAGCCGGTTCTTATGCGGTACAACAGCGTCGCTTGTTCACGAGAAAGTCCGGTGATTGCACATGCTTGGTGTGGAAACTTGTAGATCGCCTTGAAATGATTGCGTATCGCATCGTTGTTGTTCTGGTAAGTTTTAGGAGTTCTTACTTTTGGAACAGGTGTCCGCGCTTCGCATGCAAGGGCATCAGCCTTTTCATTGCCTTCAATGCCAACGTGGGATGGTATCCACTCAAACTTTATATTAAAGCTCTTGCCAATAAGGTGTTTAATGAGCGCCAGAGATTGCCTGGTGAATTTTTCTTGAGGCAGGCCATGATGCAGTCTTTGTAGCGCCGACTTGGAGTCCGTCAGCACTACAACATCTCGTGCAGAAAAGGATCGCAATTTTCGCAAAGCCGCGGTGATTGCAGCGCTTTCTACCGTTGTGGACGAAACCACACGATCCAGGCGGCCCGACCATGACAAGCCAAGGCAGGGTATGCAGAAAGCCGCTGCGCAGCTATCCGTTTGTGTGCACACTGATCCGTCGGTGTACACTTGTAGGTGGCCGTGGTACATGGTACTCAAGTGGTTCACCGTCCAGCACAAGAAACTTTGCTTCCGCGGCTGGAATGGTGCTTTTCGCTGGTAGCTTGGGTACGCTGAAGTTACAGGCAACATCCGCAAAAGACCATGGCGGGTCCATAGGTTGTGCACAGCAACCAACGCTAACTAACTAACTAACTAACTAACTAACTAACTAACTAACTAACTAACTAACTAACTAACTAACTAACTAACTAACTAACTAACTAACTAACTAACTAACTAACTAACTAACTAACTAACTAACTAACTAACTAAGTCCCCGAAAATTTTCAAGTCTGCATGCATATGTATGCAAACGTACAGACAAGGTCTTATCTCCTCTTCCCACAAAGACAAAATCCTCGCGACGGCCCTGCTCCTGTGACACCTCTTTCTTCTGTACATCTACCAACAGAAGAGTGTGTTACATTTCTTGAATCCAAAATACAATGTTACAGTGAATGCAGCATTGGTAGTTTAGCGAGAAGATATCGAAAAAATCAAAAGATGTGTGGCCACATGGGCGTGGCCGTGGTACTTTGAAATTCCCGCGCGGAGCTTTCTATATTGTCATTATGACAATATTTGATTGCTAAAAACTGGTTTGTTGTTTATTTTAAAGAGGCATCGTATTGCATTAGAAGGTCGACAAATACTTGAAGTAATAAACTTGCGGCAATTTTCACTTACCAAAAGCTGAAAAGAACATACAGTGTCTTGTTGCCATCGACATCAAACATTAAGCGCAAAATTTAAAACGTAATTATAGTTTCGCCTTTCGCCGCCAGCAATTTATGCTTTTTAAATCAAGGAAATGTGCTTCGTCAGGCTACCATGAGTTTCTCTTCAGCGCCGTTTTTCACTCTAAGTTGAAAAAGAAAACCTGGTGTGCCGCAAGCATCATAACTTCGTCAAAGTCGAGCTACGCGTAGCGAAGATAATGGCCAGTTCAGATTGACCGCGCAATCCAGTGGACCTAATTTGAACACCACCAGGGGCGTAGCCAGAAATTTTTTTCGGGGGGGGGGGGGGGGGGCGTTCAACCATACTTTATGTATGTTCATGCGTGCGTTTGTATGTGTGCATGCCTATATACGCAAGCAAAACTGAAAAATTTCGGGGGGGGGGTTGAACCCCGCCAACCCCCCCCCCCCCCCCCCCCCCCTTGGCTACGCCCCTGAACACCACAGTATGAAAGTGTGCAGCTGGCGCAGCTTCAGTCACACAGGGCACTTTTGATCCTTATTGCACTTATTGGACTTGGTCGCGATTGAAAGTGCCTCGTGTCGTGCGACTGCTGCAATACAGTAACTCTAGCATTACATACCACTAGCGCCGACAACCGACCACAACACAAAACATCGAGCAGCGCTTTGTGAAAGTGCTGCCATCTGTTTAAAATTTTTAAAAGATGTAATTGTAAAGTTGCCAGATTTATTTTTTGTTTCGCTACATCTGACAATAGTGACACGCAAAACGTGAAACGTACAATATTTTTAATTACATTTTAACAAATCTAACATTTATTATGTAAGCTTATTAAATTTATTTTACTACAGTGGCAAAAAACAATTTAATTATAGCAAATTTGCACACCGCACGATGATGCGGTGGTTGCTGTTGCGTTTAGTTTCTATTTGCGTTGTTTTTCTTGTTTCCGAGGCCTCACGCTTATCCCGCCACATTTTCGCCCCAGCCGGACATGCGCACAAGTACAGTAAATTCGACAGCTTATGTTGCTTCGTGGGGGCAGGAGTTTAAAATACCTACAGCTGGTATATCCGTCCGAATGCAAAAGTAAGTCGAAACTGTTCACCAGCAGCTCGCGATTTTGCGGACCGATCGTCGGGCACACTTTCTCGCGTATTCGGAGCGATCCAAGCCGCTGGCACAACTTCTTTTGAATTGGCGCTTAGCTGTCTCCGAGCTACCTAGCTCAGCCAGATATGCATTTTTTCTTGACCTACTATAAACAAAGCGTTTTCCTGGCTGATTTCTGCCGAGTGATAGTGCCCCAACGTTAGCCCGACAGGCCGCCGTCACGCGCCGTTCATCCCCGACTGTCTGGGAGTAGCGCGACGTCTTTTTTTTTTCGGTCGCTTACCAGGATGATTTCAGCCACCAGCGAGCCTGTCGAGCTACCTGAGGGCTTCCGAAGGAGCGGCCGTTTGCGTGTTGCGCAGCTAGCTGCGTGAGACGAGGGAGGCGACGGGATTTTCGAAGAAACGGCGTCGGGTGAAATCGACGCCAAGTCGCGAGCCCGGGACCGCTCGCGATCGCGTAGACACAGCGCAGCAGGAATCGCTGCCGCCGCCGCTTCTCGCCATGATTGTGCTCGCATCGTCTGACGCGACGTTTGCGTCTGCCCAGCGCATTCCTAAAATCCTCGTGCCTACGCGGCTATTTGTCTCCCAGCTGCGATCGTCGTCGCGCGGCCATTCAAAAAGCCGAGCGAGCGGTCGTCGGTCTGGGGACCCCCCCTCCCTTGAGGCCAATACGCAGGGAGAGTTGGCGCGGCTGTCGACCTTGCGCACGGCTTCATGTCGTTCGCGTTGCTTTTGCCTAGCTGCGTGATTTTCGCTTCTCCGTTGCTCGTCGTTGTTTCTGACTCGAGCCGTTGATCGCCATGGCCCCCGTTTCCTTCGTTCCTCAGGATGTCAGGGGTGCAGAAGGCCCCCGGCAGCGTCGAGCTGAAGCTGCCTGACAAAGGGGAGCAGCCGATGGACCTGGCTCCCAGAACGGCGCATCAGCACGCCGCCGTCGCCGCCTCCGCAGCCAAACCGACGCAACTGCAGGTCACCACCATCGGTCCCGCGCTCCGACCTCACCTGGACACGGCCAAGTCGGCATTCACGGTAAGGAGACGTCGCGGCCTGCTTGTTGTGCTCACTCACACACCGAGCCTCTGTGTTCCCGTTTCCCGACTCGTTGACGCCCGTGACTTCGTCATAACTTTCACTACTCGACTGAAAGAGCATCGCCTCTGCGGAAAGAGAGCTCATTCGACGCTCTTAAACTCGCACGCAAGTGCAGTGTACAAGAGGACTGCACTAGCGGTCGTCGATCTCGCTTTTAACTCTTCCGACGTTCTGAGAATACGTGTATTTAGCCGTTGTAATCCCTTCACCATCTTTTGCTGCATGGAATCCTGTGCATTTAATACGTGTAGCGTGTATCAGCTGTGCATGTCTGCCACTTTGTAGCCCAATCTCATGTGCTAGTCGTTTACTGTCGATATAGCTAGAACGGTCCCACCAATGTGCTCTTTAACTGGGCTTTTTTTAACACCAGCGTGGCACAGATCCTGTTAATGTGATTATGATTCCTGATGAAAGCTTATAGGTTCAGCGATAACATACGTTTCAGCAGGAAGCTTGAAACATAGGCAGCATGTATTAATGCACCTCATGCTTGCATGTATATCCTTATTGTTTGGTGCATTTTCTGTACAAAGTTGTGTTCTGGTGCTTTGTGAGACAGTTTGGCTTTATATGTTAGAAATAAAAATTTAGTCACACGAGTGTAACATATTTCACATCTGGACAGAAGTGCAAAACCAGGTGTCAATGGTTAAAAAGACACATCGGTTGGTTGTTTTAGCCCTATGTTATTAAAAAAAATTATTGATCCACATTTATGATTTGCAATATTAATTTCATAAAAGCTTTGGTTGTTGTCACGGAATCTGAGTAACACAGTGTGTTATACTACTTAAGTTGCGTGCTTATAATTTGAATGCTGTGATTAAATGCACTTAGGAATATGCATGAAGTGCGCGATGTCATCACAGCTATTTAAAGCATTTCTTACCTTGAGTGATACGCACAACTTGTAGGCATGTTAAAAATTGGAATCTGTTCTACTTACTGTCCTCTTTGTTTACATCACTTAACACAGAATGATCCCGATTTAATGTAACTAGAAAGTTGTGCCATCGCGCGCACATTTCATAATCTGTTGCAGCTTGTAAAACAGACTCACGAGAACCTACCAGGCAACTGTTATTGATGAGAAACAGTAACAACAGCACTATGATCACTGTGTGCAGAATGTGGCACTGATATTTTATTAATTTTTCTTGCCTATTGCAAGCTGCAAAACCAACCACTGGCATTTGCTAACAAAGATGGCAAAGGCTTTTTTGAGCTCATAAAAGTTGGTCAAAATCCACAAGGTGGGTAAGATCCATGAAATGGAGAGTGTGCATCATTCAGATGGATTCAAGCATTTGGTTGTGTTAAAGGAGCTCTAGTTTGTATCAGAGCAGTGTACAGTATGTTCATATGTAGGAAATGGTTATATTCAACACAAATCTTATTGATTGGTCATAACCTTTTCTTTATTGTGTGTTTCTATGCAACTGATGTCAATGTGGCTTATGATAATTATGCTAGTTAACTTAATTCTATAAGTTTGTTGGCAAGCTCACACAATAGGGGTGCCTATCGCTTCAGTATGGAAATATTCTCAGTGGTGCTACATGCACTCACTGCATACCGGTTAAGGGGGACTGGAACTGAGCAGTTTTTGGTTATGGCAGTAATGTTTTGCATGGAAATGAGCACAGCATTTCGTTTTTCTAGACACCATGCAACCTTAAATTGAAATGTAGAAAATAAGATAAAGAGAAGTTCAATAAAAACATATAAAATGCGAAGTATTCCAACAAGCAAACAACAAAGTTGCGAAAACAAAAAGGTGCCACTTGAATTGCAGTGCATACTGCTATTGCTGAGTATTTGAGATCAAGAACCATTTGTTAACTCCTGGCTGATTGGATGGGTGATGTCCACATGCGGTGTCACCAATGATCACCGGCGGCTTCTCGGAAGGGCTTCCACTACATCTTTGGACATGACGCCTTGTTGTGCGTAAGCCGTAGGGCATCTTGGGGCTTGCTTGCGTGCAGTTGGCTGTGATAAAAATTTCATTCAGTGGAGCTACTTTGGCCATGAATTGCAACGTGTGAAGAATATGTTCTGCTTTTCTGAAGGCAATAACGACCGTGATATGTCCTAACTGTGGCCTGCAGGAGCATTTAAAATTAAATTTTAGGATTTTGCGTCTCTAGAGCTAAGATATCATTACGAGGCACACTGGAATGATTTAGAGCACTTTCCTCGTTTGCCCCCATGGACATGCGACCACTGTGGCTGTAAATCAAACCTGTGCCCCCATGCTTAGCCACTAAGCCACCCATACCCATGGTGGGTATCAGAATCGAGCTTTGCTTCGCACGTTCTACAGACACGGCTGCCGCTAGTACTCAGCCAATCATCATGTTCGTTAGAGTTCAATGTAAGGCCAAATAGGAATGCTAGTTCTGCATTTCTATTCAATTCAATGGGAAAAAATTCAGGAGCCCTTGCCTTATTTGAGAAATGGGGGCAAGCGAAGCTTGTTGGGAGGGGGGGGGGTGCCTGATTTACTACTTTCGTTTCCTTCTTTCCTTCATTTGCATTGCGCAATGCTCCCTCCTAACATAATCGTTCAGTTCTATTATAGTTAGTGGCTGTCCCCAGAACACCGTTTTCGGCCTGAATCGGCATGGCATCTCTCATGTTCTTAACAGCGTTCATCAGCCTCTAGAACGGCCCAACAAAAGGACCTTCACACGATCATGGGAATGCGGGTTGGGAATTCAATTTCCTCGAAGGCGGAATTTTTCGGGAATGTGCAATTCCTGATGGCGACTTTGCGCGTCCAGCAGATTACTTTTAGTCCGCCAACATGAAATATTTCGATGAAGCGCCCATAGCAAGTGTACTGCTTCCCAATTGTCTTTTTGCATCATCGGTGGAACGGATTCGTATGCTTCAGTTCAGTTCACACTGGGCAAGCATCATGGGCGTGTGGCCTAGTGGTCAAGGCACTCGGCTTTTGGAATGGGGAAACCCAGGTTCAAGCCCCAGCCCCGGAAAGAAAGTTTATTCAGTTTTATTTATTATTTCTTTGATGCGTGCCAACTGTGGGTGAGGAGGGTTTTTTTTTTGGTGCGCCATCACCAGCTTCACAGGTCAGTCAATACAAGCTTCGCTTGACAAATCACCGCCCAAGCACTTCATACAAATGGTTAACCAGCGAAGCCGAAACGTGCGGTCCCGGTGTTTATCTCCGGGTTAATCCTGACGGTTTCCTAGGTCTTTCTCAATCATTGGTTACATCTGTCCAGAAATCTCAATTGCCGTTTGGCACCTGTGGACCAGTGGTGGACCAGTGGTGTGTAGTAGGATTAGGCCAATTTCTGTGGAACATACGTTTTTGCCCGCGGACAGCTTCTTCATTTTTAGTAGACCAGTAGTGAATAATGGGGCTTGCCCAATTTCTGTGGTGTATGCACGCTAGGAGTTTTTGCATGCAGAGGAAACATGAATTTTGGTTTTGCCTAGCCACATACAGCTTTGCTGTAAAAAATCTTTTTTGACATTAGCCTAAGTGGTGTACAGACTGGCATTCCAACAATGATTTCCTCCAAGTAACGGCCACCAATTGCGAAGGCTAGGCTTTTGCATACTGCCAGGACAGAGTTCATTAGTAGGAGCGGAAAAAGCGTTATACCTGCCATGTTTAAAGGCCTCCTAAACCGACCAGTGGACGAAATTTGTGTTGCAGTTGTGCACGAATCTTCAACAAACACGCAGCCGCGAGAATTTTTCAGAACGGTGCTGTAATAGAGGAACTACAAGCATTTGATGATCCAAAAGCGGCCCCTGCTCGCTTCGCTCTTTCCTTCGCTAAGCTCCGTTCATCAGCTCGTCTCTCCTCCTGGCCAAGTGCTCCTCCTCGCATGGCGAGGAGGAAGAGCGGCGAGCTCATGTACCTGTGGGCAGACAAAACAGGTTCTTTTTGCGGATGACATGACCAGACGAGAAAGTTGATGTTACGGCCCACGCTGCGGATTACCGCAAGGCCCAGAGAGGAGAAGGAATTGTTCCTTGGAACTTGTGGTGCAACCGTGGCTCGTAGAGTTGCCGCGTTTTGGCATTGTTCATCATTCGGACCTCTATGTGTGCGTTTACTCGAAATGTAAAAATTTATATCGGAGGTGGTTTAAGGGACCTGCAAGGCACCATCTCTTGATAACAACGCGGTCTACTTAGTTGGTCGAAAAGGTTTGTTGCTCTTGCACTCGCATTTCACTAGCCCTATAAAAGTTTAGTTCTTTGCCGGCTTTGCTCGGTTGCAAAACTCACATTGGCATGTCATTTCACATTGTCTCTACCTGCTAGTGGGTCACCTCTGGGAGACCGTTTACAGAGACGTAGTGCATTTCTAGCACATATTTAGTACGACTATTTCAGTGGCGTTGCTTGTCTGCTCAACAGACACGACTTCACTACTGCTCATTAAATTTTACAGCAGAAATTTAAAGACCGCTCAGCAAATTTTAGGTAAGTTGAGAAAGTACTAGTGCTTAAAATTCTTCTCGCTGACAATGTCTGTCTTGCCATGCAGCCTGGCCACAAAAATTGCAGGAGCCTAAATTTAACAGCTTTTTTTTTTGTCGAGGAAGCAAAAAAAAAAAAGTCATATTGATGATAAAACCCCTGCATTACCTGCAGCATGCTCACACATGCTTGTTTGTTTTCTGTCTTTCCAGACGCTGGGACAGAGGCTTCCTGCATCTCCGAGGCCAGTCTTACAGCCAGCCATTTCTGTGTCCTCAACTGGCGGAAATGTAATCGCTGCCTCAGTCACGCCATCATATACAGTAAAGTCTGGTACGTTCATGCCTTAATTTCGCTAGTGCATCTCTGGGGATGCGCACAGATCCTTCAGCATTATTTTTCTTGCCTTCTGAAAACAATTCTACAGTGCTTGTGTGTTCGAGAACCAGGGGCCACATAGTATTGCAATGGTTTTTTTTTTATGTTGTCATCTTTTTGCTCTGGGTGCACATATCTGACTCGCATTAGCCATCTACTGGAATGGCTTATAAGAAATGAAAAATAGATCTGACACCAATTATTTCTTACAAAATAAAGCCCAAGTTTCAAAGTTATCTCCGATCACATGTAACGTTTGGCATAAAATTTGCGTGTACTGATCAAAAAGAACATTGGTCACATTTATTATGTATCATCGTGGTCTGCAGAGTTGTTCTATGGGTCCGAAAAATATGAAAAGGCATCTAAATGAAGTCAAATTTTGCAATTGTACCTAATTTGTTGCGTGTACTGTGGGTTCTGATATGTCTGAGGAAAGCATTATGATTTTTTTTGCTTGGGATGACCACGATACAAAGAAAAGTTGTCACCTTGCAAGGTTATTATTGTGGTGTCCGAAGGGCTCAGTTACAAAGAAAACAACAGTGTTGTAGTGTGAATTCTTAAACAGCATTAATTGGTCCTTCTGTGCAACAGTGCCAGCTAGCTGAAATACAGGAAAGAAAGAATTCCTACGTGTAACATGTTAAAGAAACAGCCTGATTAAAAAGAAACAATCTGAAGGTTCGAAAGAAATGCTTCAGCGCAGTACGAACTTGCGTGAAATGATCTTTGCATCTTCAAAGTATCACACCTGCGAAAGCGATTTGAAATAAGACTTAACCATTGTAATGCTTTCACTCTTATGTAATGCCTCTGTTGTCTCCTTAGGAAACGGTGTTTGCTTTCCCTAAATTTATAATTGAGCTCACGTTTCAATAAGGGCAAATTTGAGGAAAATGCTAAGTTATATTTTATATTTGGATCTTGATTCGTGCTATAATGAAGTGTGCTTTCTTAACCTAGCTAGTATGAAAAATAGAGGTTTTATTTCTGAAGTATTGTAATAGCTTTACGAGCTTGCTGCAGACTCAAGGCTTAGTATAGCTTGTGTGAACATTGTTTCAACCATTTGTCAGAGGCCTTACCCTGATGAAAAATTTTCTGCTGTAGTAACCATTCATGTCCAAGACATGTATTTAGTGGGCACACGATCTTTGCTGCCGTAAAGCAGTGTTCTGGCATTTTTGTTGGGTTCTGGAGAACAGTTCCATTCTAGCTACAGGTCACCGGAAGTTTGAACGGCTTTGCAGCAGGCACGTCTCTAGGATGGGTGTCGTTTTGACAGCTTCTAACTTACGGGGGAACACCCATCATAAAACTTACTTTGTGCTTGTTGAGTTACCACATATACTCGTGTAATGGCCGCAGTTTTTACGGTAATGTTGTATTATGGTACAACATTGCTGTAATAAATCTGAAATATCATGGCCCTGAAGTATTACTGCCTCCTATTTTCTTTTGCATGATCAGTGGGGGGATCTTCAGTGCCACAGCTATCTACGTTGCGACATATGGTGACGCCATCGGCGACGGGGTTGTCATCACCGAATGCTGGCACCATCGTTACTTCGATAGCATCTCCGATGGCATCCATTATCCGCGGCAACACCATCACCACCACCCAGATTGGTCACACTCTCTCGCACCAGTTCTCTTCGCATGTACCACGAGGTGAGCTTTCTCTGAGGTATTGTTGTTAGTATGAAGCATTGCAAAGAAAAGTGAGAGTGTCGTGTATTGTAAGTTTCGTAACAGCATTCTTTGTGAATAGCCTCCGACAATGCAGCGCGTGCTTTGAAAACGTTGCAGTGATGAAAAACTGGCACCGTGGTATATCGTGCAGAGCTATGTGCAACAAATGTAGACATACGCTTGTGCGGTCTAGATGGCCTTTGATGGCTTCTACTTGCAGTACTGGGGCAGATCTCGTGGTATCAGATAATAGTTTCAGTGGTAACCCTTAAAATTTATTAGGAAACATGCTGAAAAGGAGTTTTGCAGAGTTTGAAAAGAATATATGCTGGGCACACCACATTGCGTGAGACAATCTGCTAACATGCTAATAGCTTCCACTGATGAATAGCAGACTCTTTGACTTGTATTTGCTCCCTTGTAAAGTGCCCTGAACTGTATGGTACCTGTGTTACAACATTGCTATGGGGGGCGCGCATCAATTGATCGTTTGTATTCGCAATGCCCACAAACCATAGGTGGCCTGCTGTGTGATTCAAGATGGCGCCCAGAGGAGGGTCAACCGGTCTGCTAGCATAGGGACAGATAGGACGTGCAGATGCACGCCCTGTGCCGGCTTCACCGGATGAAGTCATGAGCTACACTGGAACGGATATGAGACCAAAATACTTGCCGAAATCATACAAAGTGCTAAATGCTCGCCATCTCATTATTTGCCGTGGTGTGAAAACTTGTATTACAGCTCCGTTAATGTGCATCAACGATGATTTGTAAAATTCTGTGCGTGCTACAGAACACTGCACGAACTAGAATTCACGTATGAACTGAACAGCGCTCTGAGGTATGTACCGAGCCAGCCGGACGGATTTGCTGCACGGGACCGCATGTTCAATGTGACGATGGTTTCTAAACATGTTACGCCGTCATCATTACTTGCGCAGTCAGGAACACGGAGTTGCTTCTTCAGGGGAGCGCAAGCATTCAACATCCCACTCAGTAATCCTTGGGTCATGCTCAGACATGCTCAGACTCTAGCTGCGTGCAGTTCACTTCTCTCGGATGTTGCCGGTTCGATCAACACCTCGAAACATGAATCTCGAAAAGAATGCACACGCATGCTTTTTGCGACGTCGAAGAATTTGAGTTGTGAAAATTTGTCGAACAACAATACCATTGAAACGGTACAGGTGAAGTTAACACAGCGGCATCGATTGTGACCATGACGGCAGCGTGTTGGCGGCATGTGGTGCTCCACAAAATCCACAATAAGTTGTACTACATGCAGTGCATCAGAAATATTGTGCTTTTATTTTGATCTCACTGAGCACTATTGTACATTAAATACGATCAAAGTGACTCACGAGCATTGAAAAAACCTTTAATGCACGAGGAGACGTGAAGTGCAACTCGCTCCTCACTAGTTAGCAGCTTATCTTCATCGTCGCTGTCACTGTCGGTGCTTTCACAGCCTTCAATGTCCAATGAAAAATCCTCGTTGTCAAGATGGCTGCTTTCAACATCACTGTTAAAAGCAGTCTGAAAAATTTCCTCCACTGAGAGCCTTCGACTTATCTGCATCACCATGTTTACAAAGAGAAACGTCTGGGCTCGGAGAACATTTTGCTGTCAAAGCGGTCAAGAAGAAAATCACTTGCAGTGTGCTGCCACCTATCAACAAACATACAAAAACAAGCGGCGCAGTGCTAACTATGAAAGCAACACAGGTGAAAGACAACATTGAGAGCGTTCGCTTCACGATAGCCATGGAGCGAAGGCAGCCTCGAATGACCGAATGGTCGCTGTTGCGATTCATAATGGCGTTTTTCCTGACAAAGGATAAAGCGCCCTATTGTAAAGTTTCACCTATTTGATGTTGCTCGGTTATAAAAGAGGACATCGCGAGCTCGTGCGACTCCCCGCGTACAATGTTCTGGGATTCACGTGCTGTAAAAGCACCGACGGATGCTAATACAAGCGAAACAGCGGGAGTTTCAACTGAAATGGTCAGACATTTCACTAACTTACGTGGTGTAACATTTTGCTTACTTATGTGGCTACAGAAAACCTCATGAAGTTGAAATGTGTATTTTGTGGGCTATCATTGGCTGAGCGACTTGCCCAGAATGCTTTGCCATGTATTTTCACGGAAATTTCGCGTCCCGCTAGAAAGAGTCGGATTTATCGTGTCAGGAGGGCCCGGTTTCTTCACTGATGCAGGAAACATGCAAGGTCGTAGTGTTTTTCTGCCACTGCGTTAATGATCAGGCTAGCACAGCCAAACAAGGGAGCGGCTGCCAGAGCTACCAGTTTGTCGTCTGCTCACCCTCCTCTAAGTGGTTCTCCTGACATCCGCTAGGTGGTGCGACAGTCTATGGGCATTGAAAATACACAGAGTGGCTGTGGAGCAGATCTGTACTGAACCACATGAACACAAACTGCTGATGACATTGTTAGTCACTTCACTTTTTTTCTTTTCTCAGAATTGCAATGATGAGGAGAGATTGTCTGTTCTTCATTCACAGGGCCAGCAGCTGTCGCAAGCATCAACACTGCTCCGAAGTCGGCACTCGCAACGCCCATGTTGCGGTCTTCAATGAGTCAAGCAAGCACAGCACCTCACATACCTGTTGGCGTAAGAACCTAGTTCTCTTTTTTCATTGATCACCTTCAACAGGTAAAGGTATCCAGGTTTTAAAAGGTTCTTGTCTCTGATTCTCAATACAGCTTGCATAAAAGTCGCGCAGTGCTTTTGTGCAAGTCAGCCTGAGCCAATGACCATTCCGCAATGCATGATAAAACAGTTAAAATTGATATTGTGTGCATGAATACAAACATCTGTAGCAAGTGTTGTGTTACATTTTATAGCATTTGTTGCAGCATTACAGGAAAAGGGGCTCTGTGATGAGTTAACATGCATTGGTCATAATTAGGCTTGTGCGAATACTCGAGCAGTTTGAATATTCGAACGAATATTGCAGTATTCGAATTTGCTTTGAAACGAATTCAAATTATTCTAAATTTCGAAGTATTCAAAATGAGCGAATAGACATATATAAACCGCATGTAATCCCCTGTAAAGGTAGTTTCACTGCAGTAGAGTTGTGCTATACCTTGAATACACCTATCCAGGAGAAATCTGCACTGCCGCAAAGCCCCACTTCAAAGTTAAATGAACATGTTACCCTCACAACGATTCATCGCTTTTTAAGTCAACTGGCTTTTCTGCTCTAAGTATAGTATATTTTTAAATGTAACATAGTTTACAGGTTATCACTTTCATTCTACCGAAAGTCAAATCCTGCAATTATTCAGAGTTGCTTCCACTTCCCTTTGAACCAAAAAGAATGACATTTGCACATGCCTTGTTTCAATTAAAAAAAAAGTATTGTGCAGGTCAGTTGGGTTATGACAAATATGCTCATTTTTCTTTATATGTGATATATACTATTCGAATTCGATTCGAAATTATTCGACCAAATCACTATTCGCTTTGAACTTAAAATTTACTATTTGCACGAGCCTAGTCATAATGGGTTGTGCTGTCAGAACACACTGTCATATTCCCTGTAGCACTTTCTAAATGTATTTCTCATGCAGACTGTTGTAGGGCATACATCTTGTACACAAATTATGATGAAAGAGGCTCGCTCATGCTGTACAGAAAACACATTCCGGAGATAGGACTGAATATGGACATGTCAGCCAAATTTTGCAGTTGTGTGTGGCTTGTAGAGTTCACAGTTTAGGGGTACCCTGCTGTTTGGAATGAAAAAGAAAATTCTTGATTGATTTTGATAAAACTTGCTGAGTGTATGTACATTTTTGTGATGATTTCAAATATGCATTTGAATCTACAATATGTAGTTTTTACAATATGAAACATTCTATGTACTTTTTTGGGAGCAAGAATCTTTCCTAAACTGACAGAGTTGCAGTGTAAATCAGCATATCACAATAATCAGAATTGAGAACTGTATGTAATAAAACAAGAATGGATGTCCTAAGCCCATTTGAACAAAAGTAATGTTGAAAATTCATAAGTGAAATCCCAGAGTGTCATCGACTAACTCGGGAATGTTCAACATACCATAACTTTTGTTCAGATGGGTTTAGAACTTCCATTCTTGTTTTACTACATACAGTTCTCATTCCAGAGTATTCCAGAAAGTTCCTTCAGGATATTGTGCAAACTTTCTTTGTGCTTTATAAAATATACCTCTGATGCTTTGAAATGCTCGTGTAATTTTCTGCGAAGGCTGTAGTTGACCTGTCTATTTCAAGCTTGGCCGCTTCACGCTGGCTGTTTAACTGTAAATTGACTACCGTAGTCCAGTGTAGTGTTGCTGGGTTGCTGGGTATAAGCACTGTTCATCGAGATGGAAGATACTCGCTGCAGTGACATAATGAAGGCTCATTCACACCTGCGACTAGCACCGGTCGTGCGACCATTTGCAACTGGAGACCAAAAAGCGACTGAAGGCGACACAAGTTCGCACCTGCATGTGACTTATACCCGTCGCCACAAAGAATTCATGTTTGCTCGCACTGCTACTGCCCCTCGAAATAAGCTGACATCCTGTTCCTTCGCATATGATTGGCTTAGAGATGAGCGACTGAGCCAAAGTAGTCGCTTTGCTGTCAGGCCATTTGCAACCAGTCGCTTTGCGACTAACTTGGTCTCACAACTGGTGCTAGTCGCAGGTGTGAACGAGCCTTAACATTTGCATTGTGTTGCCCAGCAGCGACGTCAATTCCTAGCCACTTTGGCTGCATTCTGGTGGTGGAGCAATGCAAAAACACGTTCGCTAATCGCTAATGATCGCTAATCATTAAGAGTGCCTCACTGTATTGTCTCTCATAGCCAGTTTGTTGCACTGGGATGGTAAACCCTGTAATTAGAAAGGGGAAAAAAAAAGCTACTTAATTTATTGTGCTTGCATTGATGTAGACAAAGGCTTTCATTTTGCATTTCACATTCGACTTAGCGGGGTACCTTGCATTGTATTTAGAAAGATGCTTCAAATACATGACAAACTGTGTGTGTACTTTATCCGGTGTGCATCGTAGCTGCTTCAGAAAAAGAGCCGTGCAACTGAGCAAGCTATGACGGAGGATAAACTTTATCTGCCACGGCAGCTCAGTGGCTAGAGTGCTGTGTTTCTAAACTCAAGGTTGCTAGTTCGACCTTGCCTGCCGCAGCCACATTTCGATGGGGATGAAATCCCTAAATGCTCGTGTACCCTGATTTAAGTACAAATCATAAGAACCTCGAGTGGTTAAAGTTAATCTTGAGCCCCTGCTATGGCGTGCCATCGTGATTGTGGCACATAAAACACCGTGTTGTCAGATGATTCAAAGTATAATAGTGTCAGCATAGTTGGTGCCTGCATCTAGGATAGAATGCATTCAAGAACTAGCACAAAAGAGCAAGGAATGAGAAATAGAAGACACACAGCTCATCCATTCTTTTTTTCTCCCTCGCTTCTGCAACATGGTCTTAAGACACTTGCAGGAAAGCCAAACTCTGGGTATCATTGGAAGACGCAAATACACATGCATGAGATGTGTCTTGACTCTGAGCAAGCAAGAACAGTGTGAAGTGTGTAAAGAGGCTAAATTGTCAATAGGAAGTTATAAGTAAGTGTGTATCTTCACCCTCAGTGCAGCACACTAGTTTTCTTATGAATTTTAGCATAAGGTAATTTTTTACATGATTATCGTGGTGTCCGCACCCATGGACCTCGGCACGAGCGCAGGCATCCTGCATGAACACGCATTGTTGTGTGTGAGAACAGTAAGCTAAGTGATTTGGCAACTTTGCATTGCAGAAAACAGGGCTATGAAAATGTGTTGAGGAGCTTTCTCAGCACAAGTGTGCGTTCTTTGCCTCATCCATTTTTGCAGGGCTGTTTTCTGCAATGGGCTGCTGCAGCACATGTAACAGTGGGCAAAACTCTAAAGGACGACGACAGACAAAGAGTGTAAAGAGCGCTGCATTCTTTACACTCTGTCTCGGTCGTCATTCTTTCCAGTTTTGCGCGCTGTTGCATGTGTTGCGATGAACCAACTTGCCCAGCAAGCAATCATTCTTGTACTGCTGCAGTATATCTCAGATCCAGTGGTGCTAAAACAGCCCATCAAAAAAAGTTCAGGGAGGCAGCATTTGTTGGAATCAGTGAGGCTACCAGATGTTGGATCATCATCATGCATGATGCTGATCCAGTCTTGCCAGCCATGCATGGCTTGGAAGACCGGTGTGTTATGCCTTTTAAGAATCACAAAGACAAAGCACAGACCTGCAGTTCAACAGGTTTGTCTTGTAAGGGAGACCATCGTGCATGTATAAACGGCCCTCTCCTGAAGGTTTGTGCTCTGCGCCAAGGAGCGGCTGCAAGCCCTGCCCTTCTGCTGCTTGATTCTGAAGGGGCCAGCATCGGGGAACGTCGAGGATGCAGTGGTGATGTAGTGATCAAAGTTGCCTGCGCTGCAGCCAGCCATGGGAAGCGACATCCAACAGTCTGCGTCATCGTGTATTTTCCCCCGTTCTTACATGAAATGATGAAATCACACTTTTGCAGAGGACGCGCCCAGTGTACAAGATGACCAGATGGATTGCGAAGTTTCACGAGCCAGTGGAGGAATTTATCCGTGAAGACTATGAGTCTGCACAGGTATGAGCAAAAGCGCTACACCTCGACGGTGACTACAAGGCACTCTTTCTTCATTATCTGTGTAGCTGAGGTCGCATAGGCTCAGGAAGTGACTCGCATGTAAGGGATGTATTAATTGTCACCGCTATCTTGAACAACTACAGCACCAGTGCCAACACTACTTGCGTCAGCACTTTGTTTCCGTCTAGTTTCTTTCTTTGTTGTTTCTGCTGTGTGCTGCTTATCTTCGATTCTTCAGAGTTGAGAATGTCGGAGAATACTTCTTGGATCAAGAAGCAACTCGCCTAGGACATGTATGGGTTATCACTGCTGTCTTGAACAAGTGCAACATCTGTGCCGACAATACTTCCATCCACGTGAACATCTATTGGAGCTGAGAATGCTGGAGAATGCACTGCTTGTCTAAGGATTCAACTTGCATTGAAGATGTATGATGTATTAATTGTCACCACAATTCTGAACAAGGGCCAACACTGTTCACATTCTTGCTAATATCTGTTGGAGCTGCTGATCAGAGTTTGACAGACTTTGCTGCATCACTCGAGAGGCAACTTGCATAGGAAGAAGATGCGTTGTCATCATTGTGACGAACAAGTGCAGCACCAATGCCACCATCACTTAAGCCATTGTGATTGTCAGAGCAGAGGGTGTCAACACACTGGAGAATACGCCATAGAACTTTGAAAAGGTGACTTTCACGCAAGATGACACAATAAATTTTTGCCACTAAATTCCTGGATGCAACGCCTGTACAACCAACACCTGTACCAACACTGCTTGCATCTGCATGAGCGCTTCGTTGGAGTTTATGTCGAAGTGCCGAGAATTCTGCGTTATTGCGGAAGTGACTTGCATAAGGGATAATGCGTTGTTGACGCTGTTGTGAACAAGTATAATACCAGTGCCAGCTTTATTTGCACCTTCCTGAACATTTGTTGAAGTTGGAGTCTAAAGTGCTGGAGAATAGGCTGTGACATCATGAGGAACTTCAGCTTGCCAAAGAGCAGTCACATATGAGCGTTCACTTGAGGCTTGGGAGTATGCCTGTGTTTATAAGGCACATGAGGACATGAGTGGTGTCAGTGAAGCTTGGAATGAAGTTGCAGAAGTATGAGCGCAAGTCCAAGAAACTTCATAGCCTCTTTCTCACAGACAGGCTGTTTGCACTGCTTCAACGACCACAGTCTTCTGGATTTCAAGTCTTGTGGGGTCCGGTGCTCACCAAAATGGTGCCTGAAGTTGAGCATCAGGACGACTGCTTAGCCCAAGCAAACAAGGGCAAGGTCCAGAAACATCTTGCTCAGTAAGCTTTGCCTGAAAATTTTGCATCGTCCAGACAGCGCATGCAGACCTCCAGCATCAAGCCATGGGGTAAGATGTCTTGAACCTGGCATAGAGAGCAGAAACAGAATAAACCTATTCATGTCAGTATTGACGTACGAGTTATGTGAGGCGTATATACGAAAGAGAGGTATCTTACAAACTTAACTGTGTTATGAGACACGGAGTAGCGAAGTCCACACAAGTAATTCAATGTTCTTACTGTTCCTATTTGTGGATGTGGTACGAACAAATGTGGCCTCCAGAACCACTGCTTTGGCACACAAGTAAACAATATGAGAAATGTGAATCTTGTGTGGCAGGACATTCGAAATAAACTTCCATGTAGGGTCATATCCAGCTGGTGTTTGTAAGAAAGAGTGGCAATCTGAGGACATCCGTAGCACTAACTTGCACTGATTGCACCGAGTTGTAGGGTAACTTTATTGAAACTCAGGGGCTGTGTTGCACAGATGCTGGGTTGTTAAAAGAATGAGCTATTTATGAAAAGATGACATCGGAAGGCTGAGGTAAATCGGGTGTCTCGCAAGACAGAGACGGCAAGCCGTTTGGTTCATTGCTTTCTTTTATCGAATTGTAAGCTGTTGCCTGTTAATGTTTCAGGCTCTGGGCTAAAGCCTCCTGATGACTTGTGTTCTGATGTCACAATTCTTTGTGAGAGGACTTGCAAGAAAGAGAAAGAACCACACACCATGTACTGTGAGCAATTTGCACCTTGACACCATAACCCAAGAACTATTGCTCTCAACGTTGCCCCAACTTCTAGCAGCTAAAAAGCAAACTCGCCTAAATTACGAAATTGGATGGTTGAACGTGTCAAGTTCCAAACTGGCATTCAAAATGAAAGGCGAAAACACGTGAGTTGGACTTTTACAAGAAGCATGGGCTGTTTAAAGAAACATGACATCGGAAGGTTGGGGCAAGACAGAGATGGCAAGCTGATTGGTTCATTGCTCTTTTGCTAGTTGTTGCCTTTGAATGTTTTAAGCTCAGGGTTAAAGACTCATGACAGTGTGGCTTGTGTTCTGATATTACAATCTTATTTGTGAAAGTACTTGCAAGAAAAGAACCATGTACTGTGTACCGTTGGCACCTTGACACCACAACCAAGAACTATTGCTCTCGATGTTCCCCAGCTTCTAGCATCTAAAGAGAGTATGCGGCAAAATTTTGAAATTGGATGGACGAGCATGCCAGATTTTGAACTGGCATCCCAAGTGAGTGGCTAAACACATGGACAAGTCTGACTCCTGCTTGGAACTTGAGCAACTTAAATGTTGGCACTTGAAGTTTTAAAACATGCACGTTGGCTCTGCATGATGTCATACGTTATAGCAGTGTCTGCCTGAGACTAGATAAAATTGTTATTGATGTAAAAGACCATGTTATCATAGCTGATTACTCTATGTGGCATTCTTATAGGCTTTTCAAGAAGTTGAGGTCTTGAATATGCTAGAACACTTCAAAATTTGAGATTTTGTGCTGACGTTGCTGGCACAGTGGCCTTGACAAGAAATACAAAGGGAAGCAGCTCCTTGCTAACAAGCCACATTTCTCTGCCAAACAACTGAAGAGAGTACTAGGAAAGAATGATCCGTTAGTCTAGCCCAATCCATTGTTACCCTTTAGTGATTTATTTTCACTGCAGTACGGCTTTGCTAAATCAAGACATCAAGGTCCGCCGGTGGATCTAGTCGCATTGCTGGATAACAAACCTTTTCACCACCGTGTGATGCCTTACAGTGCATTGTTTCGTAATTTCTGCACTGAAAAATCTTCCTCCAAACATTTGACAGAATTTTGAAAGGACTTAAGAAGTATCCTGGGAGGCTGACCTAAAAAGTATCTCCAGTCTGGACTCAAGACGACAAATGAGAAGGCACTCTTACTTCCTCACATGGGCTGTTGTGTATGACACTGGTGCAGTTAATTGGTTAGGCCATGATTGAAAGTTGTAATTCAAAGTAATTAGCGATGAAAGGTTTCTTGCATATCTTCATTCTGTTGCCATATCATTGTAGAGCAATCGTACTTGTGCGTAGGTTACGCATGCATGGTGCTTTCACTTCAGGCTTTTGTCATTCATCATTCTTTGTTACTAATACTGTATTTATCTTGTTTTGTGTTCTGAGGGCTTGGAAGTGTCAAGTTACTGTAATTCTTTTGTTTTTTTCGTGACGTCGCACAGCAGGCACGGGCAGCGGGGCTGGTTCCTGCTAGGGCGGCGTTTCCATCCATGCCTCGATCAGCGGGCTTGTCGATGGCGCAGGTGATGGACTTGCAGAAGTAAGCAGCTTTCTACATGCAGATGTAGAACATTGCTTTTGAAAATTCTTCTTCTTTCTTTCTTTGTTCCTTCCTTTCCGTGCACCATAATTTCATACTGCTAACTGTTATGGGCTGTTCACTGGCACGTGGATGTGTTTGAAGCTGTGAGCATCTGTCCTAACATTGCCCTGGTTTTCATATTTAAAATATGTCTGCAATAGTTAGGCATGTGACTCACACGGGCTTGAATATGTACGTAGAGTGCTTCTTTGATAACCATTAGTGTTGATAACCATTGGTACTGTTGCTTTATGCATCACTGTCATTTACTCGCCCCAGAACTATTTAGGGTTGTGTGAACAGAGAATTTTAGAATCGAATCAAATATGAATCGAATACTATATTCGAATAGTTGCTAATAGTAAGGCAACCATTTTGACAAAGGAACATTGCAGTCACTTTTAACTGGCAAAAAAATTCCACAATTATGTAAACTGAGGTAAACTCGTACACAGAAGTGATGAGAGCCTTCAAGATATTTTGTGTATTTGTAGGGGGAATGCAGCAGTTACCTCAGTATTCGGTGTGGTACTTTGTCACCAGCTTTTAAATAATAAAACTAAGGCCTCAAAATTAATGTTTCATGGACCAACTTCATCGTGAATCTCATGATGATAATTGTTGATTGAGGATGCTTTCACTTCGGAGACACTCGAGTTTAAAGTAAAAGTGCCTTTGTCCGCCGACTGATATCGCTTCGATAGTGCTGTAAAAACTTGAACTGCATGTATTTTGGTAATCAAGTAATTAAAACAAAAGAAAATGATCTCTTGCTCTTCCAGTGTATTGTTCCTTTGGAGTTTTCCTACCGGCGCTGAATTTTTGAAATACTATATGAGAAAAATATTCAGTATTTCGAATCTGCATTATTCAGTGCAGATTCAAAAATTTCAAACCTTCGTGCACCCCTACAGATATTTGAACAAATGCTTAAAGGTTATATCTTACACCTGTCCTGTTGTCAGTGCATGTCATTTACAGTGTATATACCGCAGGAAATCTTATGAGCTGGAGGGAGGCCTGTTCATAGTAATTATCTTTTCACACAATAAATCACATCTATGTCCCTTGAGAACACTGCAGTTTTGTGTGCATTTGCAGATGTCCTGGAATGTCCTCAGTGTAGTTGCCTAAAAATTCCCAAAACTGTTGCTTTTTTTTTTCTGTGGTTCGAGTATTGCTCTCCCTTTTGATCAGATGTCTTTTGTTCGACTATGTGTACCTTAAAGGAGTACTGACACCTTTTTTCGAAGGCGAGTTTACCCTGCCATACAAATCTCCTATATGCAGAGATGGCTCTGAGCAAGTGTGAAGCTCAGCAAATGCTGATAAGATATTTTATTTTGGTATTAAAGTCAATTTTTCCGTGGAGCAGCTGCTGACATCGACACTAGCTTGACGTCAGGCTACAGTACAAATTCTGGTGACTTCACGCAGCAGTCTGGCTAGTTGTGATGACGTTAGGCACCAAAATTTCCAAGATGGCCGCTTGTGCGTCACCAAAACTTCCAAAACGGCCTCTTGCGGAGCGGCCGTGGAAACGTCACTATATATTATTGTGAGAGTACGTGACGAGAGGCTCATACCATGTTGTGACGTCAGGGTACAGTACGAACCGAAACTAGCTTTTAAAACCATACTGTAATTACTTTTTCAGGGCACACTCGCGCTTAGCACTACTTTTTCTAGGCTCTTGAGAACTTGACACTTCATTTGACGCAAAAAAACGACAGCTGAAAATATTCGTGTCAGTACCCCTTTAAACACAAGAGCGTGCTACAATAACCCTAATATGTCTTCGGCGTCCGAGTTAACTGGTAAATGCTGTCCTGAAACGGCCGTGAGCTTGGCTGTGTTCAGGTAGAATTTCATTGTACATAAGGGCGTATGCAATGATGGCCTTCACAGAACATATGGGGTGCCCAGGTCTGGCTCGCACGGAGGAGCCGGTCAGGTGCAGATTGGCTTTGCCTCGGGACGCTCCTTAGAACCCTTGGCACGGACTACACTTGGCCACCCCTCGGTTTCTGTAGCCAAGTCTCTGCACGTCACCCAACCCATTGTGCACAGCCTTCATCAGGTATGTCACCCAAGTTCCACACTCATGCCTTGTTTCTTTTTCATTGAAATAGCAATTGTATGAACATACGAGGCATGTTTTCACCGTCGTGCTATTATGCTTCCGACGCCATATAAACAGCTTGTGCGCGAAGGGCCAGAGGGCGTCTGGAGATGCAGAATGCTTTTGGGTGCGAAAATGACACAAAGTGTACGCACTGTCAACGCTCTTCTCAATTGCCATGGTAGCAAAATGAAGACCGTGTTCTGCCTTCTGTTGCTGGTGTGAATATCGGGTACACGTGCGCTATACAAGCATGCTATGTTCCTGCTGAACTGCGATGTGTAATGGTCTGAGTGGAACAAGCGGGAAACATTAAGCTGGCATTACCAAATATTTCACTGTATACTGATTAATACGGACGATTTCCCAACGGTCTTGTCTTCTGCACCATCGAGTGTGACACCTGTAATTTCACTAGTGATACTCCTTATTGCACCATCATTGTGAGATGCTTGTTAGCGGCCAGTGGTGCTGTTCCTTCTTCTCAACATCAGCTGCCTTGCGTGTTGAACACCGTCTAGCAACATGTTCCTGTTTAGTTAGTGTTCTTTCATTCCCCAGCTTTGCGACAGGGTGCAGATTACAGAAATAAGTTCACCCAAGAGCTGTAAATGTTTCTTACTAATGAGTGTGCAGAATTGCCATAAAATCCTGCATATAGCTCAGACCTGCATATACATTTTCTGAGCTGTAATTTGGAGACAGCGAAAATTGGAAAAAAAAAAAACAGGTTTTATCCGTATATAGCCTGAGGTGAGCGGTATCTGAAAGCGTTTTTTTTCCATAGCATTTCAATATTTAGTCATCATTGTCCGTTGCACTTCCTCCTGAAAGTTCCTTGTTGGAAATACCGTCTCATAAAAACTTGTCTTCCATGCCGTCAAGTGCGATCAAAACCGAACATTTCATAAACACGCGACGGACGTGCTCCTCGGAAATGCAGGCCCAAGCTTTGGCGATTCAACAGCAGAGCATTGCAGAAGAAGCTCGTCTCAGCCTTCCGGCTAGAGTCACTTCAGGCCCTCTGAACCTCATCTACTCTATATATAGGCATCCGATGTGATCTTTCAACAGTTCGTTTACAGACACATCAAGCGGTTGCAGCTGGGATGCCATCTCTTCTGGGATGATGGCGAGCTTCATGCAGAAATCTCGAGTTTTTAGGGTACACTTAGATTATTAATTAGCAAACATTCACAGCTCATCAGTTTGAGGAGCATCTGATAAGCTTTTGTTTCTTTTCACTTAAATATCTGGAATGCTAAATGATTACCCGCCATGGTGGTGTAGTGGTCAAGGTGCTCGACTGCTGTCCCGAAGGTCGCGGGATCGAATTCCGGCCGCAGTGGCCGCATTTTCGATGGCGGCGAGGATGCTAAAGGCCCATGGACTTAGATTTAGGGGCATGTTAAAGAACCTCAGATGGTCGAAATTTCCGGAGCCGTCCACTACGGCGTCCCTCATTTTCATATCGTGAGTTTGGGATGTAAAACCCCAACAATTATATATAAAGCTAAATGATTACCCAACTTTATATCTCCTAAGCTTTCATAGGTGCAGAATATCTGTGGTGCTACAGAATGTCTTCTCATTTGCCATAAACCAACAGGTTCCCGAGAAGACGTTCAAGTGCAACACATCTCCAGCCACCGTCCAGTATACAGCGGTGCCTGGTCTCGCCGCAGGCACAACAGGCCATTCTGCAGTTATCCCTTCATCACCTTCACCTCTCACAACTAGCAATAGCAGCACCGCTAGCTGTGGGGCCACCATTGTGTCACCTCATGCACAAGTGAGTTTCCAGGGAATGACAGAGCAGCTTCATTTGTGAAATGCATAACCGATCTGCTCATTGCAGTACAATCTCATTAAACAGAACTTGAGGAGACTGGGAAAATATGTTCCGTTTAAAGTAGTTAAGTTTAATGAGAAAGATGTGTGGGAGTGCGACACATATATGCAAAAGAAACCAAATTATGGGCAGCTGTTTTGTTTAGGCAGCAATTCTGTTCAAGCGAGTTCCCTTTATCTATAATGCCACGCGCACTTCTTTCGCTACTTTTATGTAACTGGTCCGTTACACGTATAACCACTGCCTTGCGCAATTGGCACCCGAATGTCTGGGAACCTTCCAGATAATTGCAGAATCTTCTAATAGGCTTGAGCGCGCAAACGCGAACAGTTGAGTTCAATATAGAACTAACGCGGCCACCGGGGACAAGGCTTAAAGGTTCGATGCCGCATGCATAAATACCACCACGCCTTACCGCAGACCAGATTATCGACGGCCGCCGCTCCGTCCGCCGCTATCAATGTACAGCTTGTATTGCTTGTAGTTTTAACTTTTCGTTTCCCGGGCACAGGTTTGCCTGAATAAAAAAGTTAAGTCTTTAATAGCCCGACTGCCGTTTTCGCTGTCACGACCACGTGACAATATTCTACTGCATTTTAACTTTGCAAGACCTGCAATAGTAGTAATAGTAATCTTTAATGCAAATAAGCGCAAAACGCTTATTTAAAAAACATGTCAAGACACTTACCTGCTTGAAGTAGTCGATTTCAAGGTATTCTCTGTCCCCTTTGGTTGACCTCTGTATAAATGATTTGACAAAATTCACATATTCAGTATAGAAGCCTGTTCATTGCAGCGCACATGTCTGATGAACTACTATACTGGGTTGTGAGGGAAACTCAGCTGCTGTCATTTGGTGCCCTTGGCATTACCACCGCTGTTCTCATGTGCTTTGAGATGTCTGTGTCAGCCTCAATTGCCCACATACTATTTTATGTCAACATTTCCAATAGCCTGCTTTATTTTGGTGGGTAAGCAAAGGTGATGCACGTACTTCTTTATTTTGTAGTGCAATAAATATAGATAATGCAATGTTTATGATGAGTGATACAGAGGCTGGATGAAGTTCGAGGGCAGGAGCACTATGCCCAGCTGTATTTGCAGGAATCTCAAATCTTGGCAATGCCTCTGTTGTTTTCTGCTTCGACGGGTGTCTCTTTTTTTGTATCATGCATTCCCCTCCCTCTCCCCCTCTTTTTTTGTCTGGCAGGTTGTACAGCCCAGTGTGCCCATCCGAAGCAACATGGGCACTATGTCCCTTGTTACATTAGCTCCCACGTCTGCAGTACAGTCGGCACCACAGGTTAGTCCAGAACTTGTCTGCTGTCTTCAGTGCGGGCTTATGATTGTTGTTTTTCATCATGGTTCTGTGCATCAATGCGAATACCTCATGTAGGTGGTGGCAACAAGTCAGCCTGCATCTCTTCATGGTTCCAATCTGGCGACTGGAGGCTCAGGCATTCACCCGATTTTCACGGTGGTTTCAAACAAGAGCCCCCTGTCCGTGGCACCAGCATCCACAGCACCAAGCATAGGAATACCCCAGAACAGACTTGGTCAGTGGTCAATTTGCTTCTGAAAGTTAGCGTAACGTAGTGTCACCTTGTTAGGTGAACTTGGATGTGTGGTAAAGATCTGCTTGTAAGAAATTAACAATCCTTATCGGAACTTTTCGTATTCTTTTTTTAATTATTCCATTCTTCTAGGTAGTCTACATTACGAACCTTTTAAGCAGCTAGGCATGCACAGTTGCCTCTTTCATAGCTGCTGTGATGTTGTTTTCTTTTATTGCCACACCTGATTGTTTTTTATAAGCTAAGTTTGTAGATGCCAGCACTTCTCTAGTGATCGTCAGTGGCCAGTGGTATAGTTAGTGCAGTAATGGTTAGTTCACTGTTACCAGGATGATCAAATGTGGGCAGACGAATGCAAGGAGGACCTGCCTCGAAGGTCGCCTTTAAGCTTAACCTGTGAGAGCCAAAGCCATGACTGCATGATCTTGCTCATGTTGGTTTGTGTCATTTAGTGGTTAGTACAAAGACTGTGGTAAAGCGAGTGTGATCATTTTTGTCTATATTGTTTGCTTTTCATTCTTGTAAAGGATGAAGTACGCCCTTAGGGAACAGTGCCCTCTAAATGTACAAACTGATTTCACTGTGCTGAATTTTGCTATTGCAAAACTTCTACTCAAGTTACACGTTTAAAAATGGTCTAAGGTAGGCTTGTACGAATATCACTTGTTTGTTTCAAAGCAAAGTCGAAGCGAATGGTAATTATAGTATCACATAATTTTGAAGCCGACTTGAATAGTAGCAGGGTGCAAATCATAAGTGGTAACGTACTTTACGTTTTAAAATTTACCATGGCAGTATGAGACTGTGTGACACAGTTTTGCACGGTTTTAAACTTAAAAAAAAAAATATAACAGTTTCGCTGCAAGGGCACAGCAATGAATGCAGTAGCAACAAATTGGAGTGTTAAACAAAGTAAGGCTAGCAGGCTAGCAGCTAACTCTCTTGGATCCGATCTTGCACTGCTATATGCAAACACTGGTTTAAGCGAATACGGCTGCTCCAGGGGGCAAAGCGGTTTTTGTGCTGTCTGTCGTCTCAGCGCGAAGTGATGAGAGCACAGCACGTATACGAGTCGTCGACTGACATCTGTCGAGATAACGTGCGTGCCTGCTCTTGTGACTGCGTCCTTTTGATCAAAGTTCGCTTGAGGAGCCATCGATGGCAGGCCTCGAACACGTGGCGATGTTATCGCGTGCACCTTCCGTGCGGTGGAGATGGCCAGCTCATTTCACGTATGCTGAGCCGCGTTCATCCTCAGCGTTTGCCCGGTTGTACTAGTGTGTAAAACATGCGATGCGCAGGGTGATGTTATTGATTTGGGCTTTATACGGAAAATGACAGGGACGACAAAAACCTTCCGAGAGTGTCCATATAATTGTTATCCCAATAAAAGAAGTTACTAATTGGGTTGCATGTAATATGCAGGTGCAGCTTTGCAACAGTGCAGATTTCCCCTGAATAGGTGGTTTCATGACATAGTGGCCCCACACTAGTGAAACCACCTTTTCAGGCAGGTCACATGTAGTAAAATGCATCTATTCGTTCGTTTCGAATGCTTTGAAATATCAGAAATTTTAAGGGGGGGACGTGGCTTCTGGAGACCGAAAAAAAATCATTGAAGAAAAAAGTGTTTTTTCTTTATTACATTATTGAGATCTACAGCTATTCTTTCGCATGCAAAGCCTAATTTAAGTCTTATAAGATTAGGATTTCATCCGCAGTTTAAATCTGTGCAGCGAGTACGAGCTGAATGTTAAATATTTTTGGGTCACTTAGCTTGAACGAGTGATAATCTCATGATCTAAAACAGCTACAGCTGTAATTACTTTTTTAACATAAAGCCCAAGCTGTGTATCACGAAGTTCTGAGAGCAGAATTCTCATTTCTGCTCATAAATTTTACATTTGATTTTGTTTTTTCTTTATGGTATTCATTGTACAAACATTGAATTTCTATCATCTGCAGAATGACTAGTTATGATGTGATCTGAAAACTGTTTGCAACATTGTACTTATTGCATATTGTAGTAGTATCTAGCTGTCTGATAATATGCACTTTCTGTTAGACGGTTTTTTCCTGTTGTCTCCGGAAACAATAGAGAGGCAGCTTTGTGCATACCGTAAACCATTTTACCTACAAGAAAAATTATTGCATATTTGAAATCAGCACGAAAACCTAAACAAGTCTATTTAGTTTCATCAGGTTTGGACATAAAATAGAGCAAATACAGTCGAACATGGATATATCGAACCCACATATATAGAATTTTCGGCTATATCGAACTCCCTCTTGAAAATCCTGCGTAAAAGTATAGAAATTTGCACGTCTATATCGAACGGTATTTTTGCCCGCCATCGGATATATCGAACGCCGCGCGAGCTGGAAGGCGTGCTTCAGCACTCGCTGAGCCCCACGACCTTCGCGGCACGGCACCTCAGCCGACACCCAATAAGCTCGAAAAACATGAGGGCGAGAGGGCTCAGACTGTACTCCTTTCGGCGCATTCTCCAACTTGCGGAACGGCATTTTTTTTCTTTTTTTCTCTCTCTCTCTCTCTCCTTCTCATGCTTTCTCCGCGTTACCGTCGACTCAGAGAGCAGTAACGAAGGAGCCGGCGGCCTCCTCCTTTCGCCTTTTCTTTCTATATTTTTTTTTGTTGCTGTTTTGTGAGTTTTGATCAGCCAAACACAGCTCGCGCCTTGCCTTTCGTATTTGCTCAGCCAACCACAGCTCGCGCCTTTCGTAGGTTGCTGCTGCCCTCGCAGGTAGCCCGGGTGCCCGAGTAGCCATCGCGACTGATCGCGAGTGCTTTGTTGGCAGAGTTCACTTCCGTGAGTTGTCGCATACCACCACATTCCTCTTTTGCGTGCGTGCTCCCCTGCAAGCTCAAAAACATCGAGCTGAAGTTTCTGCTGGCCAACACGACAGCGAAGCTGCAGCTGCTCGACCAGGGCATCATCAAGTCCTTCAAGGTGGGCTGAAGGTTGACCTGCTTGGTGCCGTTCAAATGGTGACGGGCGCCTGGCGAGACGTGAAGACGGACACAGTGGTCAACTGCATCCGGAAGGCAGGCTTCGTGACGGTGGAACCTGCGGAAACCAGTGAAGACGGTGACGACAAGCGCATAGACGACGCATTTCACGAGTTGTCATCCCTCCTCCCGGCTGCTGTTCCACCCAAAGTGTCTGCGGACGATTTTGAGGAAGCGGACTGCAATGTTCAGGCTGTTGCGAGCCTCGCTGACAAGGACATTGTAGCTGCGGTCGCAGGGACCCAGGATGCTTAGGCCGACAACTCAAGTGGCGACGAAGGTCATCTGGATGAGGCGACGGCTACAAGCGCGTACTCCGCCGCTGAAGTGGCGGCAGCGTTCGGCTCGATTC
The DNA here is from genome assembly GCF_013339695.2 of Rhipicephalus sanguineus. Classification (NCBI taxonomy): domain Eukaryota; kingdom Metazoa; phylum Arthropoda; class Arachnida; order Ixodida; family Ixodidae; genus Rhipicephalus; species Rhipicephalus sanguineus. Next base: position 186,537,900 of record NC_051178.1, read on the forward strand.
GCCGTTTTTGCGGCGACATGGAGTGAACCGGGCTGTCGCACCTGGACAGCCTCCTTAAGATCGAGGCCAGCGTCTTCAATTTCATTTCGAAGACGAAGAAGCAGGCCAAGATAAGCGATGTTTTTTCGCGCAAATAAAACATTCTCTTGCATCGTGTGTGTGGAATTAGTTGTCATTCTTGAATGCACCGATTGTAGGTTATCATCCGCCACTGGTAAGGTCTCGGGGCCTGTATTTTTTTATATTGAATTTTTCATATATCAAACTAATTCGCGATCCCCTTCGAGTTCGATATATCCGTGTTCGACTGTATTTCCACAAGGTGTGTCCCCCTTAAATTCATGCATAAGCAAATACGAATACTACCATAATATTTGTTACAATATTCGAAGCGCTCAAATATTTGCACAGGCTTAGTGTAAGATGATTCCTTCTGTTCTTTTTTGTATTAACCATGCAGCAGGCGCATCACGTCTCGCAACCACTGCGTCTCCAGCAGTGCAACCAACAAGTGTCCAAGTTGCAGGATCAGCGACTCGCCCGATAACGACGACCGTGGCCATTCATCCACCTACTATGTCTGTGCCAACAGGTACGTGAGATAGCTTTGCTAGGAAAGCTTCAGACAATTTAAATTTTATGTCATCAAATAAATGCTCAATATTAGGTTTGCATTATCTTCCCGATTCATTTGTGCCCCCTTGTCACACTGATAATGACTGCCATCATTGTCAACAACACACAACGATTCGTCATTGTCAGGTCATGTTGTTATCCCTAGCTTCATTACCACCAGAGGGCAAAGGAAAGGATAGCATCTTCACAACTGAAGCCATTGATATTTGAGCCCACGTTACTGCAGCATTACTGCGAGGTTTGGCACTTATTGTAGACTCTTAAAGTGGTGGTGCCTATGCTCATATTGAAGTATGCTTCTTGTCACACACTTCCCTGTAGTGGATAAGCACAGTTATGTGATGGAAAAGGTGCGAAGCATGTAGGCATGGGTGTTTCAGCTCCACTAACAAGAAACCTGGGGAGGGGCAAAGCATGCAGTGTTTTGAGGGAGATTTCTTTGATGAGGCACTAGTGGTGCCAAACCTGAAACCAGGCATATAGGGAAGAGTGTCTCCGCTCCACTAACGTCATCAGAAAACTGCATCGAAATGCAGCTTACCCTAAGGTGGTGCTTCTTCTTCTTCTTCTTCCCTACATGCTCGGTTTCAGTTCCCTATGGCATATGGAAGGATCTTTCGGCTCCACTAACCTTGTTGGCTATTTGTTGGGTTAACTGTTGCCTTCTTCATTTTTAGTGGACCGATGGCTAGTAGTGAGATTTACCTAATTTTTGTGGCGCATGCTTGTTTTATGATGGAACATGACTATATGACACACCGTGACGACATTCGACGCTGACAAGCCGAGCCCCTAAGGTGCTTCGCAGCTAAAAACAAATCATAAGGGTCTTCTTAGTGGGACAGTGTTGCTATTGTGTATAATAAGTTCAGAGCCAAAGAAATCACTGAAACGTGGTGCCATTTTTTTATGCGTTGGCACCACCAATAGCTGACTCTTGAAAAACTTTCACTTTATGAAGTACTAGCTCTGTACATGAATAGCTTTTACAGCTGATGGAAATTTATAAAGTTACCGTAGCAGACTTGCTGATGCCAATCGTTCAGCTATTTTGTGGATGATGGTTAGCACACCTGAATTTTTATGATACCAGTGCTTGGGAGCTTAATGACTTTCCTGTATCTTTATCTACTGTAGTGTAGCTGCCTTTATTAGCCCAGTTTTTAAAGTAATCTATAGGTTTATAAATGCATAAAGCAGTAAGACTTGTGGTGTCAGGCATAATCACAGGGAAATGTTGCATTTGTGATGAAGTATTTTGTTGAAAATGATAAAATTTGTAATGTCGCAAAGCCACTTGAAATCATAAGGACACACATTGGGCAAATCCGTATAGTACTAACCATCATTGCCCTGCTGGCTGAACCATCATGCTTATAGCTGTACCAGCTTTTATGAGAAACTCTTTTACTTTAAGTGCATGGATGTTCGAAACCAATTTTAATTAAAGTTATGGTATGTTGAACATTCATGAGTGAGTCCACATCAGTCTGGGATTCCACTCACAAATGTTAAACATATCATAACAATTGTTCAAATAAATTTAGAACATCCATTCTTGTTTACTTGCATACAGTTCTTCTTTCAGATTATCGTTACATGCTGATCTACTTCATAATTCTTTTAGTTTATGAAAAATCATGCCCAGCTAAATGCACATGAAATGTTTGACCTTTTTGAAACCTACGTATTGTGCTGGAGAAATAATTGCACATTCGAAACCAGCACGCAGGTATACATAAGCTCAGCAAGTTTCAACAAAATCAATCAAGAATTAAAAAAATAATTTTGAGAGAAGCTTCCCCCTTGAAAATATATTCAATGCGTTCCGAAGGGTTCTCAACAGCAGTGTTTTTAGAGCAACAGCACTAAAATTTCCAAAATTCGTGTCGGTACTCCTTCAACACGTGATTGTTTGTGCGTACGGTTTTGCTAGCTTGGCCGCTTTGCAGGCGTGCAATCAGCTTTATTTGCAACTGTTAGTGATATAAAATGCAAATCTTCAGCTAAAAGCGACAAATGCAGCAGATATTTTCCAGAATAAACAAGCAAAAAGTATGAATTGACCGAATTTATGTAATGGAGCAGTTTGAATTGGGTGGCTTTAGGATCCATTGATATCATAGCCGGCCAACCAAAACTTTGAAATTTATTTGAATTAACCAAAAGTTTGAATTTTGGAGAGTCTGTTGTAGTAATAACATTAGATCACCGTAAGCAGTGTCCTAAGGTGTGCTGGATGAGAGAGGTCTGGGCTTGTTGGTGCATTTTAGATACTATGCTGTGTCATTGCTGCCTCTGTCCCCATGTTCTGTGTGCACCTTTTTTTGTTTCTTGTGGTTATTTGTGGTAGTTGTTCTTGTTATTGAGCATTACCTTGGCGTGCAGTCTCGGTTGTAAAGACACGCTCTGAGGATGCCTCCAAAGACGATCGACGCTATGTGCCAGGGACCAAGGTGTTTGGGCCCACGTCTCTGGTGGGATCTACAGCAGGCATGCATTCCAGCAGTGGTCTGGAGGCAACGGCTACGGTGTCGGAGCCCACGGGAAACCTCTTTGTGACTGGTGCAACAGCGAGAAACCTCGCCACAACCATTTCCTCCGCATCGAGCAACGCACCGACAACTGCATCAGCATTGCCGGCAACTGTCGTCATTTCCGACACCCGGACAGACAGGTAAGGAATGGAGTTGCAAGTGTAAAGAAGCAATCCGGGTGATTTATGATGCATCTTTGGGTGGCTGAATTCAGCTTCAAATCAAGTGCATTACTGGATGCGCTGAGAATGCTGAATTGTTGGCGGGATCTACCTGTAGTTCTGTCGAATGGCTCTAAGCTAATGCATTTCCAGATGCTCTCGTGTTTGCACATCCGCTTTCCATCTGGTCTGTACAGGCCCCCGAAACAGCTCTTTGGTATTATGTAAGCAGTTAGGCTACAACTAGAGTAGATCATCCACACCATAATTTAAGCAGAGCACCTTGTATCGAGGGAGCTACGGGCAATTAAAGGTGACCCTTCTCCCAAGCGCCACTCTTCTTCAGCTTTTTCCCCAAACAGTCGGAGAAAACTGTTCGGTGAAAAACTTTCTCCAATCCTTTGGCAGATCACCGTTGGAGGAGGCACGGAGTGTTTCAGAGTGCAGCTTTTAGGCACTCAAGTTTTCTCCTGCCATACAAGCACAAAAATAGCCGAACAGATCTGTCGCACAAGTGATGTCCCGAAACAGTGCCACGTCCCGAAACAGAGGTGGCTGAAAACTCGACCTAGCAGTGTGCTGCGATTGATAGTGATGTGCATGTTTAAAACAGTATAATTAATCATGCACTTTACGTAGAGTGCTTAAATTGGCCTGTTAACCCTTTAACAGCCGAGGACTGTCATGCATGGCACTGTGAACAAGACCCAAATGGTCGATGCCATGCTCACACGGTGCAGTCTTTATGTTTCAAAACCATTCCACTTTTTCAACTCTTTCTTGCGCAGCAAGTGCTGTCACTATACAGGGATGCAGGGAACTTTTCGCTTGCAGTATTGAACGTCAGTTTCCATTCAAAGGCTTGTTTAGGCCGATACATTGGCTATGTGTGAACATTTGATTGTGTATGGGCACATGGCAATAAGTTTAGTTTTGTTTCTTGTGTGGTTCCTGTTAGTTGCACTCGCAAAAACTGTGATGTCTATCTGGTTTCTAATCTCTTAATGGGTAACTGCTTTATATTAGCTCGTTTATTGCCCACATTTATGCGATTTCATCTGTTTGCCGACTGAAATCACATCCATTTCATTTATTCAGTTTAGTCTGATTGACTAAGCAATTGACATTTCTATTAAGACTTGTAGGAGGTAACATCATCGCTGTTTGCTTTCATTCCTCATAGCCATCAAATATATAGACTAGATGGGTAGCACAAATGTGATGCTAGCGCATTTTGTTAAAGCACAGTTATTATTGTTGTGCCACCTGAGGAAATTCTCCACTGTGATCCCTCGATGCAGCTCCTGGTGCAAGTAAGTGAGCAAACTATGTGACCTAAGTTTGACCAGTATTTCTTGCATTTTCAGGCCGGCACAGTTGCAGGGAGCAGCGGCAACACCATCATATGCAGTACCGGCAACATACTTGTACGAGCCCTATCCAATCCAGGGTGCCACCATTACAATGCATCCATATGCAGCAGCTACTCCAGCAGGTGTAACACCCGTCTTTCCCGTGGCATCAGCGCGACCCAGCCGTGAGTGATTCTGCTTTTGGTCTCCTTTTGCTAAGTTCTCGGCTGCATCCATGGTACGCTGTATGTCAGTGAAGTTAAGCACACCATGTGTTCGGTCACTCCTTGAAGGGGGAGGAGGCGAAACGGACTGCCGAGAATATTCCCTTTCAGTGTGGTGCAGTCCTCGAGTTAGCTGATTGCTGCGACTTCTGCAGCAGCTGTCCCTTTCCTTCCAACCTCAGCCCTAATTATAATGTGCTCATTATGCAGCGGCAATTAGACATACCAATTCTAGGTCAAAAGTACGCTTGAAATGTGTTCAGTGTGGTTATTCATTTACACGATGGTGATGGCTCATCATCTTTGTTTTTTGTTTTTTTGCATCGCAAGCACAAACTCTTGGGCTATGCCACATCTTCATGGCGTTTCCAGCTTCCAGTAAGTCGCTGGCAACCAGTTACGGGGCATCCCTGCTAGAAATGTCTGAACTGCTTGTGACGTTCTGAGGCAGCTACCAAACCCAGCCAGAGAAAAGGAGCAACCCCCATGACACGTCGTACTGTAACATTTGTCCGCATACCGCCAAACAAACCTACGTAGGAGTGTTTTGGAAAACGTAGCTGTGTGGAGAGGAATACCATCTGTAGCTTGCTCTTCAAACCAGCTTTCCAACTACCTGAAGCAAAATGTGCGCGTGACCCAGGATGCTCGTGGCAGGATTGTACAGAGAAGAGGAGGGTTTGCAGAGAAAGGAAGTGCTGTCTCTCCCAACCTCAAGGCTCATCGTTTGGCTTGGGAAATGCTTGAAGGCACGTGACAGTGCATCTCTCACATTGGCGAAGGAAGTGTGGCTGTCGGTAACTGACGACGATTTCTGCTGCCCCGCCATTTTCAGAGGCCATGGCCTGACGCACATGAAACCATGGTGAACACGGACAGCGGAACAGAGAGTGCGCTTACGGCAAGTCCAAAACTTGTATGTCCTGCTGGTAAAAACAGAACAAATGCTTGCGCTGACAACTTTCAGGGACAATGTCTGCAATGCATCTCTGAGCTAATGATGCAATATAAAGCAAAAACAGTGGTCCTGTTTGTCATTAGGCATCATTCTGTGCCTTTTGAATGCAGTAGTTGCCGGTGCAATCGTTACAAAACTTTATTGAACATGCGAGTCATTTATGTGATGTTGAAAGCCAGTCTCTGTCTTGTGTTGAGACAGACGTAAAGAGTGTGCACAGCAGAACGAAGAAGCATATTCATTCATTGGCTCCATTAATGCAGACTTTCTAGTGTGCTATGTTCTTGCCAGGAATAGCGTGCTTTTAAAGATGTTTTCTTTTGGTGTTGTATGCTTGTGCCATACATTTTATATTCTTTAAAACAAGAATGTCAACGTTTTAATTCTTGCGTTGTTCTGAGGACACAAAAAAGCAGCGTTGCTATTTCTGTGGTGGAATGATAGTACTAATAACCGCAGTGCCATGCCTGATGGGAAAAACACCGCTTGCCATATCATTTGTCATTGTACTTTGCAACATGCATTGTCAGAGTTTTTCTGGGAAACATGATTACAGCTAATGCCAAATTCTTGAGGACCCCTAGAAACCACAAGATCATCCGATAAACCAGGTATGCAGTACAGCTAAACTTGGATATAACGAAATTGACAAATTCCCGAAAAATGTTGTTATAAAACAGGTTTTCGTTACATCCAGCTTCAGCACGAGAGTTCCGAAAACAAAACGCACAAATTAAACACAAGGGGAATTGAAGGTACAGCTCACCCAAAATTATTTAGCGACACAAAACTGCCTTATTTTGCTCTATTGCTTGTTTGTGAGGGATAACAATAGTGAACGTTCATAGGACGTCAGTAGAATGTTTCTCCATCATCGTCTAGCCGTGGCCTCCGAGATTGGCTCCGGCAACGCGACAGCGCGTTGCCGGAGCCAATCTCGGAGGCCACCATCTCGTGAACCCGTGGCGCGGCGCACGACGGCAAAGTGCGTGACGACAGTGACAAGTTGACCTCCAAAGATCCATCGTTGTCGCCGTTTGTCGCCGGACAGTTTCCACCAGCGCCTAATCTGACGCATCCTCGGTAGTGACGACACAATGGTCGGCATTTAAAAAATATCACAAAAACTACACATCGTCAAGGGTTGCTCCATGCGCGCGCAGTGAAACCACGCACGCGTGAAAAGAGCAAACTCCATATGCGGTGCGGCCCCACATATGCGGCATGAACTCGAAGCGTAACGACACGGAGAAAGGATTTATATTTTTTAGTGGCGTCACCTGATGTAATGTTAACGAAGTGCAGTTCAGAGACTACTGCAACAACCGAAGAGTGGCGCTGCCAACGCAAAAACCGATCTTTTATTTTTAAGAAAGCCAGCACGGTTAGCGTGGTGGCACCCGCGAGCGGCTGGATGAGGTTTGAAAGGAGGGAGAAGGGGGGTGGAGGGGTACGCCTATGCACGCGCTTGCGGCGGCAAGAAAGCTGGCTCCAGGAGCGCAGGCCTCGCCTGTCTGTCTCACGCACACCAGCACACACAAACGAGCGCTCGCTCTCACCTCGCAGTCGCCGGGGCTTCGAGAGCGCCATGCGCAGCGCCTCCGCTTGGCGCTCCGTCGTCGCCGGGGCAACCGCAGAAGATGCATGCGGTGCCTGCTTGTGCCAAAATGACAGAATTCGGGGCAAAATCCCTAGGTTGTCGGCGGCGAAGATTCGTTATATCAAGGGTGTCTTCCGCTGCCGCTTTGATACATAGAGGTCGCAAATACATGGTTCTACGGAGTAACAGCGGGGAACAGAAAAACTTCATAATATCGAGGAATTCGTTGTATGGAGGTTCGTTATAGGCAGGTTTAACTGTAGTACGAAAAAAATGAATATCTGCCTTCTTGTTCCCCCCAAGCACCAAATCATTACAGCCACATCTGAAATGGCTCTGGAGGCCTGCGAGTACATTTTTAACACGAAAGTGTTTTATGCCGGGGTCCACCACGGCTCCACTGATGTATTTCCATCACGGAAATGACGTAAAATATAGACTATCAGATGGCAAGGAAAAAAAACTAGAAGAAAAAGTTCTGTCACCGGGAGTTGAACTTACGACCCCTCGCTCCGCAGCGCACGGTGCAAAACGATTCGGCAACAGACGGCACGTTCTTTGCAATGCTAATGGCGAGCTATTTATTTGTCCGATTTTTCGAACTACCTGGGGACCGCGAAATCGTCCGAAAAATCGGGCAGTCCGAAAAAACGAATTCATGCTTTTTTATTCCGCTCAAGCGGTCAAATCGCCACAGCCACGTCCGAAATAGCTTTATTGCCTCCCAGTACAATTGTCAGGCATTTTGGTGCGCGCCCAGGCTCTCGCAAATACATTCGGTACCTGCCGCGAACCCCGCTTAACTACGTACGTGCCAACTGCCACTTATGCATCTCGTGATGAGCGCCGCTGATATCAGCAAAACGCGAAATAGATACACGCGAATGAGCGCGCGCCTCTACAGCGCATGGTTGCTCGTGTGCGCGCTTATCTCGTGATAGCGGTTGTTTGTACGTCTTGTGCTCTCACCGCAAGTTTGCGTTGAGAGCACGAAGGTCACCTCGCTCACTGCAGCGGCCGCTTTTGCGAAAGGAGCCCGCTGCTCACACAGAAATAAGCTGCAACTGTGACAGTTCGTGCTCATCCTGTGTATGTTCGTTTCGTGCGTCCTTTCTGCTTGAGCAGTGCGTTGCAAGTTTCGAGCTGCTTGCCGTTATTCGCGTGACATTACAATTTGTTGCTGTAGCATTCGTTCCTTCGTGCTTGGGGTGGAAGAATATACAACAAACGCTCAAATACGTCTGTGAAGACACGTTTCGCTTTCGTGCTATACGGATTCCTATGGCAGAGTGATCAGCCATGTTTCTTTTTAGTTGTCTTGGTGTTTGCACTGAGGCAGCTGCACATATGAGGAACACTCCGTGCCCCTTTTCATGCACCTTTCACGGTAAAGCTTGCTGCAGAGGGTTCACCTTCTGAAATTCCAGGTCTCCTTACACACTGGCTCTGTGGAGTAAGTTATAGTGCTGCTAAGGCATCTGAATGAATCAGGCATGTCTGGAAAATTGGCCTTCTGAAGAATATGTTGTTGACCATGTGTAAGAACGCATGTTGTGCATGTTAGTGCATGTCGCAGTACTTTTAAAGGGGCCCTGCAACACTTTTTCAGCACGGTCAGAAAACGCTGCCGATCGGCAGTCGAGGCTCCTGAGAACACACAAGCCGAACATTATAGCACAGCACGCGGCCTGGAATTTACAATTAATTTTCAGTCAGCTAGAAATCACTCCCTCTTGTTTCTACAAATGATGCCATATACCCAAATTCACGACCATCGGCTGGTTTGAGCATCGTCAGCTGCATAGTTACCGAGGCCGCCCCACGCACGCACTCACAATCACACAGAAAGTAAGCCGCGCACACCAAGAAACCAGTGATTCCACTCCTGCGCCAACTGCGCCAAAGTGCGCCAAATTGTATTTACTGCGCCATCCTGATAATATCGACGAAATTTGCGCCAAACTGCGCCAAAGTCTCGGGTTTGGGGGCGTCTATCACCGGCAATCGCACCGCCGGCGCGTCAGAACATGTGCAGCTCGATCTTGGGGCTGCCAATAAAGTCGCAGTCATGGACCAAGAATTATTCCGCTGAATAAATAGCGCTCGCGCGTGCGTCCCGAGTAAGCCACGATGCCATGCACGGTGCCGACGCAGCTTCTGTTCTGCAAGTCGGCTCGACAGCAAAACGCGCTCTCCGCAGAGGCTCGTAACGTCTAGGCCTATCGGTAGCGAGAAAGTGCGACGGCGATTCATCGGCGGACGTCGTCTGTTCCAGAAATGCTGCTGATAGCTCGTTTCAAGCGTCGCACAGCACGTAAGGAAAGCAATGTTAAGTAATAACTACATGAGTGCCGCTAAAATGCCTGTCACTTCGGTTTCCGGACATCGCGGAATGAAATCTGGGATCGCTCGCAGTAGATATATGGGACAATATCGAATTTTCCTTGCTTCGCGTTTATGGAAGAGCACGCGAACGGTGGAAACGCGTTGACACTTTTCCTCAGATATACTTTATCCATGGATCTTCATCCAGAACAGCTTTTTCGTAATTCCTTCCGCCAGCACGTCCGAGTTTGTAATCACTCTGCGGTAAATACCCCCTAAAAGGCCCTGCCCTTTCGAGCTCACGTGCTAGGGTTCCAATTTGAATTTTTGCTTGCTTTTTTTAAAAATGTCATCTCATTAGTAAAATCATATCTCCTGGTCGGAGCAGCCGCAAATATGCACAGCTAAGTTTCGCTTAAGAGCGAAGCAATGAATGCGATACCAAAAAATTGTATTGTGAAACGAAGACTAGCAGCTAACTCTTTTGGATCCGATCACGCGTAACTCAACAAAACGCTGGTTTAAGGGAATGTGGCCCCTCCAGGAAACGAAGCGTTTTCTTGCTCTGAGTTTTCTAAACGCGAGGTAAGCGTTGAGAGCACAGCAAGTTTATGAGCTGTCTCCTGATGCCTCGAGATATAGCGCGCGCGCAAGCGACTGCGCCCTTCGAACGATGCGGTCCCCCCCCCCCCCCTTTCCGCTCCCCTGGCATCCCTTCATGCTCCTTACGAAAGATGGGCGGGGCGTTTCCTCTCTGTTTGATGAGCAATCGACGGCAGGCCCGCACGCGGGAAGATGTTATCTCATGCGCTGTCCGTGCGGCGGAGACAGACAGCCGGCTAGTTTAATCTCCGCTTCAGCCGCGTTCGTCGCCAGCGCTCGCGAGCTTTTACCCGCGCCTAGAATGCGCGTGGTGATGTTATTAATTTCGACTGTATACGGAAAATTATGGCAACGGCGACGGCAAAAATCCGCCGAGAGTGTCCATATATTTGCTATTGCAAGGGTCAATGTACGGGGCAGATTTTGCGCCCCCCCCCCCCTCTTTGGTGATTAGGGGGGCGGCCGCCCCCCTGTGCGCACGCCTATGCTCCTGAGATGATTTTTTCCATGAGATTTGCAATGAATCGAAATATTTCTAGCCTTCATAAGAGCCCCATAATAATACTCAGGTGCTTGACTGTTAATGCAATATGCTTCTGTATTGCACTCCAGGATATAAAATTCGCTGCTACAAAGTGCTCCCAGATGCAAAATTATCTGCTCCAAAGTGCTCCAAGATGAAAATTTTGCTGCTCCAAAGTGCTCCAAAACGGAAATTTTGCTGCTCCGAAAATTGCTCCAAATCAGAAGTCCTCGGTAGCATCACTGAGAAACAAAAGGAAAAGTGCTCAAGGTGATGACGTGCGTGTGACATAACTTCATTTCCCCGTGCCATTCCTCCCTGCTTAGCTTCCAGCGCGCTCTTCGGGACGAGAGAAGAAAAAAAGCAATTACAGCGTGTGATAAATCTCCGTAACCCCGCTCCTACTTGACGGATTCTAATATCTTTTGCAGTGGTCAATTCGTGTGGCAGTAAACTCTTTTAATGAAGCCATTAAATGGTTACTTGGAAAAGTGTTGCAGAGCCCCTTTAAGGGTTTCTATTACCATCATGCTATTTAAATTAAATTATCACAATAAATGTAAATGTGAGAGCTTTCCATAAATATAACCACATTTGACACGAGCAGGGTGCTTATTTTCAAATATGTTAATAAAGAGATGACTACGCTCTATCAACAGATTTCTTTTCTTGATGAGTGCAGTGGAGACTGCTTGTTTAAATGTGAATTTGAACATAGAAAACATCTTGGTTTCAAAAATGCTTTTCACTGGCTTAGATTTTCCAATTAAGTCTAGCATTGTATTGCAAGACTTGAACCAGTATGATTAAATGTTACAGACGCAGGAAAAAGCATGTAGAACAGGAGTAAAATATTTTTTTCTTGTACTTCTGTTCCTAAAATGGTTGTGGGCACGACTATGTCTGTAGTACAGCGTTTGTGTGTGTGTAGAGAATTTTATAAGTGCTGTTTGTTTAAACATACTCACAAATTACAGAGCATCATAGGTCGGCAAAAAATATGGAGCTCACTCAGACTCACTCATGAAATATATTTTGCCTTTAGAGCTCACTCGGACTCAGACTCGCAAAAATTTTCCTCAACAGGACTCACTCCGACTCAACCTCACCAAATTATTACTCACTCGGACGAGTCGGTTAGCGTGTAATTGGCTTTTTCGACCATGGTGTCGATGCTGTTTCACACCAATATCTCGCATAATTGGTGCTCTACTTGGCGCCTTTTGATCTCGTATCTTCAAATATGAGTTGCAATCCAATAAGGAGATTTTACTGAAAGAGATGACTCGCACGAGATATTTTTATCAAGAACTTCCTGTGAAAGAGTTTTCGGGGGCAGGTCATGGCACCCCCCCCTCCCCTCATCTGTGACTCATGCCTCTGATCAATACATAAATATTGAGCTGGCGTATGAACTCTAGGGCTTTGAAGTATGTGTGAGCCGACGGGAGTATAAATGTGAGCCAGCATAAGGCTGATGGTAATGCTGAAGTGGCGTAGATAGGATGATAGGTTGGCAAAAAGGTGTGGAGCTCACTCAGACTCACTCAAGAAATATATTTTGCGCTTAGGACTTACTCGGACTCAGATTCACCGAAGTTTTCTTCAACTGGACTCACTTGGACTCAAACTCACCAAAATATTACTCACCCGGACTTGCTCAGGCTCGGACTCGCGGCTCGATCTGAGTCTGAGTATGTCTACTCATGAATGAGTTTGCCGACCTATGCAGAGCAAAGAAATTCGTATGTTTGTTCACTTATTTTATTCTATATATTTAGTTATTCATTTGCATATCAACATGCAGCATGAGGACCTCAGTGACAGCATTCCATTGCATAGGAGGCAATGTGATTTGTTTCTTGCAATTTTCTGGTTTATTGGCTCATAATGGAAGATAAAAATGGTGCAATTTCTTTGGTGGCTGTGGTATTTTGTTGGTGAAGATGAGGTCGTAGGTTTGATTCCCAGACATTTCAGCTGCTTTTCAGTTGTCACGGAACGTTAAAAAAGAAAGCAAAAGAAGCACATGTGGTAACCATTGCGTCCGCATTAGAGGAGTACTGACACAATTTTGAGGCATCGCAAAAGGGATCTGTTTCATTTTCTTGGCATTCATTGTGAACGCTTTCCAGACACTGGTGCCAGGAAACACGTATAAAATATTTTAGTTTGATATTAAAGTTTTCAATGCCCAGCATCTACAAGCCAGCCCCATCGCAGTGGACATTTTCATGACGAATCAACACAGTCGCAGTTAAAGTCTGCTCGGTTTGCGAACTCTGGTGTGATGAGTAGGGGACAATTTCAAAGAGCGCAATGGACGCAGAAGTCGAAGAAAACGAAGTGCCTGTTATGGTACGCTATGCGTGAAGAGCATGAGAGAAAAAAACGGTGTTCAATCCAAGAAGGCAGACACAGGAAGCAGATGAAGAAGAGGTTTTGAGAGCAACTGCGGTGGCTATCTCTCCATTGTGGCACTTGTACTTGCATCCTTAGTTGGACCCCTGATGAGCTCCGGCGGCTACTGTTCCGCTCCTCACCATCCGTGCCTGCAGTCACAGCCTAGTGCTGAGGTCGAACTGGTGGTGACTTGGCCGCTGGGCAGTGTTCCTCAGGCAGAGAAGCCCGGCCGACTTCCTGGTGTGCTCGGCCATCAGCCCAGCCACCTGTGTGGTCACAGAGGAGCACTTCACAGGCATCCTTCAGGCATCACAAGACCTTTATGATGACGACATCATTCTCGTTCTCTCTTGCTTGAATGCCTGGCCTACGAACCACCGCACTGCATCCCGCACGTGGCCGAAATTGCCAAACCGCTGTCGGACTCGCTACACGACAATTGACTCATAGGTGTTCACGTGCACCACGTTCCTCACGTGGCTTAGACCTACGTCAGGCTGTGTTGACACATCACTGTGAAACCGCCCCCTCAATCCAAACCGAAAGTGCTTTTTTTTTAAAGTAGCAGTATTAAAAGTGTACTCAATGCATTGCGAGGCACCACAATTGTAGTATTTTTAGGGTTCTCGACACCAGTGTTCTTATTTAGAGCAACAATATGCAAATTTCTAGAATTCGTGTCAGTACTCCTTTGAATAACTCCAGACACCCAAAATCAATCCAACGTCCTTCAGTATGACATTTGTCGTAGTCTCTATATGTTGCTTCAGAGTGCGAAATGACATCATTGAGTCATCAACGCAGAAACCTAACACACCTGGCTTGCTGGCTTCTTTTTACCAATTAAAGGTAGTGCTCTCAAAGTTAGTTTTCTGGTGAGTGTGTTCAGTGTTTGGTAAACAGGGATTGGTATGTGTGTCCAACCTCATTACACCTGTAGTTGGATTAGATGTTTTGCCGCAGTATTGACATACTGCTGTCTTTCTCATCTTCATCATATAGCAGGGCAAGAAACGAACCTGGAAAGAAAGGTGGAGACAAAACATCGGCTTTTCTTTTTCAGCCAGAGGTCTAATAGAAACTTGGGAACAAATGTACTACATATTACAGAATGGAACATGTGAAAATGAAAGAAAAAAAGGAAACGATGATACGCTGTGACGTATGTGATTAAGCATGGTACAGATATGAGCACTAATCTACTGTTGGGAATCTGGGACTGACTCGCATGCATCTGCATGTACTTATGAATATGATAGACCACTGCTATATTGCAGGTTAGTATAGTTGACGGCGCTTGTGCTGTCCCTTCTTTGTGTTGGCTGTATAACGAATGCATTCCAACTTGCCACTTTCCTTCACCTAGCGAGACAGAAGGTGGGCGAGTTAGTTTTGATGCATCGTGCTTTGTGTAACAGCGCGACTTTTTGACATGGCCAAAGGAAGAAAACATGACACGGCGCTGACTCACAACTAAAATTCATTCATGAAAATCACACTGTCAGCTTTTTTGAGCGATATAATGTGCGATTTTCATGAATAAATTTCAGTTGTGAGTAGGTGCCATGTCATGTTTTTTTTCCTTTGTCCATGTTAAAAAGTTCGCTGTTGCCTTCTCCTAGCTTTGTCCCTCACCGACTTGATCCATACCGTAGCCAATATGGATGAAGAAAAGTCTGCTCACTGTTGCCTCTTCACGTCTTTATAGTTGTTTATCTGGATACCTGTACAGGGCCACACCTGGTGAGTGGAGGCAGCATGCCTTCGTCAGCGACTACCGTAGTGCATCCGCCACAGCCACTGCAGCAGCAGCAACAGCAGCAGGCTCAACTGTCGCAGCCGCAGCAGCAGCAGCCGACGGCAACACACTTAGGTGCCTTGTCACTGGGTGCTTCTCCGACACTCGGAGTTGCTACCACCTTGGGTTCACCTTCCCCCCTTGGGGCTGCCAGCCCTGTGGGTGCCACCTCCTTATCATCAACTGTGGTGCCTACCATGGGTAAGATGCTAGCTTTTGTGCGCACATGGCTTTTAGTGTTATGCGTACTGCCTGGTATACGCCAATTTTGAAGACAGTGATATGCCAAGGTTTTGCTGGCTAACAGTGGTACTGCACTGTTGTTGGTATGCACAAGTGGCACCTTGACGTAGTTGAGTCTTCTCTAATGTTTTTGCCGATCGTAACTGGTTTGCATACGCGATTCGTACAGTAGCACATCCTCTAACATACTCCAGCACTAGGGATTATGCTGGAATGTATAGGACTCACAGTATACATAACCACCGCATTAGGCCCTTAATTAGATTTTCGATGACTGACGACTGTGCCAGCCACCGTCATTGTATCATGACCTTTCTTTGTTCCACTGTGCATAAGTTCGCTCAATAAAGAGTTCGTTCTTTAGCTTGTGAATCACAAAACGGGACAATACAGGCATTATACGAGTAAATAAAGTATGTATCGTACTTTTATCTGCCAAAATATGCCGTAGTTACTAGATTGAAGGTGCTGCAGATCTAAGTTCATTTAATGCAGAAGGAGCAGAGTGATGCGCTTCTTGTGACCAGCGACACCAGTGTCCTGTTTGTTGCCACGACCAAAATATAACGCACTGCGTACTGGATTCATGCTAAAAGACCAGGCATGCAAACACTGTGCCCAGTTCAACGTACCAACTATCTCAGCTGTCAGTTTTTCTTGCCTACTGGAAGCAGAAAGGAGAACATGAATGCTTGGATGTCTGTGCGACATCTGCAGGAACAGGCTCTCGTCCTCTACAATCCCCGAATGCCTGTCTCCTCTCTTGTGCTGCAGGTGCCACAGCGGGTCAAGTTGTCAGCGCAGCGTCTGTTGGTACTTGTCAGGCGACGCCTTCTGCTATTGCTGCTCCTCCTCCACTGGGCAGTATGCAGCAGCCATTGGGAGCAGCTTCTTTGGGCGCAGCTGTGCCACTGGGCTCAACAATGGGATCCGGTCCCTTGGGGGCCACGACAGTGCGCGCGCCACTTATGGTAGCCGTGGACTCGACGAGTGGCCGACAACATCAGCAGCAGCAGCAGCTAGTTTCCCATAGTGCTCTTCACACACAGCAAACGGGATTCACATCCACTGGTATGTACACATGCATACTATATATATGTACAGTACTCAAGAATTGAAATGCTACATCGTTGTTTTTTTAGTATAACGACTGCTATGAGCAAGTGCTCGTGATAATTGTATCATGTTGCTCCAAATCTGGCCACTAAAGATAATGTTGGCTCTAATGTAAGTGTTCGAGCCAAACTTATGCCAATATGGCACAAACTGTAGACACTGGAAACGAAGGTTTGTGCATTACTTAGTCCTATATTTTCGCGTTTCAATCCGTGGGTACTGTACATTAAAAAATTATTTTTGTCCCAAATGCAGTCGCATGGCTGCATTGTGCAGTTCTCTAGCTCTCATTCTCTGCTGCATGTTTCTCTAATATCACACAATCATTTGTTCTGCCTTTCCTTTTTTCTAGGGGTGTGCGAATATTCGAAATTTCGAATATTTTTCGAGTAGTGTTTGCTATTCGATTCGATTCGCACTCAAATTTTGCTATTCGAACTATTCGAACTTCCCAAAGACAAATACAGTCAACGTCCGATTGAAAGTAACCCCTTCAGATTTTTTATATGCTTCACCTCATTACACTGTCGTATTGCGGCAAAGGTGCCTTTCAAGCTCCGTTACGGTCGAACTTAGGCAAGACGCAGTCAAAGTCCGATTAGAAGTGGTCCCTAGATTTTCAATATGCTTCACCTCATCGCACGCCCGCATTGCAGCAAAGCTGCCTTTCAAGCTCCGTTACGGTCGAACTTAGCCAAGAGTCCAAGACACAGTTAACGTCCGATTGAAAGTAATCCCTAGATTTTCAACATGCTTCACCTCCTCACACCCCCGTATTGCGGCAAAGCTGCCTTTCAAGCTCCGTTACAGTCAAACTTAGCCAAGACACAGTCAATGTCCGATTGGAAATGGTCCCTAGATTTTCAATATGCTTCACCTCGTCACACCCCCGTATTGCGGCAAAGCTGCCTTTCAAGCTCCGTTACTGTCAAACTTAGCCAAGACACAGTCAATGTCCGATTGGAAATGGTCCCTAGGTTTTCAATATGCTTCACCTCGTCACACCTCCGTATTGCGGCAAAGCTGCCTTTCAAGCTCCGCTACGGTCGCAAATGTATTAACTCAAGAAAAGGCTGGTTCCAACATGGAGATGACAGATGCGGCAGAGGTGGGGGCTCAATTAATGCTGTTTCGGACCTGAAATTTGGGCAGGAAGTCCGAAAAATTGGACGCCGAAGCTTTTTAGCATCCAAAATTTCAGATGTTCTTATATATCGATGTCTACGAGGCAGATTTGGAACTCCGGACTTGAAGGGAGCACACCCTTGTCCGCCACATCAGTTGGGTTTTCACCGAAGTTGAAAGAGGAGGAGAGGCTGAGGCAATGGCATCTTTGCCTGTCACGTGTAAAGTGTTGTCGGCAACAGTTTGGTTGAACCAAACCATGTACATAAATACAATTCGGCCTCTACATTGCCTCATTCTTGATAAGACAACTATGAAACACCACCCCGCCAGCGCTTCATCAACCTAGCGAAAAGAAACACTTTCACGTTGCTATCTCATAAGAATATGCTTAGGAATCCTCTCCAACTTTTTTTTTTCTCCAATTTCGCTTCGAAGTATTCGAGAAATAGAAAAATATTCTATTCGATTCGCACTCACACTTCAATATTCGAATTCGCTTCTCACCCAAAATTTTGCTATTCGCACAGCTCTACTTTTTTCCTTTCCTGCTTGCTTCCAGCCCCCCACCCACCCGCTCCTGCAGTGTGGGATAGCAGACCATGGGCAATTCGGTTAACCTCCCTGTTTTCCCTTTTCTTTCTCTCGTTTTTCTACTCTTAGTGGGAGTTGCTGTGCAGGTTTAATGGTTAACAGGGAGCTGCGGTAGAAATGAACTAAGATGCTACAAGAAGCTTAGATTCAAGTTCCACAAAGCAGTTCCTGTTTGCCTTAAAGGAGCACTGAGACAAAAATTTTTCACCTTGTTTTTTTTTTTGTTGCAATAGATAGCTTATGATCCACTTATCACGGCTGCAAACCTCGTTTGCACGAGTGCGCAGCAGTTATTTATTTAGAGACGTTTTTAGAGCGCCCTGTCGCAGTTTCGGTTTCAAAGAGCATCGAGCTAGGCAGCCTTACTTCCGGAGGCTGGGTAAACACAGCTGGCCATGTGACCACGCAAAATTGTGACGTAGGCGGCGCGCGAGAGCGGGTGCGGCGGCCGCCGCACTGACAGTTCGTCTGCTACGCCAGTTCGCCTGACGCGGGACGCTTCGAGCTGCTTGCTTTTTGATCCGCGTTTTTCACACTAGAAGTGCGGACGTCGTCTGTGTCGTTAGCAGTCAATAGAGCGTTTTAGTCTGTCCGGCATTAAAAAAAGCGTCGCGTAAAACCAAATAAAGCGTCCCCAAGCTGGCACCAGGTCAAGTGGCGCCAGCTATGGAGGATTAGAAACAACTAACAAACGCGTAATCTATGTCCTCGGAGCATTCGCAAGCGCCCATCTCAACTCGCTAAGCCTACAGCATCGAATATTTGACTATGGCTCTCAAAAACGGCGCCGAATCAGGACGAATACATTGCTCTCGAACCTTAAGGACATGAATCTAAAGCAAATGGAAGCATCAGTTCGGAGCTTACGCGCTACAGAGCGCACTGCGGCCACTTGATAGATTCGAAGTGGACGGCAACCGCTTTTGGCAGTGCGGCCATGTTTTTCGGAGGCGCGAATGCCTCGCCGGCGAAGCTTGCCGTGCACGTTGGACAGCTCTCGCGCGTGCGGCGACGGCCAACGTTCTACGGCACCACGCCGTTTCGGCAGGCTTGCCGCTGGCGTGAGCGGGCTCTGCCAAATCGCACGACGAGCGAACGGGGGAAGGGAGCACAACCAGCACACGCAAAGCCGCAGGCACGGAGGAAGAAATGGCAGGTAGCACAAGCGCAAGAGCACAACCAGCAACCAGCCAACACAAACTCGTGACGTAGGTTTGTTTACATATCCACCGCGTTGATGTCGGCGTCGCGATGTGCTCGCATCTCGCTCAGTCGCGCGGCGTGTACTTTAAAATTGATTTTAAATATGTTCTAGGCTATATTGGCCCTTGATATTTCGTAGACGTTGTGTATGGCTCCGCATACATCTATTTCACGCATTATCTCGCCTTCGAAATTTTGTGTCAGTGCTCCTTTAATGTTACTTAATTAATATGATGCAAACACATTAAAGGCATCTGCTCACTTGATTTCTTGATATTGTTTTGTGACTATTTATGAATTGTCTTCGTGCACAGGTTTGACGGCACATAGCAACTCGGTAAGCGATGGTGTGGCCACTTCCCAGCCTTCGGCAGCCACGCAGCCCTACAGCTGTGTAACACCATCGAATCTGCTGTCACCTACACACAGCTCAACGCCACCGAATCACAACACTTCACCCCGTCCTAGCATATTGAGGAAACGGACATTCGAAAGGTGGGCTTCCCTTCTTGTTGCTGACCTAGCCTCTGACTTTGGCGGCGTCAGCCTTTGAGAACATCATAATTTCATGTGATTTATTAAGCACACTACTATTGGCCTGAACAAAATTCAGGATACATATCTATCCGTATTGCGATGTCTGTGATACCTCGGGTGGTTGCATCTGGGGGCAGTGTTTTCAAGTGTTTTTATAAAAATTTGTCGAAGGATTTCAAGTCAGCCTGTGAAATAACACTCCATAGTGAAAGAGTTTTGTGTATGATCAGTCTTAGTGTTATGTGCAATGCAATCCGCTGTTGAAATGGAACACAAATGCCTTCAAAGTTAGTTTTTTAGCGTTGCATGTTTACCTAACACTAATCAAATTAGGCACTTTATCTCTACAAAAGCAAGTAATACGTTAAAATTATATTGGTTTGAATGCCAGTTAGGTGTTATTTTAGAAAGTGGACTGTTTTACAGTAACAAAAATGTCTTTTGCAAGTCATATGGATGTCACTGCCTGAGGGTAACATTTTGTTGCAAATCATTTTTCATTTTGGCTGTTCACTGCTTACTGTTTCCATACTTTATTTTACATTTCCATTGTTCCACTAGTGCCCACCTTAGTGTAAAGAAGAACCTCATGGCATCGCTTCCCGGGTCAGAGCCTGCCAGTCCTCGTTCTGAAGCACCTGCATCACTTTCAACTACCTCATCTCCGAAACCTGCGAGGTAGGCTTACAGCATTACTTCGCAAGTCATTTTGCAGAGCATATCAGGTGTATTGCTGCAGAAATACAGGAAAACACGTTTTCTACGTTTATTAATATTAATTTAGGGAAAGTATACCACAGCGATCACTTTGAGGAGCACTACTTTCACTGTCTTGAGATTTTGCAATGAGTAGCGCTTGATATCTGCGGGTAGCCGCATTCCTTTTGCAGGCTACAACAGCACGCTTCACACTGTTGGGAAGGCCTTCACTCACAGGCGGCGGTGCAGCCAGCTAGTCTCATGAAATCTTATGAAAGTATCCCTGAATGTGATTGTCCAAGAATGTACTCCCAGTGCTCTGAACAGTGACACACAGAAAGCAAGAGCACGTTTACAGGTCGGCTGTCTGCCATCATTGCAGAAAATCTTTTTATACCTTTTCATGAAAGTCAGGTTTTTGGATTGTTTTATTGTTTTTAACAAGCTCATTCCTGTTCAAAACGCTGTGCAGGCAGCTACAATGAAAACACTACATTCTGAATAGCTCACACTTGTGAACACTTAATAGGCATCGTGCTTTTCTCGTGTTTCCATCAAGGCAGCGTAAGCAGTAAGGGACAAGGCCAGTCCTGAAAAACCGCATACAAAATAAATTTTAGGCTTGTGCGAATATTCGAATTCGCCTCGAAGTGAATTTAAATTCTAGGAAATTTCGAAGTATTCGAAATGAACGAATAGACATATATAAACTGCATGTAACCCCTGTAAACGTGGTTTCACTGCAGTGGAGGTGTGCTATACCGTGAGTACACCTTTCCAGGATAAATCCGCATTGCCGCGAAGCCCCACTTCAAGATTAAATGAAGATACAGTAAAACCTCGTTAATTCAAAGTCACTTGGACTGAAAAATCTAATTAAGTGGGTTTTCGAATTAACCAAACATACAAAAAGCGGGATGCAAGGAACTTTTAATTACTGCAAGTAATCAAAGGTGGTCGTTTGCTGTGCCTGCTAGTTTGCGGCTACAAGGGTTATGTCTTCCAGCAATACCTGGTCCCAATTTTGCCGCTAAACCGGGGAAACGAGTGGTGTCACTGCTGCCAGCGCAAGAAAAAAAAAAACATGGCTGATCCCTCTGTCATGGGAATCGGTATAACATGAAAGTGAAACGTGTTTTCACAGACGTAGTTGAGCGTTTGTTGTGCATTCTTTCGCCCCAAGCGCGAAGGAATGAATGCTACAGCATCAAATTGTAATGTTACGCGAAGAACGGCAAGCCGCTCGAAACTTGCAATGCGCTGCTCAAGCAGAAAGGACGCGCGGAACGAACATACACAGGATGAGCGCGAACTGTCACAGTTGTAACTTATTTCTGTGTGAGCAGCGTGCTCCTTTCACAAAAGTGGCCGCTGTAGTGAGCGAGGTGACCTTTGTGCTCTCAACGGAAACTTGCAGGCAGAGCGCAAGACGTACAAACCACCGAGATCACGAGATAAGCGCCTGCACGAGCGACCACGCCCTGTTGAGGCGCGCGCTAATCCGCGTGGGGGACGACTTTTAAAGCACGCTCTTCAAGCCCTTCGCGCCATCTCGCTAGTGATAACGAAAACGCACTGTACCGCCGATCTCTGAGTACCGCCACCTGCAAATGGTGTAGTACATGAATAGCTCACCATTAGCATAGCAGAGAACATGCCGTCTGTGGCGGAGTCGTTTCATGCTGCGCGCTGGCGATTGAGAGGTCGTAAGTTCGACTCCCGGTGACAGAACTTCGCGAATTCCGTGAGACCGCCTTTTATTCTCTATTTTCCCAGAAAGAATGGGTGAATCATGACGTGCTGACGTTGAGAGAAACATGTGTCATGCTGCTCGCGTGTCACTGCTGTGTTGCAGTGAAGCACGTCTTTTCCGCAGGCGCACAATTCAGCTCATCACGAGACCGCCTTTTGTTTAATTTTTTGGGATGCTTCACTTGTCACTCATTAGTACCGCTACATTGCACTGCCTTGTGGCTCCTAAGGGCCATCGTTTCTGCTAATTTGTGGCTAAATCAGGATTGGGAAATTGGCACATGGCACCCTAAGTTTTTGAATTGACCGGGCTGGTACTGACCGCCGCTACAAATTATCCACTCAAACTTACATTGAAAAATACGGGGCCGCAGAAATCATTCTAATTATGCGGGATTTCGAAATAACAGAGTTCGAATTAATGAGGTTTTACTGTATTACCCTCGCATCGATTCATCATTTTTTAAGTTTAAAAGCTTGTTATACTGTCTTATATGCTCTAAGTATAGTAAATTTTAAAATGTAACATATTTTACAGGTTCATCACTTGCATTCTCAGTGATTCCACTCCTGCGCCAACTGCGCCAAAGTGCGCCAAATTGTATTTACTGCGCCATCCTGATAATATCGACGAAATTTGCGCCAAACTGCGCCAAAGTCTCGGGATTGGGGGCGTCTATCACCGGCAATCGCACCGCCGGCGCGTCAGAACATGTGCAGCTTGATCTTGGGGCTGCCAATAAAGTCGCAGTCACCAAGAATTATTCCGCTGAATAAATAGCGCTCGCGCGTGCGTTCCGAGTAAGCCACGATGCCATGCACGGTGCCGACTCAGCTTCTGTTCTGCAAGTCGGCTCGACAGCAAAACGCCCTCTCCGCAGAGGCTCGTGACGTCTAGGCCTATCGGTAGCGAGAAAGTGCGACGGCGATTCATTGGCGGACGTCGTCTGTTCCAGAAACGCTGCTGATAGCTCATTTCAAGCGTCGCACGGCACGTAAGGAAAGCAATGTTCAGTAATAACTACATGAGTGCCGCTAAAATGTCTGTCACTTCTGTTTCCGGACATCGCGGAATGAAATCTGGGATCGCTCGCACTAGATATATGGGACAATATCGAATTTTCCTTGCTTCGCGTTTATGGAAGAGCACGCGAACGGTGGAAACGCGTTGACACTTTTCCTCAGATATACTTTATCCATGGATCTTCATCCAGAACAGCTTTTTTGTAATTCCTTCCGCCAGCACGTCTGAGTTTGTAATCACTCTGCGGTAAATACCCCCGAAAAGGCCCTGCCCTTTCGAGCTCACGTGCTAGGGTTCCAATTCGAATTTTTTGCTTGCTTTTTTAAAAATGTCATCTCATTAGTAAAATCATATCTCCTGGTCGGAGCAGCCGCAAATGCGCAGCTGTCATTAGTGGGCCCGTCGCCGACGGCCCACAGTGAAGCGGCTACGCCATGTTACACGTCCGCCCCTTGCTTCCGGGGGTCAAGAGCTAACGGTTAAAAAAACTAAGTTTCGCTTAAGAGCGAAGAAATGAATGCGATACCAAAAAATTGTATTGTGAAACGAAGTAAGACTAGCAGCTAACTCTTTTGGATCCGATCTCGCGTAACTCAACAAAACGCTGGTTTAAGGGAATATGGCCCCTCCAGGAACCGAAGCGCTTTCTTGCTCCGACTTTTCTAAACGCGAAGTAAGCGTTGAAAGCACAGCAAGTTTACGAGCCGTCTCCTGATGCCTCGAGATAGCGCGCGCGCAAGCGACTGCGCCCTTCGAACGATGCGGTCCCCCCCCCCCCTTCCGCTCCCCTGGCGTCCCGTCATGCTCCTTACGAAAGACGGGCGGGCGTTTCCTCTCTGTTTGATGAGCAATCGACGGCAGGCCCGCACGCGGGAAGATGTTATCTCATGCGCTGTTCGTGCGGCGGAAACAGACGGCCGGCTAGTTTAATCTCCGCTTCAGCCGCGTTCGTCGCCAGCGCTCGCGAGCTTTTACCCGCGGCTAGAATGCGTGTGGTGATGTTATTAATTTGGACTTTATACGGAAAATTACGGCAACGGCGACGGCAAAAATCCGCCGAGAGTGTCTATATAATTGCTATCGCAAGGGTCAATGTACGGGGCAGATTTCGCCCCCCCCCCCCCTTAGATGATAGGGGGGGGGCGCCCCCCCTGTGCGCACGCCTATGCTCCTGAGATGATTTTTTCCATGAGATTTGCAATGAATCGAAATATTTCTAGCCTTCATAAGAGCCCCATAATAATACTCAGGTGCTTGAATGTTAATGCAATATCCTTCTGTATTGCACTCCAGGATATAAAATTCGCTGCTCCAAAGTGCTCCCAGATGCAAAATTATCTGCTCCAAAGTGCTCCAAGATGAAAATTTTGCTGCTCCAAAGTGCTCCAAAACGGAAATTTTGCTGCTCCAAAAATTGCTCCAAATCAGAAGTCCTCGGTAGCATCACTGCATTCTGCCGAAAGTCAAATCCTGCTATTACTCAAAGTTTATTCCACTTCCCTTTGAACCAAAAAGAACGACATATGCATATGCATTGTTTCAACTTTAAAAATATTGCACTGGTTAGTTGGGTCATGACAAATATGTTCATTTTTCTTTATAATATGTGATATAAACTATTCGAATTCGCTTCAAAATTCGCTTCAACCAAACTACTATTCACACAAACCTAAAAATATTTCACTTGTCTAAATTGTCATGTCGCTCGTCTAAGCTGTAACTCTTATTTGACTTGTCAGTGTACAAATGGTGTGCTTGTGTAGTATTGCAAACGTTTTTTTGTTTCTCGGGCACTGTTTACCTTACTAGAAGCTCACTTTTTTTTTTCTCTTGAAAACTCGTTCTTTGTGCAGTGACATTCAGCAGGAAAGCAGCAATAGCAGTAGCACCGCTAGTGACCCACTTTTACCAGAGGCTTCCAAGACGTCATCATTGCCTATGGTCAACATCAAGCAGGAGCCACCAGACACATGTGAAACGCCTCGTAAGTTGTGCATTCACTCCACATTAGAGGTTTTCAGCTTGTACAGTATTCCGGCTTACGCAAGGGTGTCTACGAAATGCCGGGTTACCGGACGATGGCATCGACATCTTGCAATGCTTTGTGCAACCACAATTATATAAACATTTGTTTGTTTGTTTCCGCCTAGTGTTTTTCGCACAAAAAGATAATAAAAAAGCAACTCATTCGGTATTATGCTACTGCCGAGAATATACACCATTAAAGCAGTAGGTTTCCGCACTAGGTTTCTTCAATAACAATTCCATGCTTGCTTGGTTCATCTCGCCCCCCCCCCCCCTCTATGGCACTACCTATCCAGCCTCTCACATTTGTGACTATGATAGCCCTAAATAACTTTATTGTAAAGAGGTTTGCGGGTAAAATAAAGCTCTCTAGTGTGGTATCCTTGCATCCTATGCCACATTTTTGGTCTAGCAGTTTGTTTAATGTAGAATTGAATTCCTATTCCCGTTGACATTACACACATCAGACTGCATATCAGAATGCAATGTTAATTATAATAATTCAAAATTCCAAAGCAGGTGATGTCGAACACATGCACAAAACCAACCAGCCAATGTTATATATTAATTAAGCCCTCAATGTGGCTGCCCAATTTAACGGTTCCCTGTGTCCAGAAAAGCTTTAATCTTTGGTCACTATTCTGAAGCATCAGCAGCCTCCATTTAAGTCGAGGTAGAGAAAAATCTTGTTTATTTTTTGTTGTTGTCTAGCGCTCATGCGTGATCTTACTCTTGCTGCATTGGGTGCCTGCACATTGTCTCCACTTCTTAGTGTCGAAGTTCTGCACGAATAAGTAACCTTGTGCTTGCGCTCTTCCAGCAAACGGAAATGCCTCGGTCCTGCCTGCTCTTCAAAATTCTACAGTGGAGGCTTCCCCACGAAAGAAACCGAGAAAGCAGTTACTGTAAGTGGTATGGAGTTACTATCACATTGTGGAACAGGAGCCATAGATTATTCTCGCTTAGTTATATTTTACGTATGGGAACAGCATGACAATGCAAAGATATTGTTTCTTTACTTTGTGTATCTCAGCTGTGCAACTGAGCTTTTGGACATCCATTCCACTGATGGAGATGATGACATGGAGAAGGAGAGCCTGGAAAATCTCAAGAAGGAATTCTCAAGGGGAGGTGAGCATTAATGAGTTAGAAGCGATTCTTGCGTTTCGAGGTGCATATGCGATACAGTAGAACCCTGCTATTACGTTTCTCACTGCTGTGTTTTCCCAGCTGTTCAGTCACTTTCCGCCGGTCCCGGCATAGTTGCTATAGGATCCCATGTGCTGGGAACCCCACTGTTATGTCGCAACTGTGAAACCTTTCCCGTATGTTGAAACTGCGCAAAAGACTTAGGACACAGAAAGTCTTGACAACACGTGTTGTCAAATCTAATTTGTGAGGCAAGGTTTGCTTGAACACAGTTCTTGACTCAACCTTCCAACTAAAAATCCAACTTCGTTACATGACACAAAGGGTTTTTACTTACTGTTTACACTGTCTGCCAATGGAATAAAAAAAAAAAAATGCCGACCAAAGTAAAAGGCTTTTATTCCTTTTATTCCACTATTCATTTTATTTCACTATGTTTGTCCCCGACCAGACGGGATTCCGTCGGACTCTTTCTTGACTATGTCTGCCAATATATATAAGAGCACTCAGTTTCTCTATAGAAATGTGTTTTATAGAGCACTTTTCTGACACATGACATCTTGGCGCTAATAATTCTACTGAATGGCCATAGAAGGAAGTGCTAAAGAGTGTGCATCAATAAATGAATGGAAAAAAATGATTATCCGTTATGCTTTAACCTGAAGCTCAGAGTAGCACATAGCTTGAAATCGGTGCCCCAAGCAAGCCTTACTGATTTAGCCTCATGGTATTGCTTGCATTGCAGATGACATGAAGTGTGTGGCTTTCTGCAAAAGGCCAAGCATGTCATTGCTTACAAGCTACTCCCACAACTGGAAAACACGCCAGAACCATTTCATCAGGCACAGTGACGTCAAACCAAAGGGTGAGGCACATTTGTTGTTTATTGAGGCAACCGATCCGTCTGTGTATGGCATTTGTTATTTATTACCATTGCTCATTTTCTGTCTTGCATTATTTTCACTTTTTTTTAATGTAGAAAAATGTCAAACGAGCATTTACTGTAGTGGATTTATTATTGTTTGATTTCGTTATGCAGATGACAAAAAACAGACCGTTAACGATTTGGCCAACCAGAAAGGTGTACTACAGAAGGCCAATGGCTGGAAAGTTTTCCACTTGACGTCGCAGATGGAAGATGTGGTGAGTGATAGAACATTGTTACAGCCTGCTGCAGACAACTGTTGTCTTTTACGTTACCTCAGTGGAGGGCAAATCGTGTATATCAAAACACCGTTGAATCTGAGGCTGAACATCTCACGCCCTTTGTAATGCTTTACTGACAAAAGACTTTTGAAAGAACACTAAAGAAGAGTATACTAGATTTACTGGTGAATATCTCATCTACAGTACCAGAAAGAAACCAATCTTACTCTAAGAAGGGGCTCAGTAATCTAGTAAACTTGCAGAAACAAGATATGGCTGTTGATATTATACCTTCAACTTTCCAGACCAGCTCACCATGACATATGGGTATTAATTAATTAATTAATTAATTAATTAATTAATTAATTAATTAATAATTCAGTTTTGTCTTCCTTTGTCAAAAAAGGAGGGGACGGGACTAAAAGCTACACCACGACTTGGTGGCTTCTACTCTTGCCTGGTTAAATTTTAGTATATCATTAAAACTGAACTACACTGTATTCTTTAAGAGCTAAAGGCCGAACTTTGCAAGCTTCATGAACTTTTATTGAGCCACCTTTGAAATGCAAAAGAAAAATTTGAAATCTGTAATGTCACACTGAACTACAAGTGCTGGTAAGGGGGTGGGGGTTTGTCACGCGTTACACCAAAAAATGGAACATTGATCTACAATTTATCTTGTAGGAATAAACCAGTCGCATAAAATCGTTAGCAACATGGTTGTGAAAGTTGTCCATCTAACCTTACTTAACGTTCCTTTCAGTTTCCGTTCAAGTGCCTTTGTTTTATAGTGCAGTGAAAAGCTTATAATTTGCATTTTCTAGTCTATTTAGTGGCTATGGAGGAAACTGCTATGGGAATCTTTTTATTAGTATAAATATATATTTTAAAAAAGTATGAATTCGATAAGCTTGTGATCAGTATTCAAGGTATATAAATCCTGTCTGTGGCACACTTTAGCTAGCTTAAATATATCACGTTTATCTATAACTCTGCTCGAAACAATGATAGCCTAAAGGGGTCCTAACCACTCCTCGGGCTTGGTGAAAAACCACATTCTACGAACAGCAAACACTGCTGTGTACATTTCAGCCAAAATTGTGTAGTGGTGCGCGGCACGTAGAGTTTACAAACGGAGCGCAAAGTTGCCATTTGTCAAGTGCCCTCCCTTCATGCAGAGGCCCCGTCCTATTCACTTCGGTAGGCGGGGTGCCAATTGTGCATTGTGAAACAGCAGATTGCTACTATGGTATTGGCTGTTAGCTGGCATAAACCAGGAGTGGTACTAAAGAAATTAAAGAAAACAAACAGTCCTGAATTTACTTTTTTGGACAGTCCACTCGAATGGGACTCTCTTGCAGCTGCCTGTGTTAAAAAAACCAGTCATTACCTTTGTATACTCACATTCCTGCCCTTCTAAAATGCTGCACGAGTGCAGTAGGTACCAGAGAGAAATGATCACCTACTTGTAAATTGGAATGGTCTGATTTTCTTAAAGCGGCATAGCTTTTGGTTCTCTGAAAAACCGTAGGTTGTTCATTGCAAGTTGTGGCTCATTTTTCTGCAGGTTGACCTGGAGGATACAGTCCACAGCAAGCTGTCACAGTTATTAAACTTTATTGAAGACAAGCCGCCAGCAATACGAGTAAAGCCACTCAACATGGATGAAGAGCGAATACTCAACAAGATTAACGACCTCATCAAGGTGGGTCACATCATCCAGCATAGTAAACTGTTTCAAGAAAAAAAAAAGCTTGTGTAATAACTGCATGTCTTCTGTGATCGCATGTATTGAAACAGTATTTACAGTCAAACCTCGTTAAATACCTGCTTTAAACATACTAATCGTTAAAAACGTAGTTGCGACGAATCCCCGACCAAGTCTCATAGAGATTAATGCATTCGCTGACCGCTTAAGCCGTAGTGGTTCGTCCTATGCCTACCGGTTAGTGCGTACTGCGATAACTTTTTCTGCCATAAATGTTTACAGTGCCGCTGAACTTGCCTACGCCAAAATGTGCCGCAAAATGTCTTCTATCTTTTCTAGAATCGCAGAGATCGGTCAATCAATGATTCTAACTTCCGCGCGATTGTGGCGACGCCTTTGCAGATGAGCATCGGGAAAGAACCAGGGCGTGATGGTGGCCGCCGACGATTGCGCCAGTATGACTTATTGCCGGCAACTCTATCGCCTTCAGCAATCTGCTCGGGCACGCGTGGGGCGTAGCGCTACCTTAAGCCTACTGCACGACTTTGATACGCGACAACCTGAGCGCGCTGGACCGCCGATCACTGTCGCCTCGTTGTGTGGGACGGCGTTGAAGTTCGAGCCGCTTTGTAGAAACGAAAGCAGCTTACTGTTGCTGAGTTGAGCGTCGCGGGTGCTGAGAAACCTTGCTGCATTGACAATTTCATGCCAAGTGCGTGTACGGTACAGCAAGCGTAGCGCTGTTGTAACCATACTGCACGCTTTTGTTCCGCCTAAACGCGCCTCCGTCTGCTACCAGGAGCGCTAGGGCACGTGGAGATGCGGAGTGCACATCGCTTGCAGAAAGCTCGTCGTCGCTGCGATAACCCAACTAGCTAATCGCCGCATCTGTGCGTGGTCTGGAGCGGAGTGGGTGCGAAGAACATTCACACGGCAAGCGCGCGCGTACGGTACAGCAAGCGGCCCCGCACCGCAGTGACGGCGTGAGCCGAGTAGGCGACGCGCTGCACGCAACTAGCCAGGGACGATCGGCTCCACGCGGCCGTACCGTGTTTCAATGAAACTTGTCAGTTTTCGCTTAGGGGCAGATCGCGATGCAGACGCATACACATGTATTGCAGACCCGATACTGTGCGCTCTCTCGCCATGTTAGCCACTGCGTATCGCGGACCCTGCAATAGTTTCGAATTGCGCCTTGGCGTCTCCAACGCGCACTATAGGATGGTCGTGCGAGAGAGCCAGAATCTTTTCTGCATAAAAAGAAAGAAAAGGCGTCATGGTGGGTACTTGATGGCAATATCTGCTTTGGTACTGTGTTTATTTCTATGTTGG
Organism: Rhipicephalus sanguineus; assembly: GCF_013339695.2. Classification (NCBI taxonomy): domain Eukaryota; kingdom Metazoa; phylum Arthropoda; class Arachnida; order Ixodida; family Ixodidae; genus Rhipicephalus; species Rhipicephalus sanguineus. The sequence goes on from NC_051178.1 coordinate 186,568,673, forward strand.
CGGTGATGGTGCACGTCACGAGACGCAAATTTGTACTTACTGGTTAATGCGTACTACCGTTTAGTACATAGTTTTGCCGCGTCTCCGTCAGGTACTTATTAAACGAGGTTTCACTGTAAATGCTGAAAAAGACGTTATACATACTACTCCTAAAATTCTGCCCCGGGAATGTAGGGTGTTAGCCAGCAACACTCACAGCCACAGTGGCAAACGTGGAACATTCCTTGCCAAGCAAAAGGAATAGCAAAATTAATCTTTCCCATTTGCTCTAATGAACACGGGTGGCACTGGCCAACACTCCCAGGTTCACACGTACAGCAGTACTCAAGATAGTGGGTGGGGTAATGGCCATTGCCGTGGCACAACCATTAGTGCAATGCACGTGTCATGCAGTGATTGTGGGTTTAGTCCTCAGGTGCGCCATGCTTTTCATCTATTTTAGTTCTCTTTTCTTTTATGTAATAATGACAATACTTAAATTAAAACATACAGATAACACCTCATATACTTTCCTTGGCTTCTTCATCTATCGGCTCTGTATGGTTGTGTCTAACAAAAATGGGGCCCTTGATTCATTCCCCTTCTTTCGTTTGTTCATGAAGCGATATCCTTTAGCATCGTGTTTAGCATCCACTGTTTTATTTAAAAAAGATTTGCGGGTCCTCTTTAATAACAACATGCGTATTGCCCCATCTTTGACCCCGATCCCTTGTTATGCACACAGGGCAACCTTCAGCGCAGCAAGATTGTGCAGGACCAGGTGACGGAAGCGAAGCAGCAGGTACTTAAGGTGCTTGATCACAAGCCTAGAATAGTGGAGATCATCGGCAAATATGTGAGTAAACGGCCGCTCAAGAAGCGAGAGAAGATGTGACTCCTGGCACCCACCGCTCCATTTTAAACCTCACCACAGCCATCGCCACCCCCATAACACATGCCTCTGCCACAGGTTTGTGACCTACCCCGACCTGCTGGGGGGACGTGCGGACAGTATGCACGAACCCACGAGTGCGTCCACATCGCATCCCCCGTGTCATCACCGTGCACTGTATACTCCTCATTGTCATTTTTGCTTTCTCTTACACGATCATGCCTTCATTGTTTGTAAAATAGGGACTTGGCTGGCTGCCTTCATCTCAGTTAGATGCCTCTGTACAAAGATCACCTCAAAGACCACATCATTAATGCGCAGATGGATGGCACTGCCCACGGAAAGACGGTGAAAGCCATCCCGACCTTCACCTGTTTGGCCCGTGTTCCGCTGTCTTGGTGATGAAAGGAAGGACCTTAACAGGCTTTTCTTCGGCAGCACGTTACCCGGTTGGAACACGCCTGTGCATAGCAATTGAGGCACGTTACTATGTGCCCCGCATATTGCCCACTACGATGATGTGGCCAGCCATGGTGATTTGTGAATTATGTTGTTCTCATTCAGCCATGGTTTTTGTTATTTATGTAAAATATACTTTTGTTGTGTTTGTAGCCCTCGTTTGTTTTATGTTACAAGTTATTTGGCTTAATAGCCCGGTCTGGCGCGTAGCAACGGCGCATTGTGGGTGTCAGCTCCGTACCGATGAAAAGGTCGTTTTACTGCTCATGTCCCCTCTGCTTTTTTCCAACATCTCCTCCTCCTCCTTCACGACTCCTTCGTAACAAGCACCGGCACTTATTCTATCTCTTCCTGTGCGCCGGTCAGTCACTCGCATCCGAAAAAAGTCTCACAGAAAAGGCCTGCTGTGAAGCGTGACGTAAAGATGCTGGTTTGCCCGTAATAAGTCAAAGCAGACAGCACAAATCAACATTCCTTGCCTCGATAGAAGGTCCTGTCTCTTGCTGTGCAGTTGTTTGATAATTCTGGAGTGCTCAGAGGGTATTTCCTTACACTTGCACACTCACGTACTGGCATCAGTGATGTCATCGTGTTCAGACTTTGCTTGCAACTTGTATGCTGCATGTTTGTTTGTATGGTGTATGTAAATATATATATATATATATATATACATTGTGAAGACGTGGGCTTGTCTGGGTAAGCTGATGCTTGACAACCGTTGTGGGAGTAATAGTCTCTATCGATGCTCAGAAATGGCTATGTTGTGCTGCAAGAAGGATGCTTATGTTTGTGGCAAAGGACACTTATCATAGCTACAATGCATGATGAAATCTTTACTGTTTCAAATAATAATGACCGAAACGAATGCCCTCGGAATGGTCAGAGCAAAAAGCAGGAGGTTGTCTATCGAACCATGAGAATGCTTTTTAACTTAAACGCTGTGGCACTTTGCTGCTCGAATCGCTAAGTTTAGGTGGTGTAGTTTAGAGCTTGTGTAGAGTTAAAGCTACATTCTGCATGGTGAAGGGCTACATGTATGCAAGTGAACAAATGTAAAATCAAGTGAGGCAGTTATAAATGTTTTCGAGATGGCAGCCCCGTCAAAGCAGGGCGTTATCACTTTAAAAATGCATGTGAATATTTAATTTGAAAGTGCACAACTTTCTTTCAGTGTGCCACCATAATTTCCGTTTAACAAAGCTTTATTATCACACTTTTTGCTACGCCTAGTAACAGCTTTCCCTGTAAAACTTGTTCTGCCTTCATAAGCATCATGATGAACACTGTTAATGTCAAAAGATTGTCGCAAGCTCCATTTGTGTTGCATGTACGGACAGTGGATGTGTAGCATGGATGACGATATTTTCTTGACACCCATCTCTTGTTCTCAGTTCTGCCCGCTAGTCCCAACAATGCCATAGCCGTCTTTTTCAGGCCACTGTTTCTTCACTGTGCCGATTCAGCTATAGAAGGGGTCATATTTTGAAATTGTTGTGGTTGAAGAACTGCCTTACACAACGGACCCTTGTGCCAAGATTTTAAGTACATCGTTTGCTATCTTGTCTCACCTGCCAACACAATGGGTCCTTCTGGCAAATTTTAGGCACGAGCTCCACGAGTACTGAAACGAACCGTTTTCAGCAGCACTTGTCAGGGCTTCATGCTGCCCTCGTGTCTCGTGTTTACGGATTTACGAGAGAGGCCTCGGTCGCGTGACCGCTCTCATGCATGTTTCTCTTCTTTTTTTCTTTAAGTTTCAAGAGGGAAACAGTTCAGGTATTACATGCCAACCTGTTTCTTATTGAACACCCAGTGAAACTACGCTCTTGTAACATAGGCAGTAATGTCTGACGCGAGGGAGCTCAGTGACTCGTGTTTTATAAAGCGCATTAAATTATTTTCTTCATACCTTGTCTGTGCGTGGTTACACTCTTGTGCACATTTTGTCTTGGTTGCTGTCAACTGTGTACACACCATTCATATCGTTTTCTTGCATTGTATAAAGTATCATTACTCTCATATCTATATCTATCTATATGCATGTGTATACATGTACTTGCTTCAGTGCACTAGAAGCTAGATGCAGGAAATGGAGCATGGAAAGCAAATATCATTTACTTTATCTTCAGGATTTTAGACTGTGTTATATAAAATGTTTTTGCTTAACTGCTGCCCGTCTTGATAATGTTACATCAAAATGAATTGAGTCGATCTTGGGTCTCTCGCTTGAGTTTTTGAAATGACCATGTCTTGTTTTTCTTGTACAGATTTTTGTCATGGCTTTTGCAGGTTGTTGTGTACATTGTTTTAGTTTAACAGTTTAACTTTTAAGTGCCGACATCAAGTTTTGTACATGCGCGAGTTTCATTTATGGAATTCTGCCATTGTCATCATTCACGGTCTTCTGGAATGTATCCACTTACTTTGTGAACGCGAATGTTGATATATGCTGCCTTGCACTTTGTCATATTTCACAGTGTACAGACTGTACATTAAAAGTGACTGAATCAGAAGCCTACAGGCTAATGTCTTTTTGCTCTGCGACCATACCAAACACATTTACAGAACCTGAAGAATGTGTGCCTCGTACCCACACTTTGTCGAGGCAACAGTGTAGCACAAGCTTTATTCCAAACAAGAAGATGCTACTAGAGGTGCGAATACTAATGTACTTTGATGATGGCAACATAGTGATAAGGAAGATACACACATGCAGTACTCATATGCAGTCTCTTCAAAACAATTTCATTATGTTAAAGGCAGTACGTGCACAGGTTCATGCACTTGACAAGGTAAGTTAGCTGAAGCTGGATAAGGATTAGTTGAGTATTAGGAACTAGAGAGAGAAGGGGGCTTTCAATTGACACTGAAGGCTTGTGTGGCAATAAGCCCAGCATTACAATCCAAATGAGTGTGATGAAAAATGCTAAACTATAATGCTTCAACACCGGTAAACATTATGAATTGTAGGAGTTCGGGAGTTCATTCACTCAAGCCTCGATTGAGTGGGGTTAATCGTGGCAGCTCCAACACATATATATTGAAACGTGTAAAATGAACCTTTTGTGAAGCACTTATGCTAAATAAACTGTTCATGTTCAGTAACACATCCAGCTGTGCAGCAATAACGTGCCTGCCTGGTGAATCAGCAAGATTCTTGCCCCCACGATGCAGCCGAAGTGGTCCAGGCACCTTTGGATTGTACTGGTGCCACACGAGTCACTTATGATCATGATTAGGCCTGATCCCGATCAAAATTCTTTATCATCATTGACTCCTTCATGCAAGCACCAGAAGGGAACCAATCACTGTTGAGAGATTTGATGCCGATCGGGCTTAATCGGCAGTGCACCGCGAGACACTGGTATTAGTTCGCCTCTTGTTTAGGTCCATGCATTTATTATTCGAGGGCCAATCCTCAAGATCGTGCAATTGCACATTCTCATGGACCTGCCCATCCTTCTCAGCAAGAAGACAACCATGCAGATGTGCCATAATACAGGAAAGAAGCCATAGAAAGAGTTGCTTTATATATATGCATATATTTAATGAAGAAACTGAGCTTCACGGTGTATATTTGTTGTACTGAACATATTCAGGTATCATTGTTTCACTGCAAAATCCTGTAGACAAGTGCAACAATTGGCACATTCGTGGAGGCAGTTAAGGTAGGGCTACTTATAAACTTACATTTTCTGTAGCAGCTACTCTACTCATAAGGATGCCTGCACCCAGCAGTACAGTTCGGTGTTCGAGAGGCTTCGATAAGTAAGCTGGGATGATTGTCAACCCCAGGTGCTTTGCACTTCCGCACTGCAAGTAATTTTGTAATGTGCATTGAACCAGCGCCTCTGTGAGCAACATGAGAGTAAAAGTCCGGCGATAATTGTGCTTACGTGTTCACTCGCGCTGCTGTTACAGCCATAAAAGCTTGAGAAGCATAACCAGCAGGTTATTTTGCAGTATCAGTAATGTTAGGCCTTCGTGATTTGATAAGTATCAAATGCCATTCTTTTAGACAAAGCTGTCACTTTCAACATCATATCGTGCGTCCGATGTGGGTATAGCTCATCTTAGTGTGAGAGCACGTGGCATTCCTCTCAAGCGCTCTTGCTGGTTGTCACGTATTTTAAAATGGCCTTCGAAAAAGAAAATTATGTGCTACTTGCAAGCTTTGGAAACAAACTTAAAAGCATAAAATCCGAAATACTTTTTATAAAACAGTGCTCATTTATTTGCAAGATATCGCAACATACACGAACTGTTTACATACACTATTTACATAAAGAGCAACACTGTGCACATATTTATTCTATTCGTTCACGTGAAAGGCACTGCAACACTGGCACAACGTGTTCCTGGTGATGAGCTTTACCTTAGACATACGAGTGCCTTAAAAAAAATAAAACTAAATCCAACATTATTTTTTGAAGTACAAATAGTTAAACAGTAGCCACTCTGCAGCTATTTCAGAGGAGCCTCTCTTATTCTTGACTTGTCAATGACCATAAAAGCATACAAAGCAAGCACTAAAAGTGCAGAGTTTGTTTGCTTAAAAAGCAATGCACTTTGCAAAACCAAGCAATTACTGCGACAGTCCATGTAAATATTCACAAGCAGTGCAAATGCAGCTCTATTAATTATTGGTAGCTAGATACCAACAAGTGCAGCATACACTGAAACTGCATTGTTCATTAGAGGCTTGCAAGGGGCACATTGTTGCTCAAAATGCGATATGTTCTCGGCCTCTGTATAACTCTTTCAACGTGGATGCATAGCAATGCTATCTCGCATGTTTTATGCATGTCTTCCTGAGATGACTCACTACCTCCTGCATTAAATGGGGGCATCACAAACACCACACCCTTTCCTTCTACAGTTATAATACTTGCGAATACCTAATTCTTGCCAAGATTTAAGTCACCTGGCTTCAAGGGTTCTAGAAAGCCAGAATCTTGTGTCATAAAAGAATCCGTCTGACGTGCTCTATAAACTTTAGGAACAAAAGTGATCATTCCATTGTGAATTATTCCAATTAGGTACCTCATGGCATAACTTCCCTTGTAGTTTGAGCACATTAGACGCTGACAGTCGGGTCTCAATGACGTCTCTGTTCACTTCTCAGTACAGTCCATTACAAAGGTTTAGTTTGGGTAAATATCTTTAAATGTTAGTGGCAATGACACTTCAATGAACTCACGAAGAGGTGCCATAACACACTACTGCACAGTGATGCTATGTCAAAAGTCTTGGTGAATGCACTTTAAGCTGTAGTAGCACTTGCACTAAATAAGGCAGCTAAGGCAGTGCCAGTGACCCCAGCCGAAGTGTCGCGTGGCATGGCCACAATAGGCAGTTTTCGAATAGCGTACACAAAGCATTGCGTTGGCTTTTCGCGCAACTGCGCATGTGTCGTACGCTAACCGCTTGCGGGGCTCCCGTGACGGAAATAGCGGGCCACAAACGCTAACTTAGCGTACGCTATTCGAAAGCTCCCTAATGTCTTCAGAATTCGCATCCCTTCTCCTGTACCTTGAAGGAGACAGCAGACAGGAAAAAAGCGGAACACTGGAAGCGTTACTTTGCACAACTTCTGCAATGTCTCACATTTTCCTATAGTGAAGCAAACCCCTAAAGTACACAGCTGAATTTCATGCTTCATCCGTGATGGCAGCCTTCACAATATACATTGTGAAGATCTCGCAATATCTGCAAATTCGCTGTGATAAAAGTCACATACTTATGTACCTCAACCACCGCAGTTTTAAGTTCCGGGTTGGATAAATACACTCAACTGAAAACTAAACTAGTCGCACCTTATCTCTTGTTTCAATGTGCGAGACTTGAGCTGAAGCATAAGTCCCATCCCTTTGACAAATGAAGAATCGGTTTCCCTTTTGTTGATGGCTCTGTCTGGCAACCCCTAAGTAATATGTTTTGTCTGATATTCATAGTTTCTGCAGTGTTTGCTAATGCAAATTCAGCTGCTGAAGTATTCTCTGCAGGTTACAAACACGTTGGTTCACGTTCATATTTGTGAGCTCCTTACTTTTAAAGACATCCGCACATGTGGGTGGAATATGTTCTGCTCCCGCACTTGTGTATATTCAGCACGTTCATCAACAGTAAAGCTGTGCATGGGATTGCAAGCTCGTATGCTACCTTCGTAGTGCTGTGGCGAGATGTGACTGCGCTGAGTGGCCCCTGACAGAGGCATAGCCAGAAATTTTTTTCGGGGGGGGGGTTCAACCATACTTTATGTATGTTCGTGCGTGTGTTTGTATGAGTGCGTGTATATACACGCAAGCAAAACTGAAAAATTTCGGGGGGGGGTTTGAACCCCCCAACCCCCCCCCCCCCCCCCCCCCCCCCCCCCCCCCTTGGCTACGCCCCTGGCCCCCTGATGATCGATCTGCTTCAGCAGGAGCAAACTTTCCCTCTCTTCAGGTTTTTACTGCACCACTGATGCCATCCTTCACCCAACTGCATTGTACTTTTTTTTTTGCCCACCTGCGCTGCATAATGAAGAGCAGAAAATTGTTATGTACTTATCGACCACGAAGGCATAATTTTGATTGCTTACGTACGGTCACGCGTTTTTCTCTCTAGTAGAGTGCAACGATGATTGGCACATAAGTGTGTGCTGCAAATCCTAGAAAAGTGCCAAAAAACAAGATGTGCTCAAACTGAAAGTAACGTTGCTTCCATTAGTTTGCGTAATTGCTTATGACTTGCGAGGGCAAATTCACAAGAAAAACAAGAAATAACAAAGCCCACGAGCCGTACGTGAAAGATTGTACAAAACCATGCTGCTGAGTCGGTTGCGAGTTCGTATCGCTCGGTCGGGTGGGTGCCCGTGTGGGTGCCCTTCACAAGTGGCGTTTTCATCGAGCAGTCAAATATGCACGAACGAGGTCGATCAGAGAACACTTACAATCACACAGAGCACGGTTAAACACGATACTAAGCAAAACATTCAGAGGTTACACCGGACACAGCATCCATGCGAGCGAAAGAAGTTTACGGAGGATTTCATTTTGCATTTTCATTAGTCGCGGCCGGACTGAATTTGTGATCTCCGACGTCACGAACGTCTGGGCGACGACATCATGTATCCTTCCGGCGTTTATTTATCAAGAGTCTGTTCGTAGAATGAGACGATCAACCAGAGGATCAACTCTGTCGTAACATCTCAACTTCCCGTTTCTCTGTAGTGTCCACCAAACGAAACAGCCCCATGAAAGAATCTGCATTATAACGAAAAGTAAACACGCAATTCATAATTCTCCAGCCTTTTTTTTTTTTTTTGCATGAGAGCTTGTGCCGCTTGCGCCATCTCTTGGCATTCAATGTACACTCACGTCCCGAGACGATGCTGGCGCAATATTGCTATCATAAAATTAAATACAAAGCATGTATACACGCTCAAGAGCTTATTATTTATTAAAAGAAAGCATGCAGCCAATTTATTGAAACATAAAATATAAAATTTATTGTTAGTAACTTTGTACACATGAAGAAATATTGATTTAAATGTAGGAGACCACTGGCCATTGCGGCACGGCCTTCGTAAGTGTGGTATCCAGGTGAGGTGAGTTTCACGTCATCGCTCAGGCCTCTCCACATGAGTTCGAACTAATCTTTCGCCTTTTACTAAAGATTACCGTGCGGAGGGGCATTTTGATGAGCCTATAGGCCAATTTTTGTAAGGTCTTGCCCGTTCGGGCAAGGCCTATTATGAGAATCAAAAGACAGATCTGTAATTGTGTGGCACTTCCTGCGTGCTCGTAGCCGGTGTGAAATCGTGGCCTACTGGTACTGGTGGCTGGCTGGTTTCGCACGTGCAGGGAAAGGACTCATTGCTGAATTTAAGGTCGTAATATAATCATCCTGCCGTGCCCTCGTAAGGGTGGCTAAAGTTACGAACTACTCGTGTGTTTCTGTAAGGAGCGATTTTACAGCAGAGCTTTACTCTGCTTTACTGTCGAGGTTTGCCGTGTTGTCGTAAGTAGAAAAGTATTAACTGGCACGCGCTCAATCGCTGCCTAAGCGTGCTGCACAGATGGTTAGCAAGAGAAGCTGAAAAGTGCCCAGCAGGTCTGCTGTTATTAAGCCTTGCGGGATTTAGTGCAAGCTGCGCTAATTTTAAATGCGAAGCATTTCTGAGCGAACTTTGAGCGTATTTATCTATCTTGCCGCCTACGACTTTCTGCCCTCCTGGCCGTTTTGTTAATGGGATATACACCAAAATTGGTATGGCGTAACATGACCGTATGACGAACATAAATGACAGGTCATAACATCAAAATCATGACATGCAGGTCATGAACGGCGTGATTTACATGCCACAGTCTTGGTGCTCTTGCGGCCGTTTCGTTAACTTCATGTATACCAAAATTGATATGGCTTGACAAGAGAGTATCCTAAAGCCCCTCCATGCGTTTTAAGTGGCAGTAGACGCGATGGAGGGGCTTTAAAGGGCCCCTCACCAGGTTTGACAATTTTGAGCTAACGAGCGCAATGCATACACTGGGCGTTCACGATCACGTCTGCCAAAATTTGCAACGCTACGCGCCGCGGAAATGGGTCAAATTTCAAGGTGAACGCTGCTTGCCCTTCCTCTCGCGGGCGCGCGCTTTAGAGAATGAGGGGATGACGTACATGAGAAAATGGCCCTACGTAGATGGTAGTGCTGTGACGTCGCTCCTCTGCGTAGACACTGTGCTGTGACGTGTCCAACAGTAGCACGTGACACTGCGATAATTATTTGACACGACATGTGTAGTTTGTGTAATTTGTTGCTTGAATATATTAATAAAACTTGAGAGAAATAATGAGACACACAAAGGGAATGTGTGCGTCTTTTTCATTTTTTTCCGTGAATTGCAGCGAGATGCGGGGCTAATGGGCCTCACTTTCCCATGCGTTCGTGTCCCCGCGGTTAGCGCATCGAGCAGACGCCAGCCATGGAAACGAAAGTAATGTTCTGGCGCTTTCGAGCACTCATTATGCTCATTTATTCTACCGCGTCCAAGTAAACGTTAATGCGGCACTGGCTCATGATACCGCCACTCTCGTGCCCGTACAAATGCCTCAACTTTCATGCCCGTCCCGCAGAAACAGGCAGTACACCACAGAGAACGCCGACAAAACGCCCACGGCCGCTACATAAAAACAAAGGTAGTGGCGGTGCAACGCCGCTCGCGTGCTCGGGCTGGCTCGGGCACGTCATGCGCACGTGACCATGCATGCGCATGACGTGTCCATGCGTATGTGTCAAGTGAAGAGGGCAGGGAAGGGATTTGGCTTGCGAAGGCTACACGGGGCGAGTGGCAAGGGTTTGAAACTCGCCTCCTCGCATCATGGTTTCGCGCCGCTACAAATGATTGTTTTTCTCAGCTCGTAAGTAACCGATTTGAAAAATTCTTGCGGCATACTGCTCTTCATTCGACACACAACAACTTCCAGCGTCTATCTAAAATTTGCTATGTGGCCTGGTGAGGGGCCCTTTAAGGGGTATTCAGACGGGGGAGAAATGCTCGGGGGATAAAGGCGGAGCCTAATGACGTAAGCTCGCGAGGAGAATTCTCCACAAATGCCCCCCCCCACTCACACGGACGAGGCGAACGGAGGGGGAGACCAGTGTTACTAGACTACTCTGGTGGCTTACACCACCCGTTTGACGAGCTGCAGACTGTACACCCCCTGCCGCTCTTTGCAGGAGCAAGTGCAACAATGTGGCCAAACAAGAGCTCGAAATTTCGCTATATCCCCCACCGCCGGGGTATCGTTTGTCCTTTCGGGGAAGAGGTCCCCGTCTCCGCCGAGGAGGCGCAGGGGGGTCACGCCCACTCGCTAATCCGTGACGTCGTGGTCACGTGATCCGCAATCCCGCCGTCTTCCCCGAGCATTTCTCTCCCGTCTGAATACCCCTATCAGCCTCGTGCGCTGCTGCTTTCAGTGGTACTGGTGGCGCCACCAACGGCGAACGGTGGCGAAAGGTGGATACGCGCGGCTCATAGAAGCCGTGGGCAAAGCGCCCGTTACTCGCCGTTTTTCTATTCATTTTTCATTCTGGTTTGATATTTGTACTGTCGACGCTGCTCCACTAGACAACCATGCCGTTTGTTACGTCGATTGTTCTATATTATTTGTTTTAAAATGACAGGCCCGTTTTTATATGCGTGCGCGCTATGCACTGCGTGCGTTTCTTACGTGCATGTGTCCAAGTTGTTTGCGTGGTCTGTTAACACAGATGAAATAAAAACTGTAGCAGTACGAAACAGCATTCTTGTTTTATTGAACACCCCGAACAGTACAACAACAATGACTATTACTGCTGTATGCCTGCAGCTTAAGAAACGCACAAAAGACACGCGTTTTTATCTTCGCCCAACACTCGTAGCACTCAACCAGGCCAAGAAAACCAAAATCTAACTTGCTGAACGTTTTAACAGCCGTCACACAGCAGCATAATAATGCGTGAAAGTACTTCAGCAAATGACCAACAAACATTCACACAGCGTTTTTTTTTTTGTTCACAGACCGTGTTAACATATGAGAAAGTTCTAACTGCATTGCAATCACATATTTCGGAATATCTAATCACTTTCACCATTGAAGCCACAATCCTCTAACACATGCGCTTTAAATTGAGCATGGCATTACTCCGACTTATATAGGAAATGCGCACGCGTGGCATTACTCAGATTTATGTAGGAAATGCGCACGCGTGTAATGTATCTCGTATGCTAGATTCTCCGTGCAACTCAACATAAAATGCGATTCTAGAAGTAATGTTCGTGGAGTAGCGAGCATATAGAAGGGCAACTACTTACAGCTTCACTTACCTTTGCAAGAACGGTATTCCAATTGCAATTCAATATTAACCGACGCAACAACGATAACAACACACTTGTTGCACACAGGCGTACCAGGTTGACGCGCGAGGCCAAGCGCGGTATTTTAAGTGTAGCACAATCGTGCGCGTACAGTACGCTAGAATATTCTGGTACGTCGTCAAGCTTGCAGTCACTTCAGCGGTTCCCACGATGTAGCATCAGTTGACGTCCTCGCGTCATCAAACTGCTGAGACGCCGAGAACTACACACACAGCTGACTTGGAAAAACACGGTCTTGCAGGAAGCCATCTTGTCCAGCAACCAACGGACAAAAGTACACAACTGAGGCGTCTGAAACATTGCCGTTGATGAGATGGCAGCTGAACGAAATCAGGGTTCATCGTCCGACGTGTGGCCACCGCCTTACACAATATTAACGTTGCAACGTCCAAGGAAGACGCGACGAAAGTGACGAGCCCAGCCGGACTTGTCGGGTGCACTGTCGACTGGATAGATGGATGGATGCTATGAGCGTCCCCTTTAAAACGGGGCGGTGACATGTCTGCCACCAGGCTCGAAGAAAAAAAAAAAGCTTCCTTGTTTCATGTTGGCCTAATACCTTATCTACATTGATTAAATCGATGTTATTATACGAAAACAATATAAATTCACGGTCCATGTCTCTGCCTCTTAAGGCAGAATGACCTTATTTTTCCCCCATTATTTATTTTTGTTCTTTATCTCTACTTTTCTGCCACCAATACTCTAACCGTCTCTTACTTATTTCTATCGCGGACGTGTGCAGCTTTCCATTGTTGTCCCTAAAACCCAAGGCTTCATGTAGACTCGTGCCCACACGTATACCTGGGTGAATATCGCCACATTCAATCAGTACATGTTCCATCGTTTCCTTAGTTCCCCCGCAGCATGTGCATTGTTCTTCTTCGTTACTAAATCTCGCTTTATAACTACGCGTTCTAAGGCAGCCCGACCTTGCTTCAAACAGCAAAGCGCTTCCCCTTGGATTATCATAAAACCTTTCCCTCCTTATTTCGTTTTTTCCCTTTCGGTAGTTACTCAGAGCCGGCTTCTTTTCCATCGCTGCCATCCAATAAGTCCTCTCCGCCTCTCTGACCTTCCGCTTAATGCTCCTTGTTGCCATATCGCCCGCACTGCTAGCCGTATATTTACTGGTGAGCCTCCTAGTTCTTTTTCTCCACTGCGCGTCAACGCTTTTTCTATACAAATACCTGAAAACCTTCTCTGCCCATCTACTGTTCTTCATTTTCCTCAGCCTCTCTTCGAATCTCATTTTGCTCTGAGCTTCCCTCACTTCAAAGCCTGTCCATCCCATATATCACCCTTTACAGCCTCATTTGTCGTCTTCCCGTGAGCGCCCAACGCGAGGCGGCCCACCGTCCTTTGATTTACATCCATTCCGGATTGTACCTCTGACTTCATGCACACTACTGAGTTCCCAAATGTAAGCCCCGGGACCATCACACCCTTCCACAGCCCTCTAAGCACCTCGTACCTATTGTATCCCCATAAAGCTCTGTGCTTCATAATTGCAGCATTCCTCTTTCCCTTTGCTACCGATGCTTTCTCTTGTACCTCCATATATCTATCCCCCTCATTTACCCATACTCCGAGGTACTTGTACTCGCTTACCCTCGGTATTTTTGGCCCTGTATAAAGACCACATGGTCTTCGTGATCATTGAATACCATCAATCCACATTTTGTTGCACTAAATCCTAGTCCTAGAGCCTCACATTCCCTTCCGCATATATCTGCCAGTCGCTGTATATCATCTTGACTGTCCGCAAATAAGACAATATCATCAGCATAAAATAGACCTGGAAGCTTCTGCTCAACCATCGTGCCGACCTGCTTGTGTGACAAATTAAATCCAATGTTGCTACCTTCTAGCGCTTTTTCCATCCTCACACAGTGAGGATGGAGAGTGCGTGAGAGTGCACAGCGCGCGCTCTCACGGCCACCGAAAGAAATAAAAGAAAGTGGAGAGAGGAGTTAGCTTGGGGGGGGGGGGGGGGGGGCGATCGGAGATCTCTGTTCTGCGCCGTTCGTTTACAGTGTACTAGAATGGGGCAGTGGGCTCACTGCCGTATCCCTGCGCTGCGCCGCCAATCATGGCCCTCTCCGCGTCGACAGCCTGGGCGCCCGCCAGGGGCGCTGCCGCCAGTTTCTCCTGAAAACTTCTCTTGCGGGGTGCGAAGCGCATCCCCTGGTCGGGGTTACGCTGCTTACGATGTAGTTCCGGGGGGATCAACAAACGCGGAGTTGAAGGCGGTAAGAGGGCCACCACAATGACACATAAAAGAGACCACGAAAAAAAAAAAATGGAGGAAGGAGGGGGTCGAGCATGTTGTTCTTCTTTTAAGCTGATGCCCCGGCAGGGTTCTATTTGGTGTCGCAGAAGTCTGTTGCCAGACTCGGGGGTCAATGTTGCCAGACTGCCGCCAGATTTGGCGGATGAATTTGTCCCTGCGGTTTCAGCTTTCCCGTAAGGCTTCTGTGTCATCCGCGGTGCATTTCGAAAGTGCCTGTGCGACATCGGCCGTTTAATGAGCGGAACGAACGGACCCCGCGTGTTGCAGAAGTCGGGACGCGTTTTTTCGCTGCGTGCGCCGTACAATTAAGATATCTGACTTGAAGTAGGGAATCCACGCGCAACGACTCGTTTGAGTCCACGTACGCGTAAGGGAAACTGAATTAATCGCAGAAGCCCGGACACGCGTGTGCGCTGTGTTGCGATACATCGGACTCATGTCCCCGAAGTACAGATTATCTCCGTAGCTGTGCGTGCCGTGTCGACCATGCCCAACGACGCTCACACTTCCGATCGCATCGCTCGACGAGTATGAAACATACATACCACGGCTGGAGAATTGATGCACGTCGCATATATCAGTGCTAGCTACGCCCGTAGGCTGCTTTATCGCCGCTGCTGGACGACACTGCTAGGTCTGAGCTGGTGGTGGGAGGCGCGCGACTCGTGGAACTGTAAATGGGGGGCCCTACATGGAAGAGGGGCTCCGCCCACAATAACCACAAACAACCAAAATTCTAATTAATGCATGTTTATTTTTTCCGGGCTTGAGCACTATCAAAAAGTAACAAAAACGAATGAAAAAAAAAACGCACACAGCAGGTTGATCAATCTGCATTTGTCGCACTATCGTCTTCAAAGGGGATACCTCGATGAGCCGAAGGAACTTGTCCTTCACGTTGGGACGTGCGTTCACGGACTTCCACCACAGCCAGGCGAGGTGAGAACGCATCAGAGCGGGAGTCGTTTTGTTGCAGTTGCGAACGAGTCGTCTTTTTGCTTTCTGCCACTCGCTTTCGATGCGTTGCGTGTTGGCGCCTGTTGCAGGATCGATGAAGTTGACGCTGTGGTTCACGGTGTGCCAGTCGAGGTTTAGCGGCGTCCCATTGGCATTCACGAGGCCGGGTATGCTCCGGTATGCGGCCCACTCGTCACTGAACACCGTCGTGCCGGGAAGAACGTTCTTTGCGATCAGAGGACCAAGGGTGGCCGCGTCTCTTTTGTCGACCTCGAATAGCCTTAGCTCCTTCGTGGACACGCACAGCATGCCGAAAATCCACGGGCCCTTGTCTGACAGACCACCGTATTTGTTGCGGCGCCTGGGGGGAACATTGTCGCCAGTCAGAAGGCGGCCTCGGTTCGCCTCGGTCGACACGGCACGCACAGCTACGGAGATAATCTGTACTTCGGGGACACGAGTCCGATGTATTGCAACACGGCGCACACGCGTGTCCGGGCTTCTGCGATTAATTCAGTTTCCCTTACGCGTACGTGGACTCAAACGAGTCGTTGCGCTTGGATTCCCTACTTCGAGTCAGATATCTTAATTGTACGGCGCACGCAGCGAAAAAACGCGTCCCGACTTCTGCAACACGCGGGGTCCGTTCGTTCCGCTCATTAAAACGGCCGATGTCGCACAGGCACTTTCGAAATGCACCGCGGATGACACAGAAGCCTTACGGGAAAGCTGAAACCGCAGGGGCAAATTTATCCGCCAAATCTGGCGGCAGTCTGGCAACATTGACCCCCGAGTCTGGCAACAGACTTCTGCGACACCAAATAGAACCCTGCCGATGCCCCTGCAGCGCATGTTCACGCCATTCATTCTTTTGAAGGACCATTGTCGATCGGCACCACGCGTGCCGCTTTGCTGCACTTACGTATGCTTGTTTTTGTGAAGGATCGGCATTTGTGTCTGTCCGCAAACTGCAACTGTTTCAAAGACGGTCCGCCGCTGCATCTGGACGGGAGGGACGCGTTACAGCCTCCGGCGGTCGTGCACATAGGGCATGCAGCGTACGTGCAGAGAAATTGCTGGGGCAGCGTTTGACAACAAAAACAGCTGGACCCAACGAAGCTAGGAGTGACCGCGTAGTCAAGTGCCATAACAATAAAAACAAAAAACAAACAGGAGGGTGGTGAGAGCAAAAGCATACTCGTGTACAGAAAAAGGAGATGTAGAGGGGAGAAGCAGCTGTCATTAGGAAGCGGGAGACCCGTAGGGATTGGGCTCCTTTTGGGATGCTCCAGTGCCTAGCTGTTAGATCAACGTCGTCGTCGGCTGTTTATTGGTCGTGACCATTTCTGCATTGTTAATCATGGAAAGCATTTGCGCATACATAGGCAGGGGTTCGTGTAAATAAAATCAGATCAGACGTCTATCGGGCCAGGAGGAGGAGCAAATCTGCCTGCTCATTGCCGGGTGTGCGGCTGTTCTCCTTATCTGAAAGGCACGCAAATTATTGGTAAGGGAAACCACGCAATTAGTACGAACGGGAAGTGATTGAAGCGCAAATCTGGAAACATATGGTTCGAACAAAGGCATTACTGTATCTGTCACTATCAAAGAAAGAGATTGCTTTGGTTACTGATGTCATTCTCTCTTATTGTGAATCACACGTGTTTTATGTACGACGCATGCGCGCTTGGCTTATCAGGGAACGTTA
>NC_051178.1:186585961-186713144 GCF_013339695.2 Rhipicephalus sanguineus
CATGATTGGCCAGCCATGGTGATTTGTGAATTATGTTGTTCTCATTAAGCCATGGTTTTTGTTATTTATGTAAAATATACTTTTGTTTTGTTTGTAGCCCTCGTTTGTTTTACGTTACAAGTTTTTTGGCTTGATTGCTCAGTCTGACGCATGTAGCAATGGCGCATTGTGGGTGTCAGCTCCATACCGATGAAGAGGTCGTTTTACTGCTCATGTCCCCTCTGCTTTTTTCCAACATCTCCTCCTCCTCCTTCACGACTCCTTCGTAACAAGCACCGGCACTTATTCTATCTCTTCCTGTGCGCCGGTCAGTCACTCGCATCCGAAAAAAGTCTCACAGAAAAGGCCTGCTGTGAAGCGTGACGTAAAGATGCTGGTTTGCCCGCAATAAGTCAAAGCAGACAGCACAAATCAACATTCCTTGCCTCGATAGAAGGTCCTGTCTCTTGCTGTGCAGTTGTTTGATAATTCTGGAGTGCTCAGAGGGTACTTCCTTACACTTGCACACTCACGTACTGGTATCAGTGATGTCATCGTGTTCAGACTTTACTTGCAACTTGTATACTGCATGTTTGTTTGTTTGTAAGGTGTATGTAAATATATATATATACATTGTGAAGACGTGGGCTTGTCTGGACAAGCTGATGCTTGACAACCGTTGTGCGAGTAATAGTTTCTATCGATGCTCAGAAATGACTATGTTGTGCTGCAAGAAGGATGCTTATGTTTGTGGCAAAGGACACTTATCATAGCTACAATGCATGATGAAATCTTTACTGTTGCAAATAATAATGACCAAAACGAATGCCCTCGAAATGGTCAGAGCAAAAAGCAGGAGGTTGTCTATTGGACCATGAGAATGCTTTTTAACTTAAACGCTGTGGCACTTTGCTGCTCGAATCGCTAAGTTTAGGTGTTGCAGTTTATAGCTTGTAGCTACAGTCTGCATTGTGAAGGGCTACACGTGTCCGAGTGAACAAATGTAAAATCAAGTGAGGCAGTTATAAATGCTTTCGAGATGGCAGCCCCGTGAAAGCAGGGCACTATCACTTTAAAAATGCATGTGAATATTTAATTCGAAAGTGCACAACTTTCTTTCAGTGTGCCACCATAATTTCCGTTTAACAAAGCTTTATTATCACACTTTTTGCTACGCCTAGTAACAGCTTTCCCTGTAAAACTTGTTCTGCCTTCATAAGCATCATGATGAACACTCTAAATGTCAAAAGATTGTTGCAAGCTCTGTTTGTGTTACATGTACGGACAGTGGATGTATAGCATGGATTATGATATTCTCTTGACACCCATCTCTCGTTTTCAATTCTGCCCGCTAGTCCCAACAATGCCATAGCCGTCTTTTTCAGGTCACTGTTTCTTCACTGTGCCGATCCAGCTATAGAAGGGGTCATATTTTGAAATTGTTGTGGTTTAAGAACTGCCTTACACAACGGACCCTTGTGCCAAGATTTTAAGTACGTTGTTTGCTGTCTTCTCTTACCTGCCACCACAATGGGTCCCTCTGGCAAGTTTTAGGCACGAGCTCCACGAATACTGACATAAACTGTTTTCAGCAGTACTTGTCAGGGCTTCATGCTGCCCTCGCGTCTTGTGTTTACAGATTTACGAGAGAGGCCTTGGTCACGTGACCGCTCTCGTGCATGTTTCTCTTTTTTTTTCTTTAAGTTTAAAGAGGGAAACAGTTCGGGTATTACATGCCAACCTGTTTCTCATTGAACACCCAGTGAAACTACGCTCTTGTAACATAGGCAATAACGTCTGACGCAAGGGAGCTCAGTGACTCGTGTTTTATAACGCGCATTAAATTATTTTCTCCATACCTTGTCTGTGCTTAGTTACACTCTTGTGCACATTTTGTCTTGGTTGCTGTCAACTGTGTACACACCATTCGTATTGTTTCCTTGCATTGTATAAAGTATCATTACTCTCATATCTATATCTCTATGCATGTGCATACACGTACTTGCTTCAGTGCACTAGAAGCTAGACGCAGGAAATGGAGCATGAAAAGCAAATATCATTTACTTTATCTTCAGGATTTTAGACTGTGTTATATAAAATGTTTTTGCTTAACTGCTGCCCGTCTTGATAATGTTACATCAAAATGAATTGAGTCGATCTCGGGTCTCTCGCTTGAGTTTTTGAAATGACCATGTCTTGTTTTTCTTGTACAGATTTTTGTCATGGCTTTTGCAGGTTGTTGTGTACATTGTTTTAGTTTAACAGTTTAACTTTTAAGTGCCGACATCAAGTTTTGTACATGTGCGAGTTTCATTTATGGAATTTTGCCATTGTCATCATTCACGGTCTTCTGAAATGTATCCACTTACTTTGTGAACGCGAATGTTGATATATGCCATGCGACAGGTCTGCTGCCTTGCACTTTGTCATATTTCACAGTGTACAGACTGTACATTAAAAGTGACTGAATCAGAAGCTTACAGGCTAATGTCTTTTTTGCTCTGCGACCATACCAAACACATTTACAGAACCTGAAGAATGTGTCCATCGTACCCACGCTATGCCAAGGCAACAGTGTAGCACAAGCTTTATTCCAAACAGGAAGATGCTACTAGAGGTGCGAATAATGCACATCAACGGCAAAACATAGTGATAAAGAAGATACAGTCTACTCTCGTTACAGCGGACCATCATAATCCGGCAAAATGAGTCCGTTTTATCCGAAGTCCGTAATATCCAAACTTCGCGGGGGGTGGGGGATTGCGTTACCGTGTGACGATCGCTCCGATTTCGCTCAGCAGCAGGCTAGTTCTGCTGGTGAACGCTGAGTGCATTAGCAGCAGGCTAGTTCTGCTGGTGAACGCTGAGTGCATTCGCCAGCATGTTTACAAAAGACTTAATCACTAGCAACGGTTATTAACAAAATTGCAGCGCAGTGCCGTTACAGTAGATGCAGGGACGCCATGTGGCTCCTGCTCAGCAATGAAGCTTAGCCCGATAATAAAACGTTTCTAGTAGGCTTTTTCATACGCTCCTTTTGATCGGCTTCGAATAAATTCTTATTTGTGAGGACGGGAAGGCATATCTGCTGAAGTGGGGACGCCTAATGCCGGGAGCGCAGCCCCCCCCTCCCTTCCCCCTCCGTTCCAAGGATCGCCGGACGGCCCCAAGTTCATCTGAGAGTTCTGAACTGAGCAGCACCAAGGCACCTCTCGCATTAAAATTCTAATTTGACAGCAGAACTCACCTGCTCGGAGCACCGGAACGTCTTGCTTTCAAAACATAGGTCGCGATGTCTAACAACGTTACTGCAATGAGTGACGAACATCTAATACAAATCACAAACTTTTTATTTACAGTTACTTTGAAAAGAAATTAGTGATCAGCGATTGGCGAGCACCCTTAACGGTGCTGTTATCACTTTGCGCCGCATTTCACTCAGCTGCAACACTTCAACACTGCGATGTCCGCCTGCTTCTCACCGTGAGCGACCGCGTTTACTATCTTGAGCTTGTCGGTCATCGATATTTGCTTCCGCTTTCTGGAGGCCATTACCTCAAAATTTGCGAACAGACAGAACAGTCAAGCACGGGAACACAACGACAAAATAGCGTCAACTAGCTAGGTCCGTGCATAACCATAGTCGCCAACGTGCTCTCAGACTGGCTTGGCTTGGCCGGAAGCCACCAATGTTGCCAGCTGCCATTTAAAATTACCGTGGCTTTAGCTCGCGGAGAGCGGCGTGGTGAAGTCTGTTATCAGCCCGCGTCAACATGGCAAAAGTCCGCTTTATGCGCCCAATTGCGACAAAAAGTGCCGGTAATTTCGTCCACTGTAGCCGATAGTCCGTTGTATCGCGGTCCGTTAAAACAGAACTTCGCTCCATTAATTTAATACACAGACCAAACTTAGGCTGAATAATGGTCCGTTGTATCCGAAAGTCCGTTGAATGCGGGTCCGTTATAACGAGCGTAGACTGTACACACATGCAGTACCCATATGCAGTATTTTCAAAACAGTTTCATTATGTTAAAGGCAGTATGTGCACAGATTCATGCTCTTGACAAGGTAAGTTAGCTGAAGCTGGATAAAAATTAGTTGAGTATTAGGAACTAGAGAGAGAAGGGGGCTTTTAGTTGACACTGAAGGCTTGTGTGGCAATATGCCCTGCATTCCACTCCAAATGGGTGTGATGAAAAATGCTAAACTATAATGCTTTAATGGCAAACATTATAAATTATAGGAGTTCGGGAGTTCGTTCACTCAAGCCTCGATTGAGTGGGGTTAATCGTGGCAGCTCCAACACATATATATTGAAACCTATGTAAAATGAAGCTTTTGTGAAGCACTTATGCTAAAAAACTGTTCATCTGCAGTAACACATCTAGCTGTGCAGCAATAATGTGCCTGCCTGGTGAATCGGCAAGATTCTTACCCCCACGATGCAGCCAAAGTGGTCCAGGCGCCTTTGGATTGTACTGGTGCCACACGAGTCACTTATGATCATGATCAGGCCTGATCCCGATCAAAATTCTTTATCACAATTGACTTCTTCATGCAACCACCAGAAGGGAACCAATCACTGTTGAGAGATTTGATGCCGATCGGGCTTAATCGGCAGTGCACCGCGAGACACTGGTATTAGTTTGCCTCTTGTTTCGGTCCATGCATTTATTATTCGAGGGCCAATCCTCAAGATCGTGCAATTGCACATTCTCCGGGACCTGCCCATCCTTCTCAGCAAGAAGACAACCAAGCAGATGTGCCATAATACAGGAAAGAAGCCATAGAAAGAGTTGCTTTATATATATGCATATATTTAACGAAGAAACTGAGCTTCACGGTGTATATTTGTTGTACTGAACGTATTCAGGTATTGTTTCACTGCAAAATCCTGTAGACAAGTGCAACACTCGGCACATTAAGGTAGGGCTACTTATAAACTTACACACATATTTTCTGTAGCAGCTGCTCTACTCGTAAGGATGCCTGCACCCGGCAGTACGGTTTGGTGTTCGAGAGGCTTCGCTAGGTGAGCTGGGATGATTGGCAACCCCAGGTGCTTTGCACTTCCGCACTGCAAGTAACTTTGCAATGTGCATTGAATGTGCCTCTCTATCAGCAACATTAGAGTAAAAGTCCGGCGATAATTGTGCTTACCCTAGCAAAAATTCCCAATAAAAAACCAATAGCCTATTGGGTTATTGACACCTATTGGTCTATTGGTTCTATAGGTCTATTGGAACTGTATTTGGCTATTGGTCTATTGGTTCTATATCAGCCTACTGGACCTATATTGGTGTATTGGTTCTCTATTAGCTAATTGGAATTATATTGGCCTATTGGTTCTGTATTTGCCTGCTGGCATTGTATTAGTGTTGTATTTGCCCACTTCTCAGCCCCATTAGAATTAGTCTTGCGCAAGTGTTTTATGGGTGTCTTGTCGTCATGCAGAAGGCCCACACTGTGGCAGCGCCCCTGCAATGATAATCACAGTGGATGAATGAGACATATGTTCAAATATATTCTCATAATCAAAACTACAAGTGCTTCTTCTGGCCCTTGATGATGTTGGCGATCTTGCGGGCCTCATCCGCACTCGAGGAAGTGCCTGAAAGATTCTGTAAATAAACAGAGCCATGAAATCAGAAAACAGTAACACATGTTTAATTAAAGTTTACCTTCAAAGCAATGTATAGAAAGTAGACGGCACAGTGAGAAATTATCTAGACCTTAATTCACTGCACATGTTCACAATGTTGCAGGAGCTGAACTATAGCAAAAAACTGAGTGAAATATTACACACCCAACTGTGGCTTATTGCGTGGAAGAAAACAGTATATCGGCAAAATTTTGCGGCAAAAAAGGAAGGAAAAGAAAGGGGCAAAATTTTTTTAAAAATTAAGCAGCACCTTATCCCGTTTACACGCTTGCGTCCTGTGTTTTTTGAGCTGTACCCAAGAATGAACTGCAAACTCGTCCTTAAATTACAGCAAACTCAATAATCACTTACTATCTGTGACGTGCTCTTTTTCACGGTGGTGGTGCGACTATCATACTAGAGCATGCCACTAAATCTCAACTTAAAGATGGCATGAAATAAATTAAGCTAGGGTAGATTCACGATGAGGCAACGGTAATATGTAAGACAGTAGTAAAGGCAGCCTAGATTACATATCGTTGCAAGCCCAACACAGCAGTCAGGCTGCAATGAGTTGGATATAACACACGTGCTGCATGTTACGTGCTTATGCAATTAAGCCAACAACATTAATAAACCCACTCCTGCGATAGCCCTAATTGGGCTGCAGTATGTAAAAATAAAAAATATGAAATAAAAAATCGCACCAGTGCAGTACATATGCTATGCACATTTTGTATAATGAATTATCATGTGGCCTTCTGTGGTTCTTGTGACGTTATGTCGAACAAGTATGATAAGCCGATTGGCGCGCACTACAACACACAAACAGCATCGACTAGAGCGTTTTACTATGAGGCGATAAACGCGTTTCCGGCTTAACACGCACGTTGTAAATACTTACAAAGGGCTTGCGAGACTCCAACTACACTCACGAGCAGGGCGCCTGTCCTTTACCTCTAATCTATGCTACGTTTTTTTGTGCATACTGACAAACACAAAAACAAACTGCAATAATATATGCGCTCAATCATTCAACTTCTGAGAGCGTGTGGACTTGCAATCGAGGCGTTGCTGGTCCCGCTGTCATCAAATACTGGAGACAAAGGACGAGGGACTTGTTTTCCCGACCTTTCAGCTTCGTCCCAAGTTTGAATACAAAAAAAGGTGATATCAAATAAATACTAAATAGGAGTAACTACCATGCCCACTCAACTCACCAAACAATCGGAGCACATGGGCCTTGTTGCTCGTCTTGCCATTTTTCTTGGTGCCACTTTGTAGAGTCGAAATCGGTCGAAATCCAAGACATTTATGGCTCAGAACGTCTCCATCTGGTGCACGCTGAACACAGTCTTCACGTTATCGTCGCGGAAGCACACTAAAGCAAACATCGTGTAAGCAGGCTTACGTGAAGCATCGAGATCACACACAGACACCACGTTTTGGCTTAGCTTGGCCGCAGGCTGGGCTTGTCTTCGTATCGGCCGAGCGCGGATGGCGCGCCAAACGCACGGTCGGTCGCGTTTGCAGATCCACAATTCTTTCTCCTGTATCTTTACAGCACTACTTATATTGCTTAGCATAAATAGTTATAAACTTTACATATTATCCAAAGCTTATCTTAAAGCTTAGCACATGGCTTAGCCTGCTTAACCAAGGAACGTGTAAAAAAAAATGTTCACACATGCAGCGTCGCCACGCCGCGCACCGTCTCACTTTTTTTTTTTTTTGTTCGTCACCTGGCTGGTTCTATACCGGTTGTGATCTCATGGCGGTTTCTTTATTATTATTCTGTGGTGTCTGTGTTGTCGATTCCTTCGCAAGTTCTTCTTTAGCGTGTTTTACTATAGTGCCCGTTTACCGCACGGCATGCACGGAGACACCGTACCGCCGTGGTCGACACGCAGCCTTTTATATAACTCTTTTAGTCGCGTGAGTTGCTAACAGCACACGGTGTCTCACGGTGTGCAGTTAGCTCAATCGGGATCAGACTTATCAAAAGTGAATTGATCCCGTTTGCAGCTTGCGTATAATATAGCCAATCATGATCAAGAAATTTGATCGGGATCGGGTCCGACGCGCTCAATCAGTCATAAGATGTTATAACAGCTACCAATAGGCGGTAGCTGTTTGAACAATAAAACTCCTGTTGGCCCTATACATCTTCTGTTAGTACATTAAGAAACCAATAGGAGTACTTATTTGACCAATAAAACTCCTATTGGCCCAATAAGTCACCGATAGGCAGCACCGATTTGACCAATACAACTCCCATTGGTCCAATAAGACACCAAAAGGCAGCCCCTATTTGACCAATACAACTTCTATTGGTCTAATAAGACACCAATAGGTGGTGGCTGTTGGTGTCTATTGGTACCCATAGAAGTCTTATACAACCAATACAGCTCCAATAGATGTCCTATAGAACCAATAGTGATTTCCTATTGGACCAATAGGAAATCCTATTGGCATTTTTGCTAGGGTACATGTTCACTCGCACTGCTGTTACAGCCATAAAAGCTTGAGAAGCATAACCAGCAGGTTATTTTACAGTATCAGTAATGTTCGGCCTTCATGATTTGATAAATATCAAATGCCATCCTTTTAGACAAAGCTGTCACTTTCAACATCATATCGTGCATCCGATGTGGGTATAGCTCATCTTAGTGCGAGAGCATGTGGCATTCCTCTCAAGTGCACTTGCTCAGTGGCGTAAATCCAGAAAAATCACACACATCAGAACATGGCGACCATTTTGTTTTTGTACATATGGGTTGTATTCTTATTTAGATAAGAATTAAACCATGCTTTGAAATAAAATTAAAGAAAAACGAGCATGGAGTCCCAGCTCGAGTAATTTAATTCATTGTTCTGTTCAGTCTTCTTTGAAGCGGTTTTTGCGATTTTTGTAGTCCAACACAGCTCAGGGGTATTGAATGCAGATACACACTAAAAAAATAATCAGCCTTTAAAAAAAGTTGAATGTGCTATACTTAACTGTCAAGCAATTCAAGTATATGATGTTCTAAGGCTAAATCTCAAGGGGGGACAATTGCAAGGGGTGTCCCCACCAGCCTGAACACAAGGGGGGTCAGGACCCTCTTGATCCCGCCATGATTTATGCCAATGCTCTTGCTGGTTGTCACGTATTTTAGAATGGCCTTTAAAGAAGAAAATTATGTGCTACTCGCAAGCTTTTGCAACATAAACTTAAAAGCATAAAATCCGAAATACTTTTTATAAAACAGTGCTAATTTATTTGCAAGATCTCACAACATACACAAACTGTTCAATACACTATTTACATAAAGAGCAACACTGTACACATATTCTATTTGTTCCCATGAAAGACAATGCAACACTGGCATAACATGTTCCTGGTGATGAGCTTTACCTTAGACATACGAGTGCCTTAAAAAAAAATAAAACTAAATCCAACGTTATTTTTGAAGTACAAATTGTTAAACAGTAGCCACTCTGCAACTATTTCAGAGGAGCCTCTCTTATGCTTGACTTGTCAATGACCATAAAAGCATACAAAGCAAGCACTAAAAGTGCAGAGTTTGTTTGCCTATAAAGCAATGCACCTTGCAAAACCAAGCAATTACTGCTACAGTCCATGTAAATATTCACAAGCATTGCAAATGCAGCTCTATTAATTATTGGTAACAGGATACTAACAAGTGCAGCATACACTGAAACTGCATTGTTCATTAGAGGCTTGTAAGGGGCACATTGTTGCTCAAAATGGGATATGTTGTCAGCCTCTGTATAACTCTTTCAACGTGGATGCATACCAACGCTATCTCGCACGTTTTAGCCACGTCTTCCTGAGATGACTAACTACCTCCTGCATTAAATGGGGCCATCGCAAACACCACATCCTTTCCTTCTACAGTTGTTCTAATACTCGCGAATACCTAATTCTTGCCAAGATTTAAGTCACCTGGCTTCAAGGGTTCTAGAAAGCCAGAATCTTGTGTTATGAAAGAATCCATCTGACGCGCTCTGTAAACTTCAGGAACAAAAGTGATCATTCCATTGTGAATTATTCCAATTGGGTACTTCATGGCATAACTTCCCTTGTAGTTTGAGCACATTAGACGCTGACAGTCGGGTCTCAATGACGTCTCTGTCCACTTCTCAGTACAGTCCATTACAAAGGTTTAGTTTGGGTAAATATCTTTAAATGTTAGTGGGAATGACACTTCAATGAACTCACAAGGAGGTGCCATAACACACTACTGCACAGTAATGCTATGTCAAGGGTCTTCGTGAATGCACTTGAAGCTGTAGTAGCACTCGTACTAAATAAGGCAGCCAAGGCAGTGCCAGTGACCCCAGCCGAAGTGTCGCATGACATGGGCACAATGTCTTCAGAATTCCCATCCCCTTTCCTGTACCTTGAAGGAGACAGCAGACAGGAAAAAAGCAGAACACTGGAAGCGTTACTTTGCACAACTTCTGCAATGTCTCACATTTTCCTATAGTGAAGGAAACCCCTAAAGTCCACAGCTGAATTTCATGCTCCATCCATGATGGCAGCCTTTATGTGAGAGAGGAAAAATATACATTGTGAAGATCTCGCAATATCTGCAAATAATTCGCTGTGATAAAAGTCACATACTTATGTACCTCAACCATTGCAGTATTAAGTTCCGGGTTGGATAAATACACTCAATTGAAAACTAAACTAGTCGCACCTTATCTCTTGTTTCCATATGCGAGACTTGAGCTGAAGCATAAGTCCCATCCCTTTGACAAATGAAGAATCGGTTTCCCTTTTGTTGATGGCTCTGTCTGGCAACCCCTAAGTAAGTTATATGTTTTGTCTGATATTCATAGTTTCTGCAGTGTTTGCTAATGCAAATTCAGCTGCTGAAGTATTCTCTGCAGGTTAGAAACACGTTGGTTCACGTTCATATTTGTGAGCTCTTTACTTTTAAAAGACATCTGCACATGTGGGTGGAATGTGTTCTGCTCCTGCACTTGTGCATTCAGCACGTTCATCAACAGTAAAGCTGTGCATGGGATTCCAAGCTCGTATGCTACCTTCCTAATGCCGTTGATGCCGTGGCGAGATGTGACTGCGCTGAGTGGCCCCCGATGATCGATCTGCTTCAGCAGGAGCAAACTTTTTTGCTCACCTGCGCTGCATAATGAAGAGCGGAAAATTGTTATGTACTTATCGGCCACGAAATCATAATTTTGATTGCTTACGTACGGTCACGCGTTTTTCTCTAGTAGAGTGCAACGATGATTCACTGATAGTTTCCAACAAAGTGTGTGCTGCAAATCCTAGAACAAAGCCAAAAAACAAGAGGTGCGCAAACTGAAAGTAACGTTGCTTCCATCAGTTTACGTAATTGCTTATGACTTGCGTGGGCAAATTCAGAAGAAAAACGAGAAATTACAAAGCCCACGAGCCGTACGTGAAAGATTGTACAAAACCATGCTGCTGAGTCGGTTGCGAGTTCGTATCGCTCGGTCGGTAGTGAGTATTCCGTGTGGGTGCCCTCACTAGTGGCGTTTTCATCGAGCAGTCAAATATGCGCGAACGAGGTCGATCAGAGAACACTATCATACAGAGCACGGTTAAACACGATACTAAGCAAACCGTTCAGAGGTTACACCGGACACAGCATCCATGCGCAGAGAACCACAAAAGCTCTACAAGCGAAAGAAGTTTAATGAGCATTTCATTTTGCATTTTCATTAGTCGCGGCCGGACTGAATTTGTGATCTCCGACATCACGAACGCCTGGGCGACGACATCATGTATCCTTCCGGCGTTTATTTATCAAGAGTCTGTTCGTAGAATGAGACGATCGACCCGGTAGTAACATCAGGGGGAGGTTACTCCGTATACCTCCCATAGGACGTCTTAATTCATGACGTCAGCGCTGGCAGCGCCAAACGTCCCTTCAGTTACTATCCTGGCGGCTGGGATTCAGAAGCTCAAACTGCAGAATGGCGGCGCACACGGTATGCGTCGTCATGGCAACACCAGCCGCGCCTCGCACCTCCTCTCCTAGCTCTCTTGCAAGCGCCGTTTTTTATTTTTTGTTTTGTTTGCGTGCTGCGCAGCCTCCTCTCCCACTTTTTTTCATGAACCCGCTCGCGCGTGCTGCGCCGGCGTTTTTTTTTTCTTTTTTGCATCCGCTTGCGCGTGCTACGCCGCGCGTTCGTTGCGCGTTTGAATGTACGCAATTTGCAATCAAGCATTCTGAACACACTGCAGTCGTGCAGCATGTGCCAGAACGCAAAAGAATGAATTGCACTCACAACACAAAATATCTTTGGTCTCGTTTTATTGTCCTCGTTTCCGAAAATCAACATTTTCATCAAATGTGGTGCGACAGAGGTTCAGGAGATTAACAGAAGTGATGAACAGGAGATTCACATAGACGTGTTCATGACCACTAAACAACACAAAAGGTATCGGCAAAGTTAAGAACTTAAAGAACAGTGGAATAAAAAAACAGCATAACATTAGGGCACATAATAAAAAACAATTTTTATACTGAGAAAAGTGCAGAAGAGCTTCTGATATATGCGCACGATATTGCACAAAATTATCATAACTAACAAAATTGAACATTCACTGCAATGGAAAAACAATGAAAGCAGTTGAATACCTAAAAATAGAATAATCATGTAAAGATCATTTTAAAGATGTGAAAACGAACTCCACATATACCACAACTAATATTGGCCGCACTTTACTGACTACATTTCCAAAAACGTTGATTTTCATAAAACTAGTGATGATAAACGCGAAGAAAATGAACAGATGATATCGGAGGATTCATGGCATCTCTTCTTGAAATGCGCCGATTCTGCAATTCTTCAGCTTTTCTCTGGGCGCACCAATCAGCTGTGTGGCGTTCCGGAGTACTTTAAAAACGCTTCCGCCCTGAAGAAAAGGAACAAGTTCCAATCAGATGAAGAGCGCCGTCGACTCGTGCAAAAGTGAACTCGTTTGTTCGTCTCAGAGCAGCACAAGTTTTTATACATTTACCTACAGCCTTAGAAACGCAGTTATAGGCGATGGCGAGTAATTAACCGGAGATAAATGCAAAGCACATATTCAAGCACGCGGTTCTGTGATAGTTGTAAGCCTGTAACTATATAGTTACGTCGCATGGGCTTCATGTCCGCTGCTTGTTCGTATAACGATTTAAACGCAGCATCGTGCCCTTTTCGAATCAGTCATTGTTGAAAACAATAACTGTAGCCCCATTGCAGAGAACAGCTACTCGGTATGGACGTGAATTCAAACTGACACAATGAAAGCCGCAACTCAAAAGGCATGCTCACCTGTTGTTCTTTTGGGGGCCGGCACATATATTCCGGGACTTGTTCTGGAAGTATTCGAGCAACAAAGCACTATGCACGAACATCCCGAGTCGTAAAACATCGCGTCGCACAAGCACACAGCGAGCGCGCACCGTCAAACGGACGAGCGTCGACGGCTAACGCACGCCTTTCCAACGCCAGACACGAAACTTTCCAACGGATTTCAAAGTCGGCGGCGCCAGCGAGGCGGCGGAAAGCGCGCCCGCGCGCCTCCCGCAGGAAAGGGAGTTGATCCCGCCAGAGAGGGGGTTGAAGAGAGTTGGGAGGAAAGAGACGGAACGCAGATTTTAATTCTGATCCCAGTCAATAGATGGCGCCTCAATTTGCCATACCGGTCACGTGGGTTTGTTTCACTAGCCTGGTAACATCCTAACATCTCAACTTCCCGTTTCTCTGCAGTGTCCACCTAACGAAACAGCCTCATGAAAGAATCTGCATTGTAACGAAGAGTAAATACGCAATTCATATTTCTCCAGCCTTTTTTTTTCTTTTCCTTTTTTTTTTACATGAGAGCTTGCGCTGCTTGCGCCATCTCTTGGCATTCAATGTACACTCGCGTACCGAGACGATGCTGGCGCAATATTGCTATCATAAAATTAAATACAAAGCATGTACACACGCTCAAGAGCTTATTACTTATTAAAAGAAAGCATGCAGCTAATTTAGTGAAACATAAGATAATGAAGATAATGTTAGTAATCTTGGACACATAAAGAAATATTGATTTAAATGTAGGACACCACTGGCCATTGCGGCACGGCCTTCGTAAGTGTGGTGTACAGGTAAGGTGAGTTTGCGGTCATCGCTCAGGTCTCTCCTCATGAGTTCGAACTAATCTTTCGCCTTTTACTAAAGATTACCGTGGGGAGGGGCACTCCAATGAGCCTATAGGCCAATTTTTGGGAGGCCTTGTCCGTTTGGGCGGGGCCTAATATCAAAATCAAAAGACAGAGTAGTAAATGTATAGCACTTCCTGCGAGTTCGCAGCCGGTGTGAAATCGTGGCTATTTGGTGTTGGTGGCTGGCTGGTTTCGCACGTGCAGCGAAGGTCTCATTTGCTAAAGTTAAAGTCGTAATACATTCATCCTGCCGCACAAGGAGGCTGCCATTTTTAAAGCACTCCACCGCCGCAGCGCCGTCTATCGTCTGCGACGTTTCGCCGCCCTTCCGGTGTGTGGGGTTCCGCGGCGGTGTATGCAGCGTATGCGCTCGGTTCACAAGGTGTTGCTGTTCTTCGCGGTACACGGGCAAAACAGGGCAACGCTTTTCGAGTGTAAAGGCGCTGGTAAATAATCGCTAAGCATTCAGCTTCAAAATGGCTGAAACAGCCAGCATCGGCGGCCCACGAGACGTTCCCGCTGCCAGCAGCGCCGACGATGAGAATAATGCCAATGCAGTTCTTAAGCAGCCTGTGTAAATTGGTAATTGCTTTGTATGTTTTGTTATAGCTGGCCGGGTGAGGTTCTTGGAATAATCACTATAAAAGAACGTTAACATTTAGGACAACTGTCGAAGTATAATCGGAGAAACGTAAATGGAGACGAGCGAACACGTAGGCCATTGTCCGGCTGCGCGCTAGGTGCGCGCATTAGTGTTTAAGATGGCTCCCGGGTTTCCGTACCGTGATTATTCAAGTTCAACGTAACTCTAATCCCTAACAGACCATTTTGGTTCCGCTTGGCACGTTGCAATACAATGTTCACGGAACGACAGGAGCACAAACACCGATGCCTGTGTTTATTCGTGTCGCCGTCGTAGCTTGTGACCTCTGATCCTTGCACAGGATAAGGAACAGAAGTACGACGTGTGAGCTCAAAATTCGGCGTAGAAACAACACCGATGATAAAATAAAAATAAGCCTGTTGCACATCTGGAAGCGTGGCATGGCGTAAGTTCGCTTCGGCGCGAGCCGCCGCCACTAGCCATACGCCGAAAGGGCGCTCGTTTTTGGTAACATTATTGTCAATTTGTTTTCTGGCGAGTATTTCAGAAGCATTACGACGAGCGCACGTGTCCAGGTAACGACCTGGCTTTAACGAACGTGGGCCGATTATTCACGACACCCAGGCTGCCGCGCGAAAAAAAAAAGTGCGGTTGTCATAACGCTACCCCAGTTATCGTCACAAAATTGACAAGTCGAGAAAGAACGTGCTCTCGACGAAACGTTAGAAACGCGTACCTACGCCAAAGAACACATGTCATGCGGGCCTTTCTGTCATGTAGATTGAAAAGGGCTAATTCAATAATCTCGAAATTGCACGCACTAAGATGGAACATTTTCTAGCCGCAGGCATTGTAAATCATGTGCTGTAGCATAGAAATCAGAGAGGTTCATGAGAACAACTCTTGGCCAAACATTTTCTGTATTAATTGTCAGCCTTGACATTGGTTCTCTTTGGTACAGATGATCAAGTGTACTAGCACCCAAGCACAATCACAAGCTGGTGTGGTGACTTGGAGAAATGGCCATAAGTGCAGAAACCACATATAATAATATACTATTTGTCGGAGAAGAAGGCTTGCGACCTGAGAGAAGCGAAGTCATTTAAAAACATTGTGCATTTCGCATGCCTTGGCTGCCAGTCTTTCAGGCTTCCGTAGCTGTTGCCGCAGCCAAACACAGCGCAGTGGTAGCTTGTCGACCTGTTCTCGTCCGACATTTCGATTTGCGGCAACACAATTGTTTCAGCGCGTCGAAAAATGGAAACACGCTGACCTCTCACGCACCACGCAGTGCAAAACTCGGGAATCCGCACACACCAGCGGCAGCGGTCGGCCGAGGTGGAGAGAGAGAAAGCGGTGAAAATACACCGGTTCGAGGCTACGCTCTACTCGTGTGTGTCTGTAAGGAGCGATATTACAGCACTGGCACGCGCTCAATCGCTGCCTAAGCGTTCTTCTGTAAGGTGGTCAAGTCCGGCCCCGGCGTTTCCGACGGTTCGGAGGCTCCTGCGCGCGCGGCCCAAGCCGCCCTTAGCTAACGCGCAGTGAGAAGTGATGAGTAAGTCGTATACCTGGCGATAGCAATTAGAGTCAGGAACGAAGTTAGGGCGCGAGTAATCAGCTACATTTGTTGGTTCTGTCTCCCTCAATTGGGTTACGTCAGCACAGAGATATCGCGATACAGATACAAGATACCCAAAAGTATCTAAGATAGTATCGAAGATGCATGTATCTTCGATACTGCCCAGCACTGGACTACACATGGCTTTGTTTGACCTTTTTTTGTGTCTGTTACTTTCCATCGCTTTGTCTCTCTGTCTATTTCTTGCTCTGACTATCTTTTTCTCTCTTCCCTTTCTTTGTCTCTTTTCTTCTCTTTCTTTCTCTGTCTTTCTATCTTTTCTCTCTTTCTTCCCTTTCTTCCTCTCTTTTTTTTTTCTCTTTCCTTCTATATCTTCCTTTTTATCGCTCTGTAGTTCTGTCGCCTTCTATCTTTTTCTCTCTTTCTTGTCCTTTCTCTTTCTCATGCGCACGGCCTCCCCTCCTTCTTTCTTTCCTCCTCACTCTCACTTACCTTTCCCACCCCCTCGCTATAACGTAGTGTACTAGGCTATGCTCTGCTAGCGTGCCTGGATAGCCGAGTGGTTACGTACGCTTGCCCTCGGATCGTGGATATGCAGGTTCGAATCTCGCCTCGCCAAGAAATTTCTTTCGCCAACAATTTCTCTCTTACTTTCTCTGTCTCTCTCTCTCTCTCTCTGTACTTGTTCTCACGGTCATCAGAGTTATTGCATCCCGCGCCGGACAAATGTGTTCTGGGAGCGAAGCAGAAGAGGAAGAAGGGTATGCGTGCCGGTTCATGATGATGATAATTTTCTACATACGACACACTGCAAACCTCGAGCACAACAGCTCTGCTGTAAACAGTTCGGCAGATCCCACGTACCGTGGGAGTCGATGTTATGCAAAGCATGTGGCGGGAAGGTGACTGTGGCGTAATTTTTTTACTGAGCCAACCGTTACGAAATGACGCTAAAGGTTTGCATAAATTTTATACGCACTCATATGTATTGAAGAGCAGCATATGCGTTATATAACCAGTTGCTTACAGTTGGGTAACGCTGCCAACGGTAACGTGGGTATAACCAACACCAGAAGCGGTAAGCTGATATGTAGTGCTTATACGTGTCCCGAGAACGCACGCACGTTTCACGAACCCGTGTACATGTGTGGAAGAGGTTCTTGACAGTTCTTGAACAAGATCATCATCACCGTGATCAGTGAGCCCCAGCAGCTGGTCATGACTTGTTATCGGATCCGGTCGTGAAGTATGAGGTATAGTACAGCTTGTTGGAAATTGTGAATGCCTCGGTCATTTCGTCGACAAATTGTCTGTCGATATAGGCCGTCGAGGTCGGTTGGCTTGGATAGTGCTCCGTAGACGAGCATCAGCAGATGGCGCTTCTCGTATTCGTATAGACTACCTGACCATATATATGTGGCTTACGTAGCCTAGTTTATAGAGTGGCTGTTAATCAATCTGGCATCATCCTCGGTCAGCATGAGGCCATCGCCCAGCCTTGTAAGAAATGAAGAGGACACTGCGTCGTTCTGGCGGACAAAGTGCACTTTACGGCGCGATGCTGTGAATATCATACGCATTTTCGTTAATCAATTCCTCCGAGGTCTAGCAGTGCTTCAATATAGCTTGCTGAATCATAGGAATAAAAATGTTGTGTTTATTAGACTGCTGTAAAAGCGGAGCGAACACTGGAACCGCCGACGTTAATCTGATATGGCGCCTGTATCGTAGGAGTATCATGTAGTGTTTATTGCTTTCTTGCAAATTAGACAGCGAGCACCACAACCACAATTGACGTTGCACCGGCATTACGCCTGCACAGGCTGTTTTTCCAAACCAGTTTGTAGGTCTAGCGTGGCTCTGTGGTAGAATACCTGAGTGCCACGCAGAATGCTTGGGTTCGATTCCTGCGGGGATCCTAATTTTCATTCTTTCCATTCGTCGGGTCAATGCTGCCGACGTCGGTTTTTCTTAACGCTCTCCCATTTAAGTTACCAATGTCTGTTATCGCCGTCCCTGGGTATAAACTGTCAATCACCTGTGGCGCATACCCGTACACCGCGGCCCGCGGTAAACGGGTATGTGCCACACGTGTCTGGAGGAAAGGGTTTGACGACGTACGCGACAGGATGTCCACTATATTCACGTCATGACCCGACACTCACATTCGTCAAATCTTCTTACCTTGCCATGCCAATTTTGGTCTACAGCAAGTTAAGGGGGCGATCATGAGAACACCCAGACGTAGGCGGCTAGATAGATAGATAGAGAGATAGACAGACAGATACGTAGATAGAAACGCTCAAAGTGCCAAAGTTTCGCTAAGAAATGCTTCGCATTTAATATGACAGCTCCGCCCGCACGACTGTCTCGCAGGTGACGGGCAGGCAGGGCACCTGCCCTGCCTGCCCGTGCTAGTTGGTTTCCGCTCTAACCGTAACTACTTTTCCTCGGCTAATGTAAACACTACGCTTATTAGGAGTTAAAGGTTCGCCTTTACTGCCTAAAACATGAAGTTTCGCTGGGAGCGATTTAAGAATAGCTAACGAAAGTTACCTGTACGTTCAAGTTTGGATGGATGGATGGGTGCTATGAGCGTCCCCTTTATAACGGGGCGGTGGCATGTCTGCCACCAGGCTCGAAGAAAAGAAAAA
This sequence comes from Rhipicephalus sanguineus, assembly GCF_013339695.2. Taxonomy (NCBI): domain Eukaryota; kingdom Metazoa; phylum Arthropoda; class Arachnida; order Ixodida; family Ixodidae; genus Rhipicephalus; species Rhipicephalus sanguineus. The sequence continues at coordinate 186,604,623 of NC_051178.1, forward strand.
TTTCATTGTTTCATGTTGGCCTAATACCTTATCTCTATTGATTAAATCTATGTTATTATACCTAAAAAATATAAATTCACGGTCCATCTCTCTGCCTCTTAAGGCAGAATGACCTTATTTTTCCCCATTATTTATTTTTGTACTTTATCTCTACTTTTCTGCCACCAATACTCTAACCGTATCTTACTTATTTCTATCGCGGACGTGTTCAGCTTTCCATTGTTGTCCCTAAAACACAAGGCTCCCTGTAGACTCGTGCCCACACGTACACCTGGGTGAATATCGCCACATTCAATCAGAACATGTTCCATCGTTTCCTTAGTTCCCCCGCAGCATGTACATTGTTCTTCTTCGTTACTGAATCTCGCTTTATAACTACGCGTTTTCTGACCTAAAAGCAGCGCCACAAACGTGAATCTGTATGGGGAAGTCAGTTATCTGCTAAGGCACACCTGCTCCATCACACAAACGTCAACTTCTATCGGCATACCTGTCAACGTCGTTTCTTTTTCTTCTCTTTCTTTCTATCGCTTTGTCTATCTGTTTCTTTCTCTGTCTTTCTATCTTTCCTCTCTTTCTTCCTCTCTTTTTTTTCTCTTTCTTTCTATATCTTCTTTTCTCTCGCTCTGTAGTTCTCTCGCCTTCTATCTTTTTCTCTCTTTCTTGTTATTTCTCTGTGCTCATCCTTCCCTTCTTCTTTCTTTCCTCCTCACCCTCACTTACCTTTCCCGTTCTGATGATGTCTCCGATCATCGACCAGTAGCTCTCGAGGGTTGCTTTCCTTTTTCTTTGTCAGTGAGACCATGGCGTCTTGACATCCGCGTTCTGCATGACACGCGTTCGCGCTCCAGTTCATCAGGAGCATTACGTGCTTCCCTGTTCGGATCCGGTCCAGAGTCGTGGGATGCGCTCAAGGTACTACCAATACTACAGTGGCGTCTACACTGCTCCGTCGAAGGGCGTGCCCTTAGACGCCGTATGTCGGAAGAACTAGCGGACACCACTGATCTGGCGGACACTGCCACAAAGCTGCGCATTGCTCTTTGGGTCGATCGACAAACTCCATTGATGCGCACACGGCAGAGAGAGAGTTACGGGGACGCTTGCAGCGCCTTGTTGCAGCATCGTCGTTGTCGGAGGCTGCTTGGCGCTGCAGACGTAATCCACGTGCTCACCCCGAAGTACTGCGCTTTGCGAGAAGCTCTCTTCTCAGACAGTCGAGTCCGATGGGAACTCAGGCCGCCAGAGCCCTTCCCGCTGCGTTGCCACCTGCGCGTGATCGATCAGTTTTCGTAGCTCATTTTGAAAACATGGCTCGTAGGACTCTGTCAGCGCATCATGGTACGGACGATACATTCACAATGCTTAGTGGGCTGTAGCTGCGCAACTTTGTGCAACTCCGTCAGCTGATGAGGTGAAAGATGCATTGTCTTCCATGAAACGTGGTTCGGCTCCTCGGCCGGACGGGTTGCCCTTTGAGTTATATTTAACCTTTTGGGATGAAATTGGTGCCATTTTCACTTCTGTTATTTGCCGCTGCTTCGAGAACTTTGATTTCCCTGATAGCTTTCACGATGGTCGAATTGTGTTAATACCTAAACATGAACCATTGTCAGTTCGCCCAGAGGAATGGAGACCAATTACGCTTCTCAACGTTGATTACAAAACTTTTGCAGCAGTTGTCACTCGGCGTTTGAGAAGCCTGATGCCTTCCTTAATAGGACATCATCAGGCGTGCTCGATCCCTGGACGAGAAATTGATAGTCTCTCATTTGTTACGCGCGACATCATTGCGTATACGATAGCGAGATCAGCACGTGGGCTCTTGATTTCACTCGATCAAGAAAGGCATTCGATCGCCTTGAGCATAGCTACATATTTAGCGTCATGGAAGCGTTTGGTTTCTCGCAAAACTTCGCTGAGCTTCTCAGAAACGCATACAGAAACGTACACAGCACTTTGTTTCTTGATGGTTATGAAAGTGCCCCATTTCCTGTTACCCGCGGAGTTCGTCGAGGGTGCCCTCTATCTCCAGTACTTTTTGTGCTTAGTCTCGAACCGTTCTTGCGCTCACTACTTAACGATCCATACATACATTCGAGGCCTCCCACTACCTGGTAGTGATACTGTGAAGGTGACAGCTTTCGCCGATGACATCACGTTGTATCTAAAGAACGAGGACAGCTTATCCCGTTGCCTGCGGCTTTTAAATGCGAATGCATTTCTTAGTCGGGCTATGTCAGGCGTCCGGCGTTGTCCGCGTGCCTCTCCGCTCTCACTCCCTCTCCCATAGCAACAGCTGCAGGCGGGCGCGCTTATCCTCGCCCCTACCAACCGGAGCATGTGGTGCGGGCGGAGTAGCGGAGAGTGAGTGGAGAGGAGGAGCGCGCTCTGGCGTGTGAGGGCGCTCGCATCGCGGGGGGGGGGGGAGGTGATTCTTAAAAGGAAGAAGGAAATGAAAATGGAAATTGGGTGTGGAGTGCACGATAACTGTCTCTCAAGTGAGGACACCTCAACCGATACACTCACGGGGGATTGGGGATTAAAGGGACAGTGAGAGTGAAAAGAGTATGGTAAAAGAAGAAAAAGAAAGGTATGGGTGAAAAACGGATTACGCCAGCTCGTTCGACTCGGCACGCAACAACCTTCGCCGGGAGCTGGTGCGCGAGCATCCTGACGCACGGGTCGCCTCCGGACACCCCCCTCCTCCCATCCCAGCCACTGGTTTCACTCGCCGCGAGCGCGCGCTTCTTCTTGCCCTGAGGACCGGTTCTGTGTGGCCCGCGGAACGCAGGCATCGTCTTCGCGGCGCCGCTGCACCGAACTGCACCGATTGCGGCGCGATCGAAACCCTGTGCCACCTATTGTTTGACTGTCCGTCTCTCAACACTGCGCGGAAGCGGCTCGCCATGAAGTACCGCCTCGTCGGACTGCCGTGTGCGACCCTACAGGACTTGCTCCATCCCACCGGCCACGTACACCGTCGCCGATCAGCCCTTGCGGCCCTACTAGCTTTTCTCGAGGATGCCGGCCTAGTCGAACGAATTTTCTAGCCGCTCACCACGGTGACTCGGACGCCCGTTCTCCTGCCCCCCACCCCCTCGCATCGCGGGAGCTCGGCGGAGCTCCCGCGTGTGTGGAGAGAGTGTAGGAGAGGGTAGGTGCAGTGCTTCGCCGCTCATTCTCTCGCTGTTCGCTCTCTCTCCTCCCTGCGCCACCGCCTCAATGCAGTGCGTTTGAAACGCGTTTGTAGCGTTTGTGCTGCCTTGGCACAGCCTGAAAACAGCGCGTTCTAAACGCGTTTGTGCTGCATTGAAGGCGGTGGCAACATCCCTGAGGTGATTACGAACGCACGTAGGAAGCGTTCGTTGAAAGAGGCGCCCAAAAGGGAGACACTTGAGCGCGTCGATGTGTCCAGCTTTGCGCCATTAAAATTACTACGCCGTGTACTCTCGGCGCAAGAAATGCATTCGCATTTCCTCACGATTCCCTTCGGGGAGGTGGGGGCATTTTTTTGCTCAGTATGGGTCTACTTCAGGTGCTCCGTTAAATTTTTCGAAATGTCGATATTTCTTCATCGGTTCCCCAGACATCTGCCTAAGTCCCTTCTTCCGCCTTCAAAAAAGCGGCTCTATTCGTATTTTGGGGCGTGATTATACCTTCTACGGCATATCATCCTCCGTGTGGGTTTCAGTACTCGAAGATGTAAAACGACACGTCCGGGAAGCGCTAGAGTACGATTTACCACTGTTAGAAAGTAGGTACTTAGCACAAACTGTATCTTGCGGCCGCGCATGGTACATTTCTCATGTCGTACAGCCCCGATTGCGAATAACCAGGTCGTTGCAATCCCTTGGCTCGTTTTCTCTGGTCAGGGGGAACAGCTGGTTTGCCGAGCTGCGCTTGGGCAACCACGCAACATCGGTGGATTCGCGTTCCCACCTGTGTCTGTTCGCTGCCGGCTGCTTGCTCTGCGATTCTTGCTTCGCTTGCTACACGGTGACCGGTGTCCAGCGCGTGATCTTGCCTGCTATTTCTTAGGCACAAAGTTACGCTATTTGTTACCGGGAGCACGGCTTAACTTCGCGCCGCAAGTACTTAATGTGCCTGCACTTTACTCCACGGCAGTAGCATTTTATCGCCATGCACAGCAGGTTTGCCCTGATATATAGGCATTCTAGAAAACCGTGTTTTAGATACAACGGCAGCCCTGCTGCTCCCTTTGGTTCCTCCAGCCCGTCTAGCACGTTCGAGTCGTGTCTCGTGGAGCGCGATAACGGCATCCTTTCTACCTGCGGTCATCTCCGTGACTTCATGTGGCGTCTGGGATGGAGAGTACTCACAACACGAGACAGGTTGGAGAGGTGGGGCATGATCCCATCTTCCACTTGTCCTAACTGTCCGCTACAAGAGTCCAACCAGCATGTGCTGCAGCAGTGTGTAATTGCAAGGGTATCTTGGGGAGCCTGGTTTTCGTGGCCTAGGAGTTAATCGTTTTGTCACGTCTGGCCGCTGCTCGCGTAGTCGCTTTGCACGTCTTCTAATTGCTGCGGGGGCTTTTTGTTTGTGGCGTAACAGGTGTGAGGCTGTTGCAGCGGGTCACCGTCGCCGTGCTGTGTTTCCAATTCTGGAATGGTTGTACTCCGAACTTATGTCTTTTTTGTCGGAGGAATTGTTCTTCCTTGGGGAAGAGGAATTCCTACGGCAGTGGTCATGCCGCTTCCTGTCGGTGGTTGATGGGCGTGTGCGGCTGGTTTTCCATCTAGCCTGGTTCTTGTAGCCAGGTCATCAGACAGAGCTTGATGAATGTATACAGGGTGTTTCAAGAAATGTGTCCAACCTTCTAAAAAAGAATCAGGAAAATTCGATATTTGCTCAGGGCTTTCAGAACTGCTTTTTCTGTAGCGGCAGAAATCTTAGGGTAGTTAAGGACATCATTTAGGACAGTAATTAAGAAAGTTACATTAATTAACTTTTTAATTAGTGGAGTTAGGTGATTGTGTCAAATGGGAGAATTGAAGTTCTTCATGCGAGGAACCCATCCGAGCTTTGAGATTTCGAAAAAGCGTCCTCTAGTAATTGTTGTGGCGTAACGAAATGCAACGGCTTTCAACAGCGAAAGCCATCGAATTTGGTTGAATTTCATTACTTCGTAATTATTACTAGAGGCCGCTTTTTCGAAATCTCAATGTTGGGATGGGTTTCTCGCACGAAGTAATTCAATTCCCCAATTTGACACAGTCACCTAACTACACTAATTAAAAAGTTTCTTAATTACTGTCTCAAGTCATGTCTCTAACCATTTTAATATGCCTAGCGCTACAGAAAAAGTTATTCACTCATTTTGGACGTCTCAGAAGAATATGACAGTTGCCTTCTTCCATGTTTCTGTTTATGTTTCGCCATTGAATTTGGTTGAATTTCATTACTTCGTAATTATTACTAGATGCCACTTTTTCGAAATCTCAAAGTTGGGTTGGGTTTCTGGCATGAAGAACTTCAATTCTCCCATTTCACACAACCACCTAACTACATCAATTAAAAAGTTAATTAATTTAACTTCTTTAATTACAGTCCCAAATTATTTCTTTAACCATCTTAAAATCCCTGCTATTACAGAAAAACCAATTCTGAAGGCAGCAATCAAATATCGCATTTTTCTGATTTTTTGAGAAGGTTGGACACTTCTTGAAACACCCTGTATAATATGTATGCATTTATTATTTCTGTGTGTGCATGTTCCCGTATCCGCGTGGGTTCTTGTATATATACATTTCATGCTAACATTATTCAATTCTGTACATTGTCTGCGCCATAACATCTGTTATACATATGTGCTTGTATGTTCACGAAGTCATGTATATTATGTGAAAATAAGATTGTTGTATGTGTGTGTTAGCCCACAGTAGCATGTGTTGAAGACGTCCTGTGGAAGTTTGGACATCTGTGTAGAAATATTTCATGTATATAGCGCTTAGACATTTGTATATGTCACTGTCCTTGATTACGACACTGTACCCAAGTGTTAGTAGCGTCCTGGGATGAAATAAACTTTTTCTAAACAAGCTAGTGTTTCAGGGCGTCCTTGGGCTGGCGGGCGCCCATCATGGCAAGCCAGCCACCGAAGAAGGCGTTAGCCTTCGATGTCGTCGTCCTTGAGGGGGCAAGTCGTGATGACGTCGTTGACGCGACGTCTTCAATAGTAGGCATTGAAGAAGTATACTGCGGTCAACACTTCGGAGGCCGGAACTACCAAGTTACCGTCAAAAGCGAAGCCACTCTGGCTCAAATCGTGGACGCGTCGCACCTCGACATCCGAGGAGAGCGCGTCGCCATTGTGCCCCTGGGCCCTGAAGTAACACAGATCAAGTAACACAGTAACACAGGTTGCTGGTCAAGTAACACAGGTTGCTTGCCAGACCTATGCACAACTATGCTACCGAAAGGTATACCATATACAGTAACTCTAAACCCATCAACTAAAGAAAGCCTCCGACGTACCACACGAGCTCTTATACCTCCGTGTGGGTCAGACCTCCCTGGTGGTTTAAACCGCCGAGAGGAGGTTGCTTCGTGTTGGGGTTGCGCTTACCCCATCCGTGACCACCCTTTGGGCGCAAAAGTACCGCGGCCCTGTACATCGTGCCCATTTTGAGACGCCCCAATCAGCGATGTAACTGTCACACACTTATTGTGGACATGCACGGGTCTACAATTAAGCCGTCGTCGTCACCTACGTGCAACGGGCCTCAGGCCTGGCTGACCACCCGACCTTGACCGCTGGATTAGTGGACCTCACCACCGCTCGTTACTGGACTTCATACACGAAGCAAATTTGTATGTGTATTTCTGAATCAATAATTATTATGCCTAAGGGCAGACTTTCGAAGAAAAACAAAAAAACATGGCTGATCCTTCTGTCATAGAAATGGGTATAACACGAAAGTGAAACGTGTCTTCACAGACGTAGTTGAGCGTTTGTTGTGCATTGTTTCGCCACAAGGGTGAGGGAATGAATGCTATAGCAACAAATTGTAATGTCGCGCAAAGAACGGAAAACAGCTCGAAACTTGGAACGCGCTGCTCAAGCAAAAAGGACGCACGGAACGAAGATACACAGGATGAGCGCGAACTAACAACTGTCAGAGCTCGACAGTTAAAGCGCGCTAGTCAAATATAAAGGAGGACGCACGAAACGAACGCACAAGTATACGCAGGATGAGCGCGAACTGTGTAAGTTGTACCTTAATTCTTTGTGAGCAGCGCGCTCCTTTCGCAAAAGCGGCCGTTGCAGTGAGCGAAGTGACCTTCGTGCTCTCGGCAACTTCAACGCAAACTTGCGGTGAGAGCGCAAGAGGTACAAACCACCGCCATCACAGATAAGCGCGCGTGCACGAGCGACCACGCCCTGTAGAGGCGCACGCTCATCTCAATGCGTGGGGCGATGACCTTTAAAGCGCGCCCTTCGAGCCTTTCGCGCCATCTCGCTAGTGATAACGAAAACACGCTGATGTACCACCGATCTCTGAGTACCGCCACCGGCAAGTGGTGTATATAAATAGCACGCCGTTAGTATAACCAGAGTCATTCAAGAATTGAATGGCTCTGGTATAACGAAGAACGTGCCGTCTGAGGCGGAATCGTTTCGTGCTGCGCGCTGGGGATCGAGGGGTCGTAAGTTCGACTCCCGGTGACGGAACTTTTTCTTCTAGTTTTATTGCGATAGCAATTATATGGACCCTCTCGGCTGATTTTCGCCGTCGCCGTCCGTCGACGCCATCATGTCCCGGATATGTATATATATATATATATATATATATATATATATATATATATATATATGAAGGCACAAAGAAAAATAAAGCAGAAGAAAAAATTCTGAAGTACCGGACCGCAGATTCGAACCAGCAACCCCTCGCTTCCCAGCGCGCTGCGTTAGACAACTCAGTCACACACCATGCATGCGCCGGCGAAATAACGGCGACCTATTTATATACACCATGTACCGCTGGTGGTAAGCAAATCTCGGAGGAGCGTGAGCGTGTTTTCTGTCACGCAACGCTCCTAATTGAAAACTGCCCTTGGGTCGCGCACGACAAAGTGGCCCTTTTCTGTACCCACTCGTGATGTGGAAGGAAAAAAAAAAGAAAGAACACCGGGAACACTTAAAGTTTAGGAACACCTTGCATCAGACTCCCCCGTGTGGCTGGAGACGCAGGGGGTAACTCCACGCGCCACAGTTTAAAAGAAAACGAAATATCTAAGAGCGTCTGATTCTCCATTGTCGACACTTGCAGACGCAGCGCTCCTAATTTTCGCCACCACAGGTGAGTGGTTGGGAGGGGTTGCTGCTCCCGGGCCTCTCTTTCCCCCTCCTGCTGCCCCTCCCTCTCCTGAACTTGCGGTTCTCCGCAAGCAGAACGCGGACATTCAGCGGAAAATTGCGTTACTTACCAAGCAAGTTGCATCCCTGCAGCAGCGCACTCCGCAGGTACCCGGTCCCGCCGCCCCTGCCCAGACGACCCCGCCGGCCACCTCCCCCAAGCTTAGCCCTCAGGCTGCGCCTACATCGAACACCCCCACGCCTTCCGTAGCTACTGCTCCCTTTCCGGTAGCATCGTTGGCTCCCGGGGCACCTCAGGCTCCAGTGCCCATTGATCCAGCTCTGTCAATTGAGGAGCGCGTCCCCCGTCTTGAAAATCTACTCCTCCACCACATCTCCACTTTTTCCGTGCAACGCATTGTAGCTGAGGTAGTGCAGGCCATCCAGGCCTGGGCGATCACTCAGTTTAAACCCAAAACTTCACGGTCCCGTTCCCCATCTGAAAGTAGTATCGGTTCCGCTCCCCGGCACCGCAAGGTGGCCACAGGCACCTCGACCCCAGGTAACTCGGTTTCCATCCCCCTTCCTGTCTCCCAAAGCTCCGAACAGGACATGGCGGAGGGCATCTAAAATTTAAGACATTCATGATGGCTACCAAACGATGATGGCCCATTCAATTCCCCCGTCACAATTCGAAATCATACAGTGAAATTCTAGAGGTTTCGGGAACAGGCGAAAGCGCTCACACCTTTCCCTCTTTCTCCAATCCCTTTGCTCTCAACCGGTTGTCTTGGCACTCCAGGAATCTGGCCCAACCCCGACCCTTCTCGGATACTGCCCCTATGTAGGCGGCACCACCACTTCCCTCATCGTGCATAAGGCGTACACGGCGATTCAGATCGATCTCGATCTGCACCTCCCGTACGACTACTGCATGGTCTCAGTGCTCCCTCAGCGGAGGGGGCAACCATCGATCCATATTCTGAACGTGTACTGCCCCCCTCATCTCTCGAGGGTGTCTTTCACGCAACTCTTCCATTAGGCCCTGTGTACGGCGGCCCGTCAACCCCTTGTGATAGTTGGAGACTTCAATGCACCCAGCCCTCACTGGGGCTACCACTATGAGAAGACCCGGGGCCGACAGCTTAAGGAGCTCATCTCCTCGCTCAGTCTCACGTTGCTCACTGATCCGGCACATCCCACACGTTCCGGTAATTCAGTGTCGCGTGACACTTGTCCCGACCTTTCCCTCACCCGTAACATACGCGATGCTACGTGGGAGAATCTCGATGAAACTCTAGATTGCGATCATTTTCTGATCCGTATTGTCTTCACACCGCGTCAGAAAATGCGCCACCACTGGGGCCAGGCCAGTCTTACCGAATGGACCAAATTCAGATCGCAACCCTTTCCCCTGATCCCTAATTTTGGCGAATACGCGGCGCGGGCATCTTATGCCCTTCATACGCAACGAGCGCATACTCAGACACTTGCTACCACTAATGTGACTCCCGCTATCGACCCACACCTCCGGCATCTCTGGGATGCCCGCCGCGGAATAATACGCCGTTGGCGGCGAAACAAGCTGAACCGTAAACTCCGCTCCCGCATCGAGGCCCTCACCGCAGAAGCGGCTGCATATTCTGTGCAGCTTGCTGACTCAAATTGGATCGACACCTGCACGAAGGCAGCAGGCCAGATGAGCTCCAAGAGCACGTGGCGACTTTTCCGGAGCCTTCTGGATCTATCCACCACTCGTGGAGAAACACAGCGTCAAGTCCGTCGTGCTTTGCATGCCTATCAGGGCACGACGGACCAACTCGCGCGGGACCTCTGCGACCGATACCTTTGTCGCACGGTCGGCCCCGTTGGCCCAGAATACACGTATTCTGGTTCCCCCAACTCCAAGCTTGACGCTCCATACACGCTCCCCGACCTCCGGGCAGCGCTGGCGAAAATGCGACGGGGCACGGCTCCTGGCCGGGATGGCATCACAGTATCGCTCCTGGCGAATCTCCCCAACCAGGCCCTCTTATCACTGCACCACCTCATTAACTCCATATGGGATGGCTCGCCGCTTCCATCAGAATGGATCACTTCGCTGGTCACATTCATCCCCAAATCGGGCAAGCCAGTTAGCATTGAGGCCCTGAGACCCATTTCTCTCACCTCTTGCGCCGGCAAACTCATGGAAACTATGGTCCGCGAACGCATTTCCTCTTACCTGGAGGCTAGGGGGACCTTTGCCGACACGATGTTTGGCTTTCGCCCGCATCTGTCGGCACAGGACGTCCTGCTTCAGCTCCACCACGATATCATAGAGCCGACTACCATGCGCCACAATGACAAAGCCGTACTAGCTCTTGATCTTCGAGGCGCGTTCGACAATGTCAAACATAGTAGCATTCTCGCCAATCTTTCCACTACAAACTGCGGACAGAAGACCTTCGAGTACATCCGCGCCTTTCTTTCTGATCGTGTGGTCTTCCTCCGCATCGACACTACTGAACACGGCCCGTTCCCACTAGGCACACGGGGTACGCCTCAAGGAGCGGTCTAGTCACCCCTCCTGTTTAACTTGGCCATGATGAACCTCCCTTCTCTCTTGCACGAGGTCGAGGGGGTACACCATGCGCTCTATGCCGATGATATAACAATTTGGACCAACACCGGCTCTCCGGCTCAAATCGAGGAACGCCTACAACAGGCTGCCCTTCTGGTGGACACTTACGCCGCCTCTTGCGGCCTGGAGTGTTCCCCAACCAAATCGGCTCTTCTCTTGGTTTCCCGCCTACCACCACCCCAGATTTTCCTCCCTTCCGGACCTGTTCCAGTAGTCCAGAACCTTCGGATTCTCGGGCTGCACCTCTCGTCCTCACTGGACCCTCAGGGCACCATATCCTCTCTCCGACGCACCAGCGAACAAGTGAGTCGTATGTTCCGTTGAGTCTCTACCAAGCGTGGCGGCCTCCGAGGGACCCAGTCCCTCCGGTTGGGCCCAAGCGTTTGTGACCAGTCGGGTCCTCTATGCCCCACCCTACCTTCGCCTGCGTCGTCACCACGAACACCAACTAGGTACTCTTCTCCGCTCCTTGTATAAGCGCGCTCTGGACCTTCCCATCGCCACTTCCAATAGCCGCTTTGCGGCCCTGGGGGTGCACAACTCCTTCGCGGAGCTGCGGGAAGCCCACCGCGTCAACCAACTTAATCGTCTTTCGCAGACACCTTCCGGGCGCCGCCTGCTACACAGACTTGGCCTCAACACAAGCTCTGACCCGGTACCTCCATCCCCAGTACCGGAAATCTGGCGCCAGAAGTTATGGGTGGAGCCACTCCCCCGCAATATGGACCCCGAACAACACTCCGGTCGAAGGCACGCGCGCACTGCTGCCCTTGAGGCGCGTCACTACGATCGCTCTGGCGTATTTTATGTAGACGTCTCGGGCCCTTCCCCCTCGGGTCACTACACGGCCGCTGTGATCACAGAAGGTCACCACGTCGACAGCCTCTCATTTAGAGCCGACAATGCAACTCATGCAGAGGAGGTCGCCATCGCTTTGGCCGTCTCCCACCCCACCACTCACACTATCTTGACAGACTCGCGCTCAGCCTGTTCTCGATATATCCAGGGTTCCATCACCCCATTGGCTGCTCGTCTCCTTCAAGCCGCCTCCTGGCTCTTTAGCCCTCACTCCGTAAGAATAGTTTGGACTCCAGGCCACACAGGACTTCCCGGCAACGAGGCGGCAAATGCCGCTGCCCACGCTTCTCTCTTCCGGGCCGCTGCCCTTCCATGTCCTGATTCGGATCCTGGAAACTCGAGCCTCACACGCTACCGTGATATTCTGGATTATTATCGCACTTCGCGTCGACTTTACCCTGGCCCTGCTCGCGGTCTGGCGAAAGCAGACGAACGAATACTACGCCGCCTTCAGACTAATACTTTCCTTAGTCCGGCGGTCGCCCGGCACTTCATCCCGGAAATCTCTGGCATGTGCCCGACTTGTCAGGTCCTCGCAGACACCTTTCACGTCGTGGCTTCGTGTCCTGCAACTCCACTTTCTTTCTCATCTCCCTTCCCCATCCCAACTATAGAGAGGCTTGGGAGGAGTACCTGCTCGGCTGCTCTACCTTGGATGCGCAACGCTCCTTGGTGGCGCGCGCCCGGGCAGCGGTCATCTCGAATGGCGTCCCGGACTAGGGACTGCCACTCAGGCACACAGCAGCTCTCTTGTGAATTTCTTGAATAAAATGTTTACCACCACTACCACCATCCTAATTTTCTTTCATTTCGAATACTGCCCTTGAGACGTGCACGACAAAGTGGCCATTTTCTGTACCCACTCGGGATGTGGAAGGAAAAAAATCACAGCATATCTACGGAGTGAATGATGATGAGTGGGCGAAGCTGCGGAGGTTCATCGGTAAACCGTGAATCTTCCGTGAATTCTGCCCAGTACATCATCACCGACATGAGATCGGGCGCGTTTATACAAAAGGTTCGATGAGTTATGACGACTTGCAGCTCACTTTAATTTTACATGTACGCTGTGAATTTTCATTGTTTAGAAAACCATTGCTTTAGAAAACATCTGGCGTCTTTCATTAAGCAGCTGGCGTCTTTTCGTTTTGCTTTAGAAACATCTGGCGTTCTTTCGTTTTGCTTTTAGAAAACATCTGGAGTCTTTCGTTGGTTTATGTCATCAATCAACGGCGTTTTGAACAAAATTATTGTTTAATCATGCACAGGAGAAATCTCACCAGGCACTACCTTGGAGGTAAACAATGGCTGCTAATGGGAATGAGAGACAGAAGAAGCCGGCTTTTAGCTAACACTTACACTTCTACTTCTACTAACGTTTCCTACTGGAACATGCCAATGGCTGCTAATGGGGAATGAGAGACAGAAGGATTCGGCTTTTAGTTAACGCGCACGCTGCGAATTTTTTATTGTTCAACAACGCACAGGAAAAATCTCCCACCGGCACCACCTTGGAGGTCAAGATCTGGTACTAGCGTTACGACTGGTTACGCACTACTACGACTACGAGGGACGAACGGGTGCCGCCTTAAGGAGCTTCGCCCCTAAAAAAAAAGACAAAGAACACCGGGCACACCCAAGGAGGTTTAAAATATTTTAACCTCCTTGGGCACACCTTGCACGGCCGCTACATAGCACCTTGCATCAGACGCCCCCTGTGGTAGGAGACGCAGGGGGTCACTCGATGCGCCGCAGTTTAAAAGAAGAAGAAATATCTAAGAGCGTCTAAATTCTAAATTTCCCCACTTATATTAATCGCCGGTTTCGTGGCCAATCCCCCGTAGTGGGTAAGAGCCAAGAATTAAGGGTCAAGCAAGCAAGCAAGCAAGCAAGCAAGCAAGCAAGCAAGCAAGCAAGCAAGCAAGCGTCTGATTCTCCGGACCTCCCTGTCGAGAGCTTTCTGCTCTCGACAGGGAGCTCCGCGGTACTGTGCAATGAATCGTTGTTTGCACTATTGTGTAGCTGTCTTCTTTGTTTCTTGAGTACAAGAGAGAAACCACAAGCCCACTAGACCCGGCCCCTCAGAGCGCGTCCTTTCTTTCTTTCCAATTAAGACACCTTTGTTGCACCTTTTATTTTCCTTTCACTCGCAATCAGCAGCAATTATTTTTCAAAATAAAACATTTATTTTATCTATTAATGATATGGGAGGTCAGCAAGCTTTACAATAGAAAGCGCAGAGCCGATATGGCGTGCAGCGATTAATGTGTAGTTTGCATGTGGAAAGTACATTCTTAATAAAAGTTGTAGCACAGTCGGAAATGCGACGCAAAAGCAACACCTGGCTTGGCAGCACTTCTCTTGCGTACAACCGGTTCCCAGCGTTCCAGGAGCAAACCACTCTGCGTATTCTCCGTGGTGCTGGAAAAGCAAAGTCCTCGCGCCAACTCGGTGCCATGGAGCTTGCAGCGTATTTTCGGAAGCAGCTTTCGAGATTGCGTCAGTGGCGTGATTTGCGTAGGGTAGCAAACCGGCGAGTGTCTGGTTGACCTCTCCACCCTTCTTCACGCCTGGCGATGCTGCACTCGGTCTGGCGTGAATTCAACCCTTTAACACGTTCCATTAAGTTTCTGCAGTAGGAGCAACCTATACTTCAGGCCCGTCGCACGTTAGATGCCATTTCGTACCCATGCATGTCTTTGACATTAGAGTATAATCGCAATGCTTGAGAAAGCCTTATTCATAGACTGCTGCGGGAGGATATACGTACTATTACTGTGCTCTAACGCTCAGTAATAGGTAGTATATATTCAGCGGTGAATTCCCCATCTGTGGATAAGGCCCTTCTGATGAAGTACAATGCGCGTTCGAGAATGCTTCTCCGCGAAGTGCCCTCTGATAACGCTACCCTATGGCCCCCGCATGGCGGTGACTGCCTTCCAAACGCAGTAGCCCGCCACACAGGCAACACCGGACGCGGCGACGGCTCCAGTAGTGGCTACAAGCAGCACGTGAGGGGGATGCCGCTCCAGGAAGGACATCTCGAACGGCCGCGCTTTCACACCCTGCAACATGCGAAGAACAATGCCCTGTAGATTCGAGCATAGACGCCGCCGCCAAGTACACACATGTTATCGTCGTGTATCGTCGTTCCGTAACTGAGGCAAACGTACGTATACTCACCTTAAATTCTGGTTCTTCCTCCCAGATCTCGTCTTTCCGTAGCAGTTTCATCGCACATAGGACCTGGTTGTGAGGGGAAGAAAGGTTACCTGCAAGATTACCTATGATAATGATTATGGTGACCGGGCTGATGGTGCTGACTGGTTTACGCCGGTGAATTATCGAAGCCCACATGTTAAGCTCATTGATCAGCGACAAAATATACATTATATTTATGGTACTAGGTGACTAACTTCTCAACATTTCATCTAATATTATTCAATGATTATTAGTCGGCGTGCACAATGGTATGTTCTAGCTGGTCGTAAATCCATCGCGAGTGTACAGTTAATCGAAACGCCGCATCGGCACGCCGCGCAGGCTTCCATATAGATGGAGAAGTGGGGGGTCCACGGCCGTGCATTTTCGCATCCAAGCTGGCGCGTGCAGCATGCAAGCACGCTCAGCAACAGTTTTTCAGCCGGTCGCGAGCGAGGCCCACGAAGGACATGGGCCCGGTGCCGCATCCCACTTAGCTTCTGCTTTAACCACTCACTATTGTGGACACTTACTGGGCACTTATTTATTATCTGCACACTATCATCATCACCACACGCATGGGGTCTTCCACGGCCGCTGGATGAAAAAGCGCTTTTTATCCAGCGGCCGTGGGTCTTCATTGCTTGTGGGGACTCTTCTTGACTACATCTTCGGGGGGTAATAGACGTCGGATTAACCGTTGCACCACATTAGGTATGTATCCTGCCCTTCCCTACGGCTGATAGTGAACTACGACAGTGACGTCGTGCGCTTGTCTTCATTTTTTTTTTTTTTTTGTGAAAGAAGAATCCTAAACAGCGCAAGACGCGTCTAGAGTGATCTATAGTATTCTAGGTCACTCTAGTCGTGTCTTGCGATGTTTAGGGTTCTTACCTAATATTGTAGGTCACTCCGACATGACGCACAAAGAGGCAGAGAGAGGTGGCGCTTTGTCATGATAGCTTACGCCGTCACCCATGTAATATCATTTAGTCTAATAAGCCCCCACCCCCCACCCCCAATGCGCCTTCCCAGAGCAGAAGTTCAACTTATTAGCCCTTAGCTGGCGGATATGTCAAGAATCGATGCTTAGAACTTTGGGAGGTAAGCAACGCCTGTCTTCGACACGACGTCCAACGCACCTGTTTACAGACCCCACTAAGCCGACTGGACTGCAGAAGAACATTTTCTGAAACGGAGATCCTTGGACCGTGGCCACCTCCGTTTCGCATGCAAGAACGCATGTTTTTTTAGACGTGGCTCTGATAAGTATACCAATCACATCTCTACTTTACTTTGAAAAACACAATTTGACATGATCGATTGGTTGTAATACTCCTCGTTTGTGAAGAGCGCTTGAAATGACACCTATCTCATCGCAAAGCAAACCAGCGGATCAGACTCGAAAATTTGGCAGCCGACAGACTCAACGCGCGAACGTTGCACGCATCGCACAAAGTCGACACTTTTTACGCACCTCCCTGGCAGCCCTCTCTCCAGCCTGCACAGCGCCGTTCATGTAGCCAGGCCACACCGTTGCCGTCTCCGTGCCCGCGAAGTACACCCGGCCGAACGGTTGCCTCAGGGTCCTGCATAGCACGTGGCATCGCGTTACACTGCTCAGCAGAAGGGCACGGGTTCGCGTCCATATAGCAGCTGCATTTTCTTTTTTCGAGGGGTGGGGGAACCCTGGGTGGTCAAAAACCCCCGCCCCCCCGTTTACTCCATGGCTGCTAATGGTATCGTCGTTCTGACACGTAAAACGCCAAAATTAACTAATCGCCCAGTTGCGTTGCACAGTTTCGTTACTTAGTTAATTTGCATTAAATTATTTACTAATTTCATACACACATTTAAAGGTTCCTCCTTGCAGCGGCTCTATAGGAACACCACGTGGAATTGTCATTGCCGGCCTCGCAGTCAACCTCGAAACCACTTCCGGCAGCTGAGCGGCCGCGTCATTGTCATCGAAAGAGCATAGCTTGTTCGCAATGCAATATTTAATTAGTTATCAGTGTTTCTATTTATCAGCTGCGATATTAAGATAATTAAAATGGCTGCTGAGGAAACGGATTCCGCAAATACTTCACATAAGTTCAGGAGAACGGGAAAAGCGAAAACACGGCAAATAAAAGAATTTATGTGCACGCTGCACAATCGCGTAGCCAGGGGGCGGCACACCGGACCCGTTGAGTGTTTGTGTCCGATGCGTGCACTTGGTACTCCACGTGGGAAATAGCTAGTAACTGTTATTTTGCACGCATTACAATTTTTGTCCATGACTATAGTATAACCGCCAGATGCTTTCCTCGCATCACGGTAAATGTAATTGTCAAACGAAACTGCCAGCTAACAGATTTTACGTGTGACGTATTTGCGGCCGAAATGTGCGGAAGGAACAAAAATGATGAACAGATAATTAAGCAACATCCTTTTCTGATAAAATTCTAATCATGAGATTTTTGTTTTCATTTTTTATGTTGATTGACCTGAGTAGTATACCGTTATCCGTTATTTTTATATTTTTCTGCAGCGCTGTGTTGCTAAGACCTTTTTGTATGCGAGAGCACACGTGAAAAAAAGTATGTAGAGTTCGTTAAATAAATACACACGTACACACACACACACACACACACACACACACACACACACACACACACACACACACACACACACACACACACACACACACACACACACACACACACACACACAGGTAATTATATTAATAAGTAATAGGAAGTGCAGGCGCACGCGCAAAAAAAAAAATTACATTGATTCGACGTTTCGTCCGGGGACCGGTAGAAACGTCGTTTTTGTACGTGCGCCTGCAATTTACATTGCTGATTACCATCTACTTGTTATTACATCGCTACTAATAAAAATAATAGAAGAAAAGATCAGAAAGAAGAAGCCACCTAAAATAAAACAGACAGTGATGAAGAACAACCAGATCGACAGAACAAGCGTTGGACAGGACAGCATGAACCAACTCTCCCACCAAGCTACGTCGTTGAAGAAAAAAAAATATCATAGAAAATCACAAAGAACAGCCGCAAGACAAGAAATCGGTAAACTATAGGCATTCTTACTTTCCGTATTTGCTTATGACCCCCGTCGGAAATGTGGACACATAGCAACCACCGGAGTACTGCTCCTCGAGCCAGTTCTTCTCTTCGAAGTGCACAGGCTGCAATTGAAATACGAGATGAGAAAAAAAAAAATTCTTGCACATCCCAACGTGATTCGCATTCAAGGGACGCGACCAAGAAGAAGATGGATTTCGTAATGTAATAACAAACGTTTCTTACGTTGTGGGCCGCTTCATGTTCGAAGGCCCTTGCCAAATCTGCAGCGATAACCTTGGGTCTGACCTGTTTCGGCAGTTCCTGCAGCCTCAAGGCCTTGTCACCGATGGCGAATCTGCCGGCAAAGACAATGGAATTAATGAAATAGCTAGAAAGTGAAGAAAAAAAAAACGAAGAACACAATGACGCAGTGCACCGAACAGTGTGCTCTACATTGTACGTGTGCTCCTCGTTTTCAGTGACACACTTGACACTATAGAGTATACTGCTACAGTGAATTGCGCTATGCATCATACAGTCAGAGGTCCTGTGCTGCTGCTGCTTGAATAATTTTGGTCAGAACCTCTGCGGTCTTCTCCGACTCCCTTCAAGTTTTCTGGCTTGTTAAGCATGGTTAGATACGCCACGCACAAAAGGCTTCAGACAAGATAATCCCTCCACCCCAATTTATTGACGCCGCTCATATTTCATCGGAAGTAAAACTTATCGGGTATAAAAAACAAGTATGGCACAGAAGAGGCCTTGTGAAAATGTTCGTACATGAATTATGTCTTGCTATCGTAATTAAGTATACCTCGGAAAGCATCGGCCCGCTGTCCGCAATCCGCCTTTCTCACGGTGCCCCTGCGCATGCGCCCTTCCCCTAGCGGAAGAATCGCCAAACGTTTATTCATCTCGGAGGCTTTGCTTCTGGCAGTAGCAGTTGTCCAGGCCCCTACCAAAACCCTACCAAAACGGCAGACACCACAGGAAAATGGAACAGGCGGATTTCTTTCGTATTGCCGGCGCGGAAGCAAGTGACAGGAGTTGAGGTCTTGAGGTGCGCGCGCCCGCCGACCGAGGAGAGGGGTGCGCGGGAGAAGAGAACAAACCGACACTGCGCATGTTCGTTGCTATGACGACGCACGTGCGAGAAGGCTCCGCTTCAAGGCCGAACGCATGCACAAGAACGTTTTCTGGGTTAGTACCGCAAGGGACCATACCGCAGCGGCGTAAGAAATTTGTTTCGGGGTGGGAGGGCACGCCCTTGATCCGGCGTGGGGTCCGGGCAGGTAAGTGTGGTCGAGTGTCATTTTGTGCTCTCTAGCCCATGGCAGAAAAAGATTTCGGGGGAAAGGGGGGGGGGAGGCACGGGCCCAGTGTGCTACCCCCTGGTTACGCCACTGGTACCGGGAGGAGTCGAGCTATCGCTCTAGAAGAGTTGTCCTTACACCGTGAGAGCCGCCAGCGAAAATCCAGGTCTGCAGTCGTCCGTGGTAATGGTGAAAGCCAGGTCGTCGTCGGAACAGGATGCTATTCCACCGTAGCCTGTCAAATACAGCGCAGATAATAGGGAATGCAAATTATTGTTTCCTTTTGACCTTACACTGATTTCGACATTTCCGTATACGCCCATTTCCGCGTCACATGTGCAATCATCGAACGAATCTAGGGATGTTGTGCCCACTGCTAACTCGTCCTTGCCTTCCGCGATGTTCATCAGTACGATGCGAATGAATACGCGTCAAGCGTTCGTGTCACTATTTAAGAAGAAATGCGAAACCCCTTAAACAGGTAAAGGGCAGACGGTGTCACATCGCGCTTCGCGGCATAAAGTGTTCTCACAAGTTCACCCCTTCAAACAGATAGTCCCATTTGTCTGTTAATTCTGCGTTAGTATTATATCGACAGTCAAACTGCGTTGCTCGATTGTGGAGCCATATAATAACGACTAAAGACGTTTTTAAGGTCTAGGCTTGTCCATTGTGTGGTGTCCGTGCTCCCGGCACAGCACCATGTAAAATCTCCTAAAAAAGGTTTAACAATAGACTAATATCAATAATTGTGACAGAACAATACAAAACACCTAGAAGCACAACCCCTTAGTCGGTGATTTCAACGTAGACATTATGGACCTTAGGACCTAGCTTTGTCGTCGACGCTCACTGTCCGCTGTCATGGTGGTTAGACAACCGTTGCTATAGCCGAAACATATGTGTGTATGTGAATAAAAAAAAAAGGTTTACAATAGACGAACAACAATTATAATTGTGACGATACCTACAAGCCCTAACCCTTTATATTAGTCAGCGACTTCAACGTACACACTACGGTCCTTAGGACCGAGCTTTGTCGTAGACTCTTTATGTCACTCAATTAACATTATATGGGGCAACGCTCGGGTAACATATCTGAGACACAAAAAAAAGGTTGAACAATACACTAATACCAATCATAATTGTGACAGAACAATATAAAACTCCTACAAGCACAAACCCTTTATACTAGTCGGCGACCACAACGTAGACATTATGGACCTTAGGGCCTAGCTTCGCCCACTCGTCATCGTTCACCTCGTGGAGATGCGTTCTATTTTTTTTTTTTTACATAACACCAGCTGCGTAGCAAGGTGGTTGGTTTGAGGGGGGGGGGGGTTCAACCCCACCCCTTTACGGAATTTTAGGGGCGAAGCTCCTTAAGGCGGCACCCGTTCGTCCCTCGTAGTCGTAGTCGTAGTGCGTAACCAGTCTTACGCTTTGACCTCCAAAGTGGTGCCGGTGGGAGATTTTTCCTGTGCGTTGTTGAACAATAAAAAATTCGCAGCGGTAGCTAAAAGCCGACTTCTTCTGTCTCTCATTCCCATTAGCAGCCATTCTTTACCTCCAAGGTAGTGCCTGGTGAGATTTCTCCTGTGCGTGATTAAACAATAAAAATTTTGTTCAAAACGCCGTTGATTGATGAAATAAACCAACGAAAGACGCCAGATGTTTTGTAAAAGCAAAACGGAAGAACGCCAGATGTTTCTAAAGCAAAACGAAAAGACGCCAGCTGCTTAACGAAAGACGCCGTATGTTTTCTAAAGCAATGATTTTTTAAACAATGAAAATTCACAGCGTACATGTAAAATTAAAGTGAGCTGCAAGTCGTCATAACTCATCGAACCTTTAGTATAAACGCGCCCGATCTCACGTACGTCGGTGATGATGTACCGGGCAGAATTCACGGAAGATTCACGGTTTACCGATGAACCTCCGCAGCTTCGCCCACTCATCATCATTCACTCCGTGGATATGCTGCGATTTTTTTACGTTTTGTATGTGTATATACATGTGCGCACATGCAAACACACGCACGAACATGCACAGAGGTGTGGTCAGACCCCCCCTTTCCGTCCCGGAAAAAAACATTATAGCTGCGCTCCTGTATCGCACACAAGTTTTATACACTTCATTTAAATTGAACCTTTACTATTCACAAATTGTGCCGTCACAAAATGAACCTTCTCTTCACCATTGAACCTCCACTGAACTTTCAGTAAGGTTCCTAGTCGGACCATGTTGGTATTGGTGCGCCAATGCGCTGCACGTTCATGCTATTGCGCGTGCATTTTACCCGCAGCGTTACGCGTACCGAAATCTTGTTCGAGTTGACAACGCCTGTCATAATTTTAATAGCGATGACACTTATTTTGAGCGGCGGACTTCGCTGTAATGGTTCATCAAGGCGTATCGGCGCGTATGTACTGCATACCTGCTTCCCTCCAGAAGGGCTTGGCGTAGTAAATGTTCATCTTGAACGCCGAGCCAACCGGCGTACGTTGTATGAGCTGGTTTCGCAGCGGCGACAGTGGAGGCTCGTAATGAACTTTCAGCTGCATGGGCAGCGGGATCGCCATTATGACGTAATCAGCCTGCGATATTGTTAGGCTATAGGTTAGGTTAGGTCAGCGAGGAGCGACGTCACTGTGCGGACAACGTTATCTGAAAAAAAAAAAAGAAGAAGAGGAAAGTGCCGCTCAAATCGTTCAAACGTAAAATTCAGCCATTTCTCGAATGTATTCATAGCACTGTCTGACAAGGCAATGAATAGCCTGAATAGCTGGATTTGGAATAAATGTAATGTTCGGTATCATGGTTCAAGAGTATGTGTCGCCCATTGCGTCAGGCTAACATGTTGTTAACAAGGGTGTTTAACGTGATGAGAACGTCGTCTTTCGTCGAGACACCGTTATACTTGCCTGGAACTCCCTGCCATCGATGACGCCCACGACGACCCCTTTCTCGTCCTGCTGAAGATCGCATACTTGGGCGTTGAACTCAACCTTACCTGCAACCAACCATAGGCATAGAAGCGGCAAATGTAAATAACGCTTCGTTAATCATGTTTGGTTAAAGTAGTGAGATCAGAGGCATAACCAACAGAAGCAGGGGGGGGTGGTGGAGAGGGGTACTCGTTGTGCACGTTCCTCCTCCCACCCTCCTCCTGAATTTCATTGCACCAGGTTACTTGGCATAAAACAAAGTGCGGCAAAACTTGCCTGCCGCTTAAAGAAAAAAAAAGTCTGTCTATGTCACTGATGACATATAAGTAAAGTTGAAATTTGAGCGAGTTATCAGATGAACATATGCGTAATCCTATCACTATTCGGGTAGGCTGTCGTGTTCGACGCACAAATCATCAGTGCACTGTGAATCTCTCTGACGTGGGCAGTCGCCTGCTGTTGAAAAGTGCATAATAATCAGGAATAAATGATTAGGTTATACACCGATATCGATGCAGAAATCGTGCGACAATGAGAGCGGCTGCACCGCTTTGCAATTGTGAGTTACAAATGTTTCATATACGCCAAGTCGCTCGAGTTTGCGCGTTGCGACGGCAGCGTGTCGCTGGTCGCACCGCGCAGCTGTTCTCTGAACATTATTTTTCGTATATTTTGAGTATATCCAGTTGTTCCAGCTGACTAACGTGATTGTATATGGCACGTCTGTGCATGCAGTGACAAGGAAACAGGTGTATACCTTCCAACAGTTGCAGGAGCCTTTCACAAACTGTCATGGCGCCGTTTTCGAACTTCCTTTCCTGCGTGCAACAACAACAAAAAAAAACTCACCGACGATACGATACTCCCTAATGCGAATTCTGAGCACAGCTTCGTGTCGGGGCAATGTGTTTAAAGTTTTGGCTATCCGCAGTTGCAGCAACGCAACATTCGCTACATATTGCCACAGAAACTACCAGTGCTCGAGTGCTATACGCACACCACTCTGTGCATTACAGGCGTCGCGAACCAAGCGAAACGCCGACAGCCCCTTACGACAAGCGAAGCCAGCCGCAGTGCACGTGACAGCCCTGCATGCTTATGAGCTCCGACCGAGGGGCCAGGGCACGTGACGGAGGAAGAACGCGAGGTTAGAGGGCAGTGCCTCGTGATATCGACAGACTACGCATTCGCTCTCTTTCGTCCTCGTTTGCTCTATCGCTTACGCCGACGCCAGAAACGCCAACGGCGACGCCGATCAACGCAGGAACGGGCACGTAAGCGCTACTCTGTAAAAATAACTGAGGCGTCTCTTGCGATATCGCATAGTATCTGCTTAAACGGCGCTCACAAGAAAAAAAAAAAAAAAAACGTGTTAGCCTGCTTGTATAAGGTGCCTTGGTTGCACGTTAATTTATCTCAGGTGATCAAACTTGATCCGGAGGCATCCATTATTATATGGTGCTCTTAATGACAACCGACTGCGCAGCTTTGAGACGTTATACCCATGGATAATTTAAACGTAAATACGAGTATTCATATTCGAGCAACTATACTTGCGTCGACAGCATACAGTTTTGTGCATGACTATATATATATATATATATATATATATATATATATATATATATATATATATATATATATATATATATATATATATATATATATATATATATATATATAACGCTGCCTCAATAATTTAGAAGCGTATAACGCGCTTTTAGAAATATTTTGAGTATTTTCTTTCTTTGTACGAGATGCGGCGTGAGGTGCTCTTGGAAAAATTACGACACCTACACGCAACACCTCGTTCAGAGCTCTATAACAGCGCATCCACCCTAAGCAGACTATATCTTGGCCGCGAAGGCTTGGTCATGCTCCATGTGAGGCAGTCAAGTGGCTTACCTGCGCTCCATTGAATGTGCTGCACATCCTGCGATTCCCTCCGCAGCACTTGATGTACCACAGCGCCCAGAGCAGGGACACCTGGCTCGGCTCGCTCGAAAGGTTTACCTGCGCCAGGGCGCTCAGGTAGTCGCGGCAGCCCCTGTGCACGCGTGTGCGCTTTGAAGAACAACGGCTATGTGATTTACCTCACCGACACGCGTATTTCTCGTCTGCCCTGTGCGTATCGCGTAGAATGTGATTGTATATCCATACGGATACGTAAAAGCCCATGTCACAGTCCTGAAGGGTTTCTCCGAGCGCACCATGTATGTCTGTTTCAACTCCGGCGATTTTTTGGCCATGTCAAAGTAATGGTGCTTTTATGTTCCTGAGATGCCCCTGTTACGGGCCCGATAGCAGAAATACTCGGCAAATTGGAGAATAATTTTAAATAAGCAAAAAAGCGCAACACCGAAACCGAAACCCAACCGAGTGTACTGTCTACGTATGACGTAGACGTTGTTACGAACGAACCGGAAGTCGTGCAAGGCATGCCGGTCACGCCGGCGCGGAGTATGAAAAAAATTACACCATCTCCCGCTAAAGGGGACCATGAGGCGATGCGAAGCCGGAGCACTTGCACGATCGCGTTCCGTTGGCGTTCTTGGGCATGCTTCGCGTTCCACGACGCGAGGTCGGTATACCGACCTCGCGTCGTGGAACGCGAAGAGGGACACTGCGCGCGTCGTATCTTCCATCTAGCCTGGCCGTTAATTCTCACAGGGCGAGCGGGGAACGCGGTCGACAGGCGGGCGAGAGGGGGGCAGCGTAGGAGAGGAGAGAGAAGGGGAGGGGACGCGCATGCGCTCGAGTTCATCGCGGCGTTGCGCAGAAGAGAATTTCGGCATGTCTAGCCCGCGTTTCAGAGGAAGAGTGGAAAGGGGGAGGGGAGAGGGGTATGGGAGAGGAAGAGTGGAGAGGGAAAGTGGAGAGGGGAAGGGGAGAGGGAAAGTAGAGAGGGGAGGGGGAGAGGGGAGGGAAGAGGGAAAGTAGAGAGGAGGTATATGGAGAGGGTATGCGCATGCGCAGTAAGGGTGGTCACGCCGCACACCACCGGATTGAGCTCGGCCTTAAGATACTTCGCATCTAAAATGTGACAGCCGGGACGAGCAGGCGCACAGTGGAGATGTGAGCACGCCGCGCATCAGCTGTAATGTCTGCGACTGACAGTGCCGCGTCTGATACTGACAGTGTCTCGGCCAGCACAGCAGACGCTCGCTGTAGCGGCCGAAGTTAGCGGTGCCCTCGGCTGTGTCACTTCCGCCGCCTTCCCAATACTAACGTCACAGACACAATGTTGCCAGTAATTGTGGGAAGCCAGGAGGGCGTTTGCAGACAATATTTAAAATTCATTTGCAAACAATCTGCGCCTGTCTCAAGCCTGTAATTTGGCGTAAATGACGGAAACGTGCAAAGGAACGTACCCAGCGAATTTCATTGAGATCCATCGACCTCGAAAAATCTCCGGAGTTGGCCTTTAACGGTTAAAAACCTCGCCCGCGAAATGTACCCGCTTACCATTGCAGGAGGAAATAAAGAAGAGTCAAATAACGTGGAGCATTCTCTATACTACAAGCTGGTCATCACGATGCGTTATAGAAAAAGAAATCGAGCTTACTTTCCGGTGGCCAGAGCTTTAGCAAAAAAATTGGCCGCGTATCTGCGTGCTTCGCTGCAAATGTCGTGTAAAGACGATAGAAGAGGCGCTGTGTGAGATATGGACGCCATCTAGCAATACGTCGGGAAACATGAGTGCTGTGTTGCGTGCTGGTAGTCCCGGCGCAGCAGCAGGCGAAGACCGGCGGTGACCAACGCGACCGGCGGGGACGCCAGCCAGCCCGAAAACGCGGTTTGGCGCGAAGCGCTGAAGCAGAGAAACGTCCGCACTCAACGAGTACTCTCCACACACTCTTTTATTTACACGTCGCCTGGGTAAAACAGGAACGCCAGAGCGGCGCCCACAACTGGCAGCCTGAAGGCCGCCCAATGAAGTAAAAGAAGGCACAGGACAGGCAGCGCCTGTCCTGTGCCTTCTTTTACTTCGTCGTCGTCTAGTGAGCGCTGTTTCAACAAAGATGAACGCATACCAACTCGCTCAAGCTTCCATTCTTATGCATTTTCAGCGCAGCTTAAGAAACTAGGGTCCTTAAAATTACGTATGTATGCATTTTCTATTAAAGGAACACGCCACTATACTGTAAGCAAAAGTTAGCCGAGATTGGGGTTTTTGCGGCTCATTACCTCTGAAAACTCCCTCGCTTCTAAAATTACTACCTCACGTTGGAGTAAAAGTGGCACATGACATAGTTTTACCACCACCTCTGAGGAACGTAGTAAAAGGATGTCATAATCCAATTTTACTACGTGGAGTGTATTCTGTCACGTGATTTTTAACCCCCGTTTTAGAGTTTATTACCATGTGACCTCAAGGTCCTCCCGCTCGCCCCGCTTCGGCGGCTTTTGTCTGACGATGAGTGCCCCTTCGAGTTTTTTTTTTTTTTCAAAGCTGGCCATTGTCGCGCCTCAGGCACTTCAGCTGCAGAAGCACAACGAGCGAGAAAAGCAGCCTGTGAACGAAAGGACTTGCTCGAAGAAAAAAGCCTACTGGAAAGCCGTACTGCAGATATCGGCCCTGGAGACAGGCGAGTTGTTGTTGTTGAGTGGTTCTTCGGAAAAGACGCTTTCTGCCTCCCAGATGGGGGCACGGCTCAGCGCCTGTGGGACGAGTGTAAGAAGCTTGTGCTGTATATGTCTGGTGGCGGTGATGGCAAGCGGCTGCGCACAGTGGGCTGGATCTGGGGTGCTTCTTCTATCATCGAGTGGCCGTGCGCTTACGAGCGCAAGGCTCCGAGCCTGGACGTCGTGGATACCTCGCTTCCGTGCCGAATCGCGAAGAGCTACGAAGAACACTCCCAGCGCCAACAAAATCACGCTGGTGTGATCGTCCGTGGTTGCTTCCTGGAGAGTGACCGGCTACAACTATAAGAAAAAGGCTTCACTACGTCGTCGGCACCGAGCCGGCCAGCGGCCGGTGTGAGTGCCTCGCCGGAGCAGGTGAAACAAGCGTCGCATAGATTGTGTACAGTCCTGTGTACAACTGTGTATAGTCCAAACTGTGTATTTCACTCCATGCGGCCGCCGCTGTGAAACATCTAGCGCGAAGGCGAGCCCCGATCGAGACAGACGGAACCAACGTGCGGCCGACGGTGCACTGCAAGTACGAACACGGTGAAAACCGGGCCTGCGAGCGGTCTCGTTCGTTGTAAGTGCATCGCTCCGTAAGACTCCTCGAATAGCGGACACCTATTTTGATTTCTCTCTAAAATAACGACGACGAAAATTGCAGAGGAGATCGCCAGCTGTCGTTTATCGCATAGCCGTGCTCCTCGAAAAGGCCTCGAGGCCGTCGTTAGAACCTGGTACAGGCACGGCGCCGCTCTACTTCGCCGGCGTTCCTGTATATGTGCTGCTACTGTGTTTGTGTAGCGCTGCGCAATGAAAAAAATTGTTGAGTGGCCGTGGTTTGTGTGTGCTTAGGTATATTTTGCGGGTTTGTGCATCAGCACTGCTAACGGGAGTGCGGCCAACACGGAGTTCCAGCGAATAATTGGATAATCAAAAAGGTGAGATAAGGCGGGTTTATACTAAAAAGGTCGGTGTGTCTCATGGCGACTTGCCACAAAACTTAAAAGTTTACGCGTGCGCTGTGAATCTTTATTGTTCAAGCAAGCAAAACATAAGTCTCCTACCTGCACTACATGGCGGGTCAAGATGCGGTGCCTATATATACCGGCTGGCCGGAGTACGTTTGTACAGCGGAGCAGTCGGTTGAAGTGGTGTTTTATTCTGCATTGGTTGTGCGCGCGTGTGTGTGTGTGTGTGTGTATGTGTTTGTGTATGTGTTTATCTCTATATATGTCATGGATACTGTGTTTTCTACGTTGATTAAATTCGAATTTCGATTGATCATGGTGCAATCGCGCTCCTTTTTTTTTTTTTTAACCATCAGAAATAGCCGCGAAAACTGAGTTAGGGGAGTAAATAAATACTACTACATCAGCCACAAGAAACTGTCGACCGAGAAATAACTCTCAGAAATCACCGGGAAAACATTGTAAAGGCAGTAAAAAATTACTCTTACTATACTCGCTGAAAACCTCAGCGGGGGTAAAAAATTACTACCGTTGCTACGTTCAAAAACTCGGTTATCGTGAGAGTAAATTTTTACCGCGACTGGTACGTGTAAAAAAAACCCCAGAAAAGGTTGTGCGCTAGAGGACAAGCAGTTTACTCCCGTTTCTGGTTATTTTTGTTTAGTGTATACTTACCTAGTGATGTTGCACCTCAGACATGCATGATATTTACTTTTTTGATCGACAACGTTCACAAGTATGAACAGCCGTACCAGTTCAAGACGGCTGGCCCTTGGGCAAGTGGTTCAACTTTGGCCGAGTGGCTGAATCGAGGGACGTGCCGACAAACAGACAGACAGACAGAAAGACAGACACCAAAATTTCTGCGTTTAAGTTCCCCAAGAAAGACTATCGTCTTTAAAAGTTGGTTGCTTTGTCCTCTTACCTGCTGATACTGTTCGCCGTTCTACCTGGCGTTCTAGATATTGTTAACAGCGGAGTTAGTTGCGCCGCGTATCGTCATAAAAAATCCCACGCCGGACAAATCGGTGCAGCGGGAGAGCGCGCGCCGGGCGCACGTGTTTGGGGAGCGAAGCATATAGATGAAGAGGACGAAGAGCGCGTGCAACGCAATAATTCGGCTCTCCTCGTCCTCTTCTTCATCTTCTGCTTTGCTCCCCGAACACTTGCGCCCGGCGCACGCTCTTCCGCTGCGCCGATTTGTCCGGCGTTGGATGCAACAACTCGCACGGGTGAGAGGACGAGTACAGAGAGAGAGAAACGGAAGAAAGATGAAAAAGATAGAAAGAAATAGAGAAATAAATGAATAGAAAGAAATAGACACAAAAAAGAGAATAAATAGAGAGAAAGAGAGAGAGGAAGAAATAAAAAATAAAAGGAAACAAGGAAGGTCGCCCAGCTGCGCTTCAGGCTTGGCACCCATTTAGTGCGAATGCCTTAATCTTTTTTCTTTTTTTCCAAAGCAGTCTGAAACGCGATTAAACGTAGGCGATAGCGCTTCGACGCGACTATGGTCAACGTCTTGGTGGTGAAACCAAATCGTTAAGTTCAAAAAATTGGTGCATAACGGTCTTTTCATACATCACCTTTTTTTTTTTGTGTGTGTGTGTGTGTATGTAGGGGAGGGGGCACGCTCGCGGCAACAAAATTTTTGCTATCGCGCTTTCGTCGTACATTCAGAGCAGGCTCGGCATGCGTCGTGCCGGGGTAATTAAAATTCGTTTAAATTAGTTATAAGCGAGTGGAATTATAGGCGAGATCTTATTTGAGTATCGACATGTCTCGCATGACGTCAGCAGGAAAACTCCGTTGCCGCGCTGCGCTCGCGCTCTCTCTATAGGGGAAGGCTGCTCGACGCTGTTTACCAATCAGCCCTGCCTATGCTATTGAAGCAATGGTTTGTATCTTTGTAGAACGCGCTCGCAGTGTATTACAAGCCAATGCTCCGCGAAATAAAGCGGAGTCCCCGTCTTGAGCACAGTGTGAATTGCTCCTGGTATCATCTGTCAGCCATCAATGTGTACATCAGCGTGTAAGGCAGTATAGGTTCCTTCTCACACGGGCCGCGGTGGTCTTGCGGTTATAGTGCTTGACTGCTGACCCGAAGGTCATTAGTCAAGCACTATAACTATATCAATCCCGGCCGCGGCGGCCGCATTTTAACGGACGCAAGATGCTGTAGAGGCCCGTGCGCTTATATTTAGGTGCACATTGAAGAACCCCTGGTAGTAGACATTTCTGGAGCCCTCCATGTACTATACGGCGTCCCTTGTAGTTTTGGGACATAAGACCCCAATTATTAGTTTCTTCTCATCACTATTCCGGCGCAGTGGCGCCCTAATTGATTTGCGCAACCCTTTTTTTTTTGACGATTAACTTCAGCACCCGGAATTCTGATTGTCTGAGTGGTATAGTATAAGGTTTCTGCTCTGCTCAGTGCGCATATGAGTATCCGTTCGCTCCGTATCCGGTCGCCCCAACCGGATGGGTATCGTATCCGGTCGCCCAAGTCGCTCCGCTCCGTCGAAGAATTAAGTTGCGGCTGCCAGTACATGTATTGATGTGCGGCTTTAGCGGGATGGGTGAAATATTTAAGTAATCATTGGCATGGTAGCTTTGATTGGTCCGGCACGATTATCCCCGGTCTACCCTGCTCAAAAAGCACGAGGAGCTTGTAACAGAAATTGCTTTGCAGAGTGTCAAATATAAGACCTGCCTCTTAGTTCCTGCATAATTTACTAAAAATATGACGCTTCTACGAGCGTGTGTGTGTGTGTTTTTAATACAGAGAAAGTCGTATAAGAAAAGTGCGCCTTAACAATTCATATAATTGCAACCGGCCAGGTTTCAACACCAGAAAGTCGATCAAGGTCGCATCGAAGGTCTATCGTCTCCATTTTAATGTATATCGCCAACTGCCCCCGCATAGGTTTCAAGCGGTTCGTGAACGTCTAATCTAAGAGCGGACAAAATTAGCTAAAGCAGGTATAATCACGTCGTATATTGTGCTGCAGTGCCGAGATTCAGGCGATAAATATAAGCTTGATCACTTCGTCTATACAGTCACTCAGGTTATCCATGCATGTAAGACTACTCGATGTAACCCGACCATATGCTCCTGCAATGGTAAGCGGGCACATATCGCGGATGATGTTTTCCAGCGATGAGAAGTATAACACGTAACAAAGGAGGCGTAGACGAGCTGTACACTTGATTGTGTCACCGTTTCCAGCAGAGTTGGATTTGTGAGCGCGTCGTCTGCTCTTAACCAAAGAAAATTATAATGTTTGAAGTGACTTCTACTCAACCTATGAAGTAAACGGAGGTCTAAACAGACGAGGATTAACATAGGGACACACAAGAACACTATAAAATGTCAACAGGTGTAAATTTACTGCGTTATTTATTATTATAATATATATATTTTCACAGTTATAAGCGGACGTTTTATGAATTACTTCCGGGCCTGCCAGAGCCACGATGCCCCCCCCCCCCTTCCAATTGCAGTTCCGCGTGACAAAAGACGGCCGGCGCGGTTGCTCTCCGCTGGGGCCGCGATCGTCGGCTGCCCTTCTGCGCTTTCAGTCGCACACAGAACATACGATGTGCGGGGGCTTCATACGGAACCTCACGGCGACGGCAAGATTGCCCCTGGAGTGTCCACGTATAATTACTATCGCAGTAAAACGCATACGTACTTTGTCCACGACTCCTTCTCGAAGAAATTCTGCAGCGTCATAGCGTCCCACTCTTCCGCGTGGGGGCAGTTCCACGGGTCTACGGCGGGGACCTGCACGCGGGGCAGAGACATGTCTCACAAATTTCTTGTCCGACTGGGGCGATACAAGCCTCTTAATTGTATACGCCTGATTGCAGGCACTAAAACTTACGTCCGCTTGAAAACGCCAATTCCAAGCTGCCGTCGATGAGTGAGCATATCAGAGTAATATTCTTTGCAACTTAAAACATATTGGACTTTTTGGGAGCATGCAATTGCTACGGCCTCGAAGGCTACTATGTAGACTCTACGTGTCATTGCTGTGTTCAGGTCATTGATAAGCACAACACGCTCACTCCTCAACTCCTCAACTTGGAGCCAATCCTAGCAAGCCTTCATTAAAATCATGCATTGCAGCCTACTTCATCTAAGGCACTCGCAGTCGAACAGATCTCTGTGACAGTTCGCAGTATGAAACCTCCAGGGTGTGTGCAGTGAACGCTGCTATGCGTGCGAGCGTATTAGTTGTTTTCTCCTTCCTTTCTTTATTCTTCCCTTCCCCCTCCCCCGAGTAGGGTAGCAAACCGGGTGCAACCGGGTTAACCTCCCTGCCTTTCCATTGCCTTTCTCTCCTTCTCTCTCTGTCTCTCTCTACACCATATATGTGGCTCTTGGAGCAGCGCTAGCAAATGATTTGCTCGCAACGAATACGCTCTAAGCTTTCCCTGACCTCAACCAGACACTTCAACTGTACGAGTGCCTGTGCTCGGTGTGCGTACTATAAGTAAATAAGTTATTCTCTCTATCACATTCAGCGTGCGAACTATCTAGCACGGTAAGCGAAACAACTCCGACATAATTACAGCATAAACGATGGATTAATTACATAATTACTCTTTCACTCATTCAACCTTTCCATTTTGCCAAAGATGAAATGAATCTCGACTGTACGTGGAGTTCAACTAGTTGCGTTAATGAAACTTTTTTTTTTCCTGTCTCGTAAGCTTCGTTTCATCTGAGCCAATACTCTCATGATATATCGCTAACCAGACAACATCAAAGAAAACATTCTGCCTTTTTTTTTGCTTTCTTTTTCAGGTTTTCAGATCATGATACGGCGGTCCTCCTGATAGGCCCGTAAGACCAAAGATGTATTCCTACTATATATAACCATTTAAGCTAAACTCAATATGCCAGGCATCCTTAAAAAATATATTGTAAGAAACCTTAACTGAATTCTCTGACGCAAAACGCGAGCTTCGTCGTTTCGAGGCTGCACCGTAGAGAGCTATCTCAGCTGTTTCCTGCTATGCAGACAAACGTAACTTTGCTTCATCGAACTTTTTTTTTTCTTATTACTGTAAAGGAATGTTTCACTTTCAACGTACAACAAACGACTGCGCAAGTTACTTTTCAAACGTTACTTTCAGCAGCCATGTTTTGCAAGTCAATAGCTTCCAAAACATGGCTGGTCTCGCATTGACATTCTAAGAACCCCATGGACGAAGAGCGGGATTCCGGCGGGATTCCGCCGAACTCTTGACTTCAGAGGAACCCCAATTAACAAAACAAAAAGAAAAGCTTACTTTAAACTAGAATTGTTCATGAGAGCAAATTCAAGCCAATCCGGATGCCATAAATATAATCATCGAATGCAGTCAGCTAATATAAAGGGGCACTAAAGAAAGGCAGGCTTTGTGAATTTGGCCTCGGTTCACCACCTATTGTTTATATTTATTCACAACAATTGTACCAATAGACTGCACTCAACAGGCGCTCGGTCATCTCATTTTCATGTACCTGCGAATATAAGCCAAATGGGCACTCCAACATTAAATGGCGTGGCAAAGAATTTCATAGCCACAACTTTTTTCCACATCTCAGCGTCTATCAAAGCATAATATAGGAGTCGGTGCACATTGATGCAGGATGGAACCCCACGCAATAGATTTCCTGGCATTGAAGTTGATGAACGGAGTATTTGACGCAATGTTCCAACGTCCGTGCTTATTTTATTCGTTTTTTTTTTGCTCGAATATAATGGTGAACGGGCTACGTCTTCCTATACAGTGTAGGTGCCGCAATCTAATACAGGGATCTCCTCCGTAAAAATGATTGACCTATACATGTAACAATATATCGTTCTCGATCTTTACTATGATGACGATTAGAAACCTTTCTTAAAACGAATTTTTTCAGCTTTGCAAGTGTATACACACGCACGCACGCACGCACGCGCACACACACACACACACACACACACACACACACACACAAACACACACACACACACACACACACACACACACACACACACACACACACACACACACACACACACACACAACACGATCACGAACAGTCATGAGGTATGAGTAAACCACTCTCCCCCGACTGCAGGACATGATAGTGAAATCTCAATCGCATCGCCGTTCTTCGCATAGAAGTGCATACCTGCTCCATCATAATGTCCATCCTGCGCATGACGTAGTTGATGTCGAACCATGCCAGGGGGTCATTGATGCCGAAATGGGCCCACGTGGATTCGTACGGGTACGCCTTGCCCTGTGTGTGTATGCATGGCATTTTGTCACATCATGATTATGAAGACGATGATAATAATGATGACGGTAAATTAAGGGTGTGCGAATAGGGAATTTTAGAATCGAATGGAATACGAATTGAATAGCGATGACACCTAACCGAATACGAATCAAATACTATTCGAATATTTTTGGAATAGTAAGGCAGCAATTTTCAAAGCAGCCCTATGTTAATGTAACCGTTTTCGAAACAGCCCAAGAATTCTAGAACATTTTATTTGAAACAAATATTCATTAGCCTTAACAAAGGAACATTGCTATTACTTTAAAACGACAAAGAAAAAGACAACATTTCTTTTAAACTGAGGCAAGCTCGTATACAGCAGACTTCGATATATTTTGTAACAGCAGGTTGAAATACAGGAGTGGCTATAGTATTGAATGTGGCACTTTGTCGATAGCTCTTAAATAAAAACTGGTATATAACTATTGAATAATATTCATGAGTCAACATCATCATGAATGTCATGATGAAGATAGTGGATTGACGACTCGTTTCGGCGACACTGGAGTTTTGAGCAAAAACGCCTTCATCCTGTAATCTATATATCGCCGATAGTCCCGTAAAACGTTGGGCTGCATGCATCTCGGTAATTTTATGATTACAAGAGGAAACGTTGCACCTCTCTGTTCGAACGTTTCGTTCATTTGAGGCTTTTTGAACGGCGCTTATTATTCGAAAAGTATTCGGTATTCGTAACGTGCACTATTCGATTCGAAAGCGAATCGAATAGAACGCTATTCGATTCGTTATTGGAAATTTTCTAATATTCGCACATCGCTACGGTAAACGCAGAAAAAAAAAGTGTTAACTTAAGCAGTTTGCTATATTTCGAACCTCAGCGGAATAACAGCACATGGATCAGCACGAAATAGCAGTAGGATGAACGGAACACTTATTTCGCCTTTCGTCCTGCCCCATGCGATTTTTAGCCTCCTTATAGAAGAACAGCCAAACTCTGCAGTCGTACTCGTGCGCACAAAGCACAATTAGTCAATAAAACGGCAGTTTTGATAAAGTTGATTTTGATTCGATAAAAATCAATAAAACGGCAAATGAGGCAATATTTCGTGTAACTATACAGAATGCCAGCAGCTCTATGTTGCTGACGGATTAGTTAATAACTGATTGAGTGGTTGATTTGTGGGGACATCCATCCGTGGTGGGGAAGTAGGTGGCGCCCTCTGTGCGCAGCGAGAACAGATTCAGTTTGTGCTCAGGGTGTGAGCGGTCGTTGGAGCTTTAGACCTAATAAACCTTATAGATTGATTTAGTGTGTGATAGAAACGAAATCAAATAGTGACGTCTGCAGACAACTTATTTCTCAAGGAGTACAGAAATTTGGTCTCTACAGAGATAAAAAGCTTCTTGAACACGGGGTGTTGCTGGAGCCAACGTTCCGACAAGCGGACTTGCCTTCTTCAAGGCTGATTGCCTTGAAGGCAGACAAGTCACGAAATCAAGTCGAAGACAGTTGCAGCCTTGAAGAAGACTAGATACGCTTTGTCGAAAGCGTTGGCTCCATCGACACCCCATATTCAAGACTTGTTCATCTCTTCAAGCTTGCTCCTGCCTTCATGGGCTCCAGAGCGTCATCTTCGTGACCTCTGTACACGGAAGGAAAGCGTGAAATGGTGATAAAAGAGACAGTCTGACGTGCTCGCCCGTATACGTACCTCGCTGAAGTGCAGCAGCTTGAGATCGTCGAATATCTTGTACGTGTCCACTTGCAGCTCGTTGGCGAGACGCAGGATGTGGTTCTGCGTGGGCCCCACATACGATCCGCCCAGGTCCACCCAGCCGACCAAATCGTTCTTTTCCAGAGAGGAAAAAAAGTGGCAGGGGAGGTCAGCAGCAGCCTGACACAAGCAACGGAAATCAAGTTTATGCGATGTGGTCGCTTTATTAGAAGCGCTTTTGCGCTGCGAAGATGCTGCCCTCGAGTGTTTCTCGACGTGCCTTAGAAGCTTGTAATTCATCTACCAATGGCGTGTACATTTGTAATTAGTTTTAAATTTCCATTTGGGAACACATCGGCTGCTTTAACTGCCAAACCCAGGAGGCACAGAGTGGGGGATGAGTCCGGATTACACCATCTGGAGTTCTTTAACGTGCACCCAAATCTATTCCTCTTTTTTTTTTCTTTTTTCATTTTGCCCACTCTTAAATGTGGCTGCCGTGGCCGGCAATCGAACAAACTTTCTTGCTCCACAGCTCAACACCTTACCCGCTGAACCACCACGTCGGGTATCCTTCAATTTGAAAACCGGCAATTCCCCCCTCTGCTTCCCTATATGAATATACAAGCCTGGATTGTTCCTTGGCGTAGCTCGTGCGGTTGTTACCGAAAATCTAGCTCCACTGTTATCCTTATCTGTTGACGCTCGATTGCATACATACCGAGGGCATCAATTCAGGCAGTATTGATTCCTTTCGCATGCAAGGGTTTATTGGTCAGTTGTCTGCTCCTAATGTATACAACGCGCTACACGACGCGGACAAACCACATGGCTAACGCTGTACAGTATACGCGACTGTTAAAGAGAACCGTTCGAATGTGCGCATCTCGAGAGTATTGCTGGCGTCCAAACTGCCAGTGGCTGCGGAAAAAATGTTCGTTGACTGCACAGGTGTGTTGCAAGGAGGTAGTACCGCCAACCGCAAGCTCTGCAAATCTACGCTTTTGCGAGAGAGCGAAATCATGACATGCCCTGAACGCGAGTGTTTCCCTTAGCGCTGATCCCCTCGGTGCGTGTACGCAAGTTCCAGAGAGGACAGTCATAGAGACAGCCGTCGCCGTATATACCTTCATTTCTAGAGACAAGCGCACGTGGTTGGCACAAGCGACAAGATTTTTTTTTTTTTTTTGCTTTCGCATTCAGTTCTCCATTCCACTGCATAAATAACGGGTACGTTATCGCAACTTTAACATTCACTCATGAGTAATCGTGTGTCCCCATTAAAAACTCAAATTTTCACATTTTTTCTGTTGGTTTCGTTTGTCATAGTCAGTTTAGTGCGGCTATATTTGTTACAGCCAGGGCACCGCCATTATGCAGGCGCCATAAAAAAGCGACGTTTTTGGGTATATTTGTATACCTCATCGCGCGGATTTGTTGAAACTTGAAAAGGCAACAGACTCGTATGTTTCAGTGGAATTCCCGCGATGACCTTGGCTTTCATATATATAATTGGCGCTGCAGTCCCGAAAGAAAATATAAACAAAGAAAATCGTTTCCGTTAGATTACAGGCGCCGAATGCATTGCGCACAGTCAGTCGCCGCTTCTCGCCAAACGGCCCACGCAGTCATCCTCTCTCTCTCTCTCTCTCCTTTTTTTTATTTTGCTTTCTTTCAGGCCGATGCGATACCACGTGCAAAAGCGTGTACACTTCCCTGTGTGAAGTCTACCCTTGGATTCGCTTGACTGTGTTACCAACCGCCGCCACGGCAGCTGGATTTTTCCATGCAGGGGCCGTTCCACTGGTACATTTGTTTCCTGGATGCCTAGTGCATACAAAGTTCTGCATGAACGTATAAACTTGAGTGGTCGTCTGTGGCTTCGAGCATTCACTGACGCCTATTATTCACCCTTTCAGAACAGTCCAAATTCTCGAACGTCAAGTTAGATGGTTGGAAAGGGACGGTTTGCGCGTCCTCTATGTATGCACGTATAATATTCATAGCTTCATTACACAATGACACGCGCTCTTCGCCATCCTCGACAAGCTTGACAACCAAGTCACATATATAATTTCTTTGTCGTCCATGATACGCAATTATTACTACCTCTATACTATATATACGAGGTTATATTTTATATGGGACAGAATTTCGACACGACGCAGATCCACACGTCTTGGTCAGTTTTATCCATTGCAGATGAGGAATGCACGGAGGTTATCTGTGCCCGCGGTTTAACGACCTGAACAGTCGGTTATGAGGAAAATGGCGGGCAAAGCAATTGAAATGAAAAACAAGAAGAGACGCTCGTCGTAAACTTTCGCAGCCATTTAAGGCCACGGTGTGACGCTGTCCGTACACTATAGCTGTCATAAAATTACCCTTTAAAATGTGCAGGTGCCGGAATGGCTATAGGGTACAATAGCGGAATACAAAACTCGCGACGACAGTGAACGATACTGGCGGCTAATCGACATGCGAGAGATTAAGCCGAAAGAGAGCGAGCGCTCCTGACGCGACCTTCAAGTTCCCGCACGTGCATGCATGCTCACCGTGAAGCCGCTGACCGCGACAATACCTGGATGTATACCGTTAGCTATGTGGGCTTTTTTAGGGGCGAAGCTCCTTAAGGCGGCACCCGTTCGTCCCTCGTCGTGCTCGTAGTAGTGAGTAACAAGTCTTACCCTTTGACCTCCAAGGTGGTGCCGGTGGGAGATTTCTCCTGTGCGTTGTTGAACAATAAAAAATTCGCAGCGTGCGCGTTAACTAAAAGCCGAATTCTTCTGTCTCTGTAGAAGTGTAAGTGTTAGCTAAAAGCCGACTTCTTCTGTCTCTCATTCCCATTAGCAGCCATTGTTTACCTCCAAGGTAGTGCCTGGTGAGATTTCTCCTGTGCGTGATTAAACAATAAAAATTTTGTTCAAAACGCCGTTGATTGATGAAATAAACCAACGAAAGACGCAAGGTGTTTTCTAAAGCAATGGTTTTCTAAACAATGAAAATTCACAGCGTACATGTAAAATTAAAGTGAGCTGCAAGTCGTCATAACTCATCGAACCTTTAGTATAAACGCGCCCGATCTCACGTCGGTGATGATGTACTGGGCAGAATTCACGGAAGATTCACGGTTTACCGATGAACCTCCGCAGCTTCGCCCACTCATCATCATTCACTCCGTGGATATGCTGTGATTTTTTTGTCTTTCTTGTCTCGTTTTACCTTTAAAGAATGATTATGCTTCACCAGAAGTAAAACAAGTAAGACTCGATCCGGCTATACTTGTGGTCTTTCTTTTTTTTTTTTTTTCATTGTGCTTTTCTTTTTTTTTTTTACGAGCAAAAGATACTATGTATGAGTGCTGCCGCTAGGTCGAATTGGTAATTCATACTGTGCGTCAGTGCGGTTAAGAGACGAAGATTAATTAATTGGCACACGAATGCAAATAGGGGGCCTTGGTATATGAGCCGGAGTAAGATCATATGATCCGCCACACTCTTGGCAGATCCCCCTGGGTGGGTGGATGCCAATCATCCCATCATCATCATCATACTGCTACCATAACAATAATAACAACATACGGGAGCGCTCAAGCAAGTGACGGTTATCGTAAGGTCACGTGTCTATTCAGGCAACATCGCGATGTCACGTCATGAGCTCTAGCTGACTGCCAAGTTAAACGATAACATTTGTTTTTTATCTGACAACAACATTAGAGAGCACACAAGCAAGTGACGGTTATTGGAAGGTCACGTGTCTTATGCAACATCGTGAAATCACGTGATGAGCTGTATGGTGCTGTCAAGTTAAACAACATCCTTTTTTTTTCTTTTTTAATCTCACAGCAAGGAAGCTTTATGAGCGTGGTTGGAACCTTCGCTGATAATAGCATGTAGCTTCTACGATTTCTCGCGCAAACATTATCTATGTGGGCTCTGGTTACGCTACCCCTGAACAAAAGAAAAGGTAGCAAACAAGTACACAGTGCTGGTAATGTGCTTAAAGTACACTCGTCTTTGTATTGCGCAACGTTTTATTTGTACACGATACCGAGGTATGCGCAAGTATGCAGCTGTGAGCACATTGCCGTGACTGCGGTTGTTTACCTGCCGGCTTTTTTTCCTACGGTTGTTTTCCTGTGGTTGTTCTCCCCTTCTTTCTGAATGCAGCAAAATCAGCACACACATGAAGATAAGAGTTCGCGAGCGAGTCATATAGAAGCTAACACCATTGTCAGCGAATGTTCTGGGTTAGTAAAGCATCCGTGTTGTTGTCAGATAAAGAAATTTGTCCTTTGTAGTCAGCAGGCAGGTAGGTCGCTCTGGGTGGCTTCGTCATCTCGTAATATACGAGCTCGTGGCTTCAACGTCACTTGTAAGAGCGTTCCAGCATACCTAGCTCTTACTCGCAAGCAAGATGATGTCTTAAGGTGTATAATGGTGTAAAAACCTGCCCACAAGCAAGGTGGCAACAGCGGAGTCAATGCGGAATCGCGTTTAACAAAGGGATAAAAAAAACAAAAGTAAATGATAAAAGATAAACCTTACGTAAATGAACCTTACACCGGTGTCACACGAACACTTTTGATCGTGATCAGGGCCGATTCGGATCGTACTTCTTGACCGCGATAACAAGTTTGTTCGCTTCTACATGGTGCAGCCTAATCCGGATCGAGTTTTGGCGCAGACGTCAGCCTAATCGCGATCACGGAGCCACATCGCGATGCGCCAATCTGGATCGTTTTGATCCCTATCGGGCCTGATCGCGATTAAATGTGACCGCGTAGCAGCACCGAGCCTAATCCGGATCGTCCTTGATAGCGATTAAAAATGCCCGTCTGACACCGGTATTAATGTAATCTTAATAAGATTTATTTTTTAGAAGGATGGATAAAATAAAGTACCCAAAAGTCGAGAACCTTAACAGCGAAAGCAGCATCGGTAGACCCGTGGCTTGTGTTTGACTGACAGGCTTTAAAAAATGCAGACTGTTTGACGTTGATGGAGTTAAGCCCATATTACCTGTCCGTATTAATAGAAACATTCTGCGGAGCACGAATGCCGTTTTGGATGCTTTGATTTAGGCACACGCTACAGAAACCAGATGGTCAAAATGATTTAATCGAGTGTCCCCCCCCCCCTCCTGCTGTGGGTCTTCAAATAAAGTTGTGATATTGACTCGTCAAACATTAGAATTAATATCTCGTAGGTGTTCGCATAGCTTATAGTGATTTACCTTTTCTGTATCACGTTCACAACAGGGATGTGTTCCCTGATACTAATTAAGTTGTCAGTCAGAGTTCCGTGCTACATAACTTAGTAGGAGTATACTGTGCAACATGCATGTCCATGCGAAAAAAAAAAAAAAAAGTTGGGGGGGGGGGGTTGACTAACATGCCCTATTTCAGCGCGAGTTTTGTGTACTTTAGGA
Organism: Rhipicephalus sanguineus; assembly: GCF_013339695.2. Classification (NCBI taxonomy): domain Eukaryota; kingdom Metazoa; phylum Arthropoda; class Arachnida; order Ixodida; family Ixodidae; genus Rhipicephalus; species Rhipicephalus sanguineus. Next base: position 186,645,988 of record NC_051178.1, read on the forward strand.
ATTTCCGTATTACCCAACATCATACGCACACGTTTTGTGCCGTGTTTCGTTGTTTGACTACGCAGAATAGATTTGCGCTCACTGGCACTATATACTGCGTCGGTATATATAGATTAAGCCACAACAACCGTCCCGATGGACTGTGATGTCACAGGATGGGTGCCAGTCTTGCATAGTAATAGAAAACGGGAGATTGGCGGTCGATCGTATTCAGGCTCGTTGACTATTCCATTGTCATTGGTCTCGAACCGTTCGTACGTTTTTACGTAGAAACGTTTCCTGCTTTTGTCTGACGGCTTTCACTAAATTAGTGCTGTGAATTGGGCTAGTTAGATGTTGTTTAGTGTAAAGAATAAAAACCGCAGGGTCCCATGTGCATTCGCCTAAGACGACTTGAAGGCGAAAGCCATCTTCTTTTTCTCATCAATCGATGTATGTATCCTCCCCGCCCCTCTTCGATAGCTTTTTGCGCCTCACCTGGTTTTGCACTGCCACTGTGATCAGCCCACCTTTGAGCAAGCGACGATTTAATGTGATGACGTAACAAATTTTGGCGCTCTATGACGTCATGATGGTGACGTAATCACGTGATGAGTTTTTGCATCACTCGTGTTGACGCCGATGGCGCCGACGCCGACGGTCAGTTTATTTGGGTTGGGTGTGGTTAGAACAAAATGAACGATTTAGAGTGACACCCGTACTCTACTATGGGTGAGCAGTACGCCGTCCCGGGACCAACCATTGAGGCATGTCGCGTTTCATCGAAGAGCAAAAGAAACTGATGATACGAGAGCTGCTTTAATAACCACCATGCAAAATGTAATCAAATACAGCACCGGCAGCGGTGCACGTTTGAATCGTGGCGTTCCCCTACACCTAAATACTGGTGTTAAAACCACGACAGCCTCGTGATCCCGAAAGTGCTTATCGAATACTTACCTTCGACGCTGTTATGCATTGTTGGCACCCCAACATCAATTTTTTTTTCGACAACTCCGACATGTTGCACCGTCGTATACGCGTGCACGCAATTCGAACAAACAGGTGACCTATACCCACCTTTATGGTGAACAGGCGGCCTCCGACCCTGTCACGTGCTTCGAGTATAGTGACGTCAATTCCACGCTCGGAAAGCAGCTTGGCGGCCGACAGACCTGCAGCCACAGGTACATGGACGATATGCAAGTCCACTTAAATAACGCCACCGTGATATTTTGCTTAGCCCATGTTATCTTCTCATTTCACATACCAGTCACTCGATCGTTTCAAATGCGAGTGTCTCAGACTAGAAGTTTGGTTAATTAAAAAATTTTCTAGTTTTGCATGGACCAAACGTAAGCAAAAAATAATACGGTCATGTTATTCCATACCAATTTTGGTATACATCCGATTAACGAAACAGCCAAGAGAGCACAAAGTCGTAGGCGGCTAGATAGATAGATACGCTCAAACTCGCAGAAGTTCGCTAAGAAATGCTTCGCATTTGAAAAATTAAGTAAGAGTTGATTAGATCCCATATGACAGTAATTACACAAATGGCGCACGCTTTCAAAATTCAGCGTTCATGCGGCATTGTGTGCGCCCGGGACAAAATGTCTGTGGACCACCGTATGCCGTTAACAACAACAACAAAAAAAAACTTTTTAATGCATTTGTATATGGACTATTTTTCTTCATTGTGAAAGTAAACCGGCGCTAATTGTTCGACAACAAGACAGGACAGGACGAGCGCTGTGCCCTAGTTAGACAAATTAGCGCTGGTTTAATTTCATAAAGAAGGAAAAGAAGCATCACTAACTAGCCCCGCAACGTGTTTTGTTAAGCGTATACAGAAAACGAGTAATTGCGTTGCAGAGCGTTTTTGGAAGAATATGCGTCAGCATATCGCCCTGTAGGACATGTTATTAGCGACAGCGACCTCTCAGTGACGAACAGCGCTCAGCCACCATGTTATCTACGGAAGTTCTGTCAGCTTAGCAGGTTCTTATCCAGGCACACGGTCGCGGGTTCGATTCCCGGCAACAGTGGTCGAATATCGATGGGGGCGAAATGCAAGAACATCCTTGTATGCTTAAACTTTATGTGCACGTTAACTGAGAACTCCAGGCGGCCAAAATTAATCCGCAGTCCACTACGGCGTGCCCCATAATCGCATCCTGGTTTTGGCACATGAAGTCCCAGAAACTGAATTAATACTTATGAACAAGAAGACTTGCGAGTTATGCCCATCCTTTTTTTTTTTTTTTCGCAGCCCATATATTGAATACGTCTGAATTTCATGCGAAATTTAAGCCGCTGTGAGCGTTTGAACACTAATAAAGTGCTTCCCCGACATATGGATGATCCCGTTAATCGACGGGCGTCATTATAAAAAAGTCACAAAACGTCTCAGACAGTCCTAATCGACGCGTACAGCATAAGCATTGTCCCAGGGGTGATAAAAATGGATCTAATCTAAAGATCCCGACTATACAGTGTGCTTCGTAATCAGAGAGTAGTTATTTTAACTCTTGCTGGTCTTGAAAGACATAAGCAAGCTTTCAAGGTTTTTTTTTGTATGTTGGCTGCAGCGAAATTTTGACGCCCTATGTATATAGAATTCTCGTCACGCTAAATGCATTTTCAGAAACATATACACGGGTATCAAAGTTTGCAAACTGCAATTGTGAAAACACTAATCAAAGGGAGAAAGCAAAGAGTATTGACATTTATCTACATAATTATATATTTCCATTTCATTCTCCATGACATATAACAGGGAGAAAATTATATTGCACTGTATGTAATTATCATGAAATTAAGATCACCATTATTTCAAGTCACCAGATCGGCTCTGTCGCGATGTACTCGTACTCATTCCCTATTGATGAATTCTCTGGCACTCGAAGTGAAAACATGTAGATCACAGCAAGCTGGTTTGTGCTGTTTCTGCTGGTATACCTGAAGAATTTCACACAATGAGCCGTGGACCTATATTTTTCTGGGGAAGCTAATCGCTTTGTTTGCTTAGCATGAAACCAGAGATGTCCTTGTGCTTCGAGTTGCCGATTAATTCGCTCTCGCTCCGCGATCTCGTATATCCTCCTAGTTAGCTCATTATGTTCGAGTGACGACTCCGGAAATCCGCTGGTTCCGGGTCTGAATTACAGTCCACGGGGGTGCTATTCTAACCATTGACGAATGCGGAATCTCGTCAGCTCTGATTGGTGCACAGGGTTGATACGGGCTACCTTATTGGCTGGAAATACCGCCATGATCTTATTCGACAATATGGCTGAATTCGACGGTGTCCAGAATGACATGCCCAAGGACAAATTTTGTGTGAACAGTAAAGCTTTCCTTCTAAGAAATCCACACGGATTTTCATTGTACAATCGTTCGATTCAAACGGGTCGATAACGGTTTTCCCTGGATGGATGGATTCGATGAACGTCTCCTTCATAACGGGGTGGTGACCTGTACGCCACCATGCTCGAAAAAAATATACTGTTTATTATTATTTTCTTTTAGTTCGACCTAATGCCTTGTATATACTTCAATTAAATTTTTTTTCTATAGAAAAAAAAAACAAATTCACAGCCCAACTTTCTGCGCCCCGCGGCAGAGTGACTATTTTCCCCACTATTTATTTTTGTCCATTCTCCTTGCTATTACGCCACCAATCCACCAACCGTATTTTGCTTATTTCTATCGTGGACCTGTTTACCTTCCCGGTGCTGGACCAAGGCTTCATCTATAGGTTAGTGTGCAAATACACACCCGGGTGCATATCTTCATAATCAATGAAAACATGCTCCGTATCGTTTCCTTAGCTTTCCCACAGCATGTACGTTCGTCTGAACTGAACTGAACTCGACTTCGCTTCAGAGAGCACTTCCCTTTGAGCCATCATAAAATTCCGACCTCCATATTTTGTCTTTACCCTTTCGGTAGTTAATCAGAGCAGATATTCTTTTTCTATCGCTGTCATCCAATAAATATTCTCGGTCTATGTCGCTCTTTGTCGCCATATCGCTTCCACGGCCGACCGTATACACATACTGGCGAGCCTCCTATTTGTCTTTTTTTTAATTTTTAGTCCACCATGAGTCAACGCTATTTTTATACAAATGCAGGAACACTTTTTCTACCCATCTACCGTGTTTCATATTTTATGCTCCACCTTGCGGAATTTCGCAGAAGTGATTTGCCGTACCCTGGCATACCCAGGGCTGCCCGATATAGTACCACATCTCTCGCTTTTTATTTTCATCGCGATAGCGACCCCCAGATCGACAGCATATTTTTAAGCGAATATTTGCCTCTTCGTTAGACTTTCCTGCTGCTGCTCCTGCGGCTCTTTCAAAATGACGCAGGGCAGAGCTCATTTCTCCGCTACCTCGACAGATATATGTTGCCGGTTTCGCTTTCTACGTGATTACGCAGCGATGCAACGAATTATGCTTAAGAGTCCCCACCGTAACAAATTAAGTTCGTAAGGACGAACATTTCTCAATTAAAGCAAGCCGATCCTGAAGACAGTAGTATAGCGTAGTTACCTAAAACACGTGATGGCTATGCTGTGCTTTACGAAATCTTTGCTTCTCGTAGATTTCGACCATGTGGGTTTGGCCGGCATAATCTCTAAGATTATGCCGGTCATTCTGATTCTTCGTCGTGATTATGATTATTTTTCGATATGCAGTGCATGAATTTCTTTCTTTTTTTTTTGTACGCCGTCATTTAAATTCCTGTTTAGCGATATTTGGTCCTGCGTCACTTTGGGACACCCAAGAGTTAGACAAGTACACTGGACTTCGAACTTTATACGGAAAATCTCGCGCCTCCGTCTACTGTGAAATGAGATCTGCCAGATCCAAAACACACTAGTATTACGTTAAGAATATTTAACAACCTCCGTGACGACATTATCTTCTGCAAACACAGAGCCAAGTTGACGAAAATATTACCGTTGAAATGTCCTTATGACATGCTCAGCTTCACCAGATTAATATTTTGATTTCTCTTCTAACGGGCGCATTAAAATTTGATGTCTTTTTTTACTCACTTTTACACGGTTACAGATGTAATACAGCTGAAGACATGATGCCCACTTCGCTAGCCGTCTTTGACGCATGCCATGTTCACTCATTTATGCCCACTGTATAGCTGTGTTAGTCCCTATACGTGTTAGTGACATCTATTTCTATGAATATGAGTGTGTATGACGACTAAAACTGCGCTAAAAACACAGAGACAAAGACGAGGAAAACAGGACTCGCGCAGGACTCGCGCTTCCCTCGTCTTTGTCTTTGTGTTTTTAGCGCAGTTTTAGTCGTCATAATGAATCTTAACCAACTAGCCCGACTTGGTGCTCTACATGAGTGTGTATATATATAGTGCTAAGTTCCTCGTAAATATGTTATTCTCCTAGCGGCATTGGACCGTCACTGTATACATCAGAGTTCATAAAGTCTTATGTTGGAATATACTTTTTCTAAACACACTTGTTCAGACAGGCGTACATCTACGAAACACCATATTGTTATCGATACACTAGCTTAAAGAACGTTTTACTCCTCACAATTTCATTTCGACTCTGTAGTTTTGATGTCTGAGTGAGAAATTAAAAGAAAAAAGATTATACGTGCAATGTAGTTTAGTAGGAATGTACATATATATACAAGGCCAAGCCGTCTTCAACAATCGACACTTTCTATATGACGCCAGGAGCTGCATGTGGTTATCGCACGAGAACAGACCACGCTTATTCAGTATTCGTGCGCGAGTAAGGGTCACTCGCCGCGGATAACCGGTTGTATAACGCAACAAGGAGCAGCGACGGCAGCTTGATTGCAATGCCGTTTCATTTAATAATGTGATGGTTCGGAACAAGAACCCGAGAGCCAACGACGAGAATAAAACTTTCTTAACGTTCCCTTGACAACAGATCATTCTGGTCGAACACTACAAAACTGCTCCGTCACATTAAACGGGGATGCGCAAAAGAAGGCTCTCTCAATTTGGAGGACGGTGTCGGAAAAATGACTGCATAACGCGAGGACGTTTTTGTTTCTTCAAATCATGTAGAGGCCCTACAGATTTTCACTTTATGGCGACATAGCGCTGACCATTCAGATGCTATAACAGTATTGCCGCAACACGCACACTACAGCTACCGGACGAAACAGTTTTCCGTGGGACATGGAGCCATTCTGCGTCAGCGCACTGACTGCACACAGCACACTGAGGCATGTTACCCTATAGTTTCTGACCTGACTGAACGCCGGCGCGGCGAAGGATTTCGTACGCTTCTTGTAAGCTCTCATGTCCCCGAAAATATGCGAGAAACACGATATGATTAGGAGGTACGTCGTGTAGTGGGGGGGACTGCGGATTGCCTTTGACCATCTGATGTTCTTTAACGTGCGCCTAAATCTAGTACACTCGTGTTCCTGCATTTCGTACCCATCGAAAGGCAAGCCGCCGTGACTTGGAATCGAACACACGCCATCAAGCTTAAAAGCGTTACACTTGAGTCGCTAAGCTGCCGCAATGGTTCACATATACTCAACGGTACAGTACAGTAAAAGCACTGGTTCGTTATCGTTGAGAATGTGGCGCCATTCTCTTGGTCTCCCTTTCGTGCTGTCAGCGCATTCTTGTTGCAGCACTCAAACCATGCTCTGGTTCCAGTTCGCCTTTTTTTTTTTTTGTCCCTTTTAGGCGCCTATTCTTCACATTTGGATAAGAAACGAGTGCTTTTCGTTACGCAGGAATAACGTCTCTTTATATTTTTTCACTTCTTTTATTACAGTTTGGATTAGCATATACAATACAAAAGGCATGTGTACGCAGTAAGATCAACACTTGAAGTGGTCAAGAGAATACGATAAAGTACTGTCTGGCTGAAGTCAACGTAACGACAAATGAACTTGTCTTCGTCAATGTCCCGACCAAGACTAACTCCAGCGACATCTCTTGTTCGATTGCTATAATATGCTGTATAGGGATACTTTTGCGCATACGCTCCTAAGCAGGCTAATATATTAAACTGTGCAATTTACTAAAGCATAAACACCAGTAGCATATCTGTTGTTGTTTGTTGTTAGAGGAGAAGAGAAAAAGGCACTTATTTCTGCAGCCCTTAAGGGAGCACGGCGCAGTGCCGCTACATTTAGATGTATGCCAAGACATGTTCTCTGTTATCAACCTTTTCTCTGTTATGAACCACATTCTTACCGCTGAGTCCTGCTCCGATGACAAGCACCGTGGTCTTCTTGACAGCTGGGCCGCTGCCTCCCGACGAATGGTCCATCCCGTCCGGCAGCCTGCGGCGTCGACCTCTGCGTTGCAAGGACGGTTCTTGTTGCACCGTGGACGGGCCCGGTGCGCTTCTTTCGGAGCTCATATCGCCGCGGCAAAAGGATGCAATCGAGAGGAACGCGTTGTCGCGTATGCGCACGCCGCGGCACGATCGCACTCAGCGTGTGCTGTACGTGTATGTGCAATATACGCGTCGACGAGGGGCGCGGCGCGTCAAGCGATACGAGCGGAGGGAGAGGAGAAATCGATCGCCAGAACTTCCGTCGAAACCAGCGAAACCACGCTGCTGCTTCAACTGGGTACGCGGCGCTCAGCCGGCGCTGCTGTGCAGGCTGGCCCGCGTGTTGTATGGATACATATATACTTACATTGCGAAGGTTGTAAAGCTGTACGCGCACACTTGGCACCGCCGGCGCAGATGACGCGCAGTTTGTTGCGCGTGCGCGGTTATACCCTCTGGAGTCTCGTTAACGTCGTGTTTGTTAATTTTGCAAAAGACGTAACTTTGCAATCCGCGACGCTCGCACGCGAGCGTGGTTTTCTAAGGAAGTAAGCAGCAGCAGCAGCAGCAAAAAAAAAAAAAATAATGGGAAACGAGTCTATACGGCCAGGCGGTTTGTTTTCGCAAGCGTGTTTTCACGTTACCGCAAAGCAAGGCATCGAGAGGCAAGGCTGTTACGCTCGCGGTTCGGACCTATTCTTGGGGAGCGTGGGAGAGTTTAAAGGGACAGCATGAAGAGAAGTTTTTGTAATTTGTGAAACTGCACTTTTGTTGTTCCATTAATGTGAGCTATGTCGTAAGCGCAGTTCTAGTGTAAGCCATTGTACACACGTGAAATCGATAGAGAGAATTTAAGTTCCCGCGCGTTATTTTAATATTGTCACTGGGGTTGGGCAGCATGTACGCCGTAATGGCCGATGATGGCTTCTCAGCAAACACGGGTCGCACCGCATTTTAAAGGCAAGGATCGGCCAAGTCAGTTTGAGTACGGATCTCTACAGTCGATGAGAAGATGAAAAAAGGAAAGAAAGAAAGGCTTTCGCCTTCGAGTCGTCTTAGGCGAATGCATTAGGAACCATGTGGCTTTTGCACGTCTTTGAAACAGTGGCTGCGTCATTTCTTGCCAACATAATTGTTTCATAGAACAAGTGCAACCTGTGAGGTGCAGTCATTGTACAGATACGGAAGTGCTAATTAACGCGTAGCAACTGGTAATGCAAACCGGAACTCATTATTGGAAAGCAGCAGAACTGCGTGGTGCCGTTTATAAACGTGGCAAGAAAAAAAGATTTTCTCATTACGCTGCGGGACTGCGTCCGTCTGATGCATTGGTCTCGTAGACTGTTGCGGAATTAATATTTCATTTTGACAGAATCCTGGCAAAAAATTCTAACGTGTCAGTGGAGGAAATTCGAAATCTTAAAGGTCTGCTTGTGGGATAGAAGTGTACAAGCGAATGCCTGCAAACTTGCGACGGCCTCGACAGCTGAAGCCATAATGAATGTTTGACTACAGTATCGAATATCGAAATATCTTAAGGTACAAATGTCAAGATATCGTATCCGTCAAATACTTATCATGGCAGTCACTGGTGTAGACGGGGGCATATATATATATATATATATATATATATATATATATATATATATATATATATATATATATATATATATATATATATATATATATATATATATGTGTGTGTGTGTGTGTGTGTGTGTGTGTGTGTGCAGCGCTAAAACACGAAGGCATAAAACAAAAAGCACAGCGCCCGTCCTGTGCTCTTTGTTCTACGTCTTCGTCTTTTAGCGCTGCGTCAATCATGCAAGTATTCCAACTAGCCTAACTTTCCATTGCTTATAAAGGAATGAAGGGGGTAGACCCCCCCCCCCCCATTAGCCCAAAACAAAGTGCTGGCTCACCCCCTGGTGACAGCATTTTGCATCTATACGATTTGACAGTATCTTTGCCCAACCATCCCCACAGCAGCGCAAAATCACATCGATATTCGTGAACTCATAAGCCTACCGGCGCTGAAATTCGGATGCGGTAATCAGGGGTGGTGACAGCGGGGGGCACGGGGGGGCTGGAGCCCCCCCCCCCCCAAATTATCGCCTGCCCCCCTAAGAGCAAATATAGTCAAAAGACAACGCATAAGTTAACCGCCTCCCTGCACCCCTGAATGAACTCACTTGTCGCAGGTGACCCCCCCCCCCCCCCAGTAAAAAATCACGGCGCCGCTCCTGGCGGTAATCAGGCAAGGAAAACAGCTTGGCCTTCATCTTTACAAGCACCCAGGCTTTTATCGGCAATTAAATGTGAACAGGCTCGTAACGTAAGCGAACTTGATGTCGCATATTATCATGTCATTTTATGCAGAAATATGTAGATTGCGCGCAGCTCACATCCGGCCACAGGTGGGAGGTGAAGTTGCAACAAGGTTACAAAAAAACACTAAGAAATTTACAGATGTCGCTAAAGCTAGATAAGGGAGGCGTGAACTATCCGAATAAGAAGAAAAAAAAAACGTAATAAATATTCCAGGACACAGGAAGCAGCCATAGTCTTCAAACCCTTCCATGGGTAACAAGGTCTTGAGTTCCAAACCCGAATTTAAAGAGTGTTTTAGCCAGAATTTCCTCAAGAAGATGCCATCTTTTTTAATGTGCCAGAAATCAATATCATACCAGTGTTAAAAGCATAGGCAATAATATGAAACGTTACCAGTTAGTCCAATTTCAGGCATTGCCAACATCATCAGTTAATTTCGGTTGAATATGTTAATGAATGCTTTTACAATAACGTGGTAATAATAGAATAAAGTTAATTGAAGAACACCACCACAGTGAGCGAAAGCGAAGCCACGCGTCAATTTCGGGGACGGCAGTAATGGAGTAAGCAAATGAAACTTAATTCGCCTTGTATCTTTACACACAGTGCGGAGGAAATAACAAGACACAAGAAGAAGAAACTCACTCACGACTCAAGGCTTATTCACGCAAACCACACATATAAAAAATTGGCGAAGCTTGCACTAAGACGCGCAAGGCTTGAAACAGCGAAAATAGACGATTCTGAAGACTAACCTGGTTGATTCTAGGTTGTTTCTAGGCCGCGAGATCGGGCTATAGGTGGCAGCACCGTCGCCGCGTTAGTGTGGATAGGTTGTCGGAGGCGCGTATACAAATGTACGCAGCGGCGCTTCGCCGTAGGCGGTTTCAGTCGATTGTCGGCGAATAAAGCACGTTGACTGCAGCCTAATAGTTATATATACGGCCCCCATTGCCACATTAATGCACGAAGCTGGACTAACGTTCCCATTACGTGTGAGAGAAGCGCAGTACAATAAATGGGGTACTGGCCTTCGGGCACAGTCGTGTTTTGCACTGTGCTCCACGTTTTTTTTTTTTTCCTTGCTTTATTTCTACGTGTTTAAATTGTGTTTTGCCTATACCACAATATAAATAGTGTTGCACGACTGAGCCAATTAAGTCTTTACTTCTTGCTCTAGCGGCTACAAAAAAAAAATAGCCTGTATTTCTGCGTAATTAGATGAAGTAGAACTTTGTGCACTCTACTTTTCTGTTTGCATGAATACGTGTACCGCTATAAATGCGTGGCTTGGGGCCTTTTTTACCGCTAACCGGCCTTTGCAGACGCTAGTTCATACTTTGCGGTATCACAAGGATTTCGAAATCGCCAACACTTCACGAGAAGGTGTCGTTAAAATTCTACATTCACACCTCGACATTTAGTACCGCTTTCGTTGAGAACGGAGCCAAATGCACTATGTGATGTGCTTGCACCACAAAGTGGCACCCACATTGAAATAATTTTGGCGAATGGACGGTACGATGATTAGACCTAGCACCATACCGACACGTGCATGCAGTCACTTATTAGAGTACATACAGTCTCGGAAGGTGAAATGCTTGTGTATAACGCATTCGATACTGTTAGTAGAAAAGGAAGGTGTGCGGGTGAACAGTTTATGATAGTGTGAACTGCTGCAAGCAAACTGTGTATTGGTATGATTTTTTTTTTCGGATTGTTCATGTTTAGGTACCGTTCAGTATTATTCTTTGTTTTTTTTTTTTTTCGCTGCATAACTTCGTGATATGGAGTAGCCGAGGCAATATGGACCTCAACCTCTCCACAGCAAAACAGTTAGAACAGAACAGAACAGAACTGTGCCAGCACAACGGGACAAGCTGTCCTACGAGGACGTGCATGACGCACGCACACATGCGAACACGGTGTGGCTGGCAGACGACGCAAGGAGCCATCCACACCACAAGGTTTCGTCCGCTCGCTGCTAGGTGCCGACTCTGCTCGATCTCGCGGCCAATAGGCTTTAGCTAGGTGGTGCTAGGTTGTTTCTACGTTGATTCTCAGCGCAGAGAGGTTTGAGTTAAACCACAGACAGTCACAGACACGACTCGAATGTCCAAACTGCAGAGACAAAACCTCGCGCTGAAACCGAGCGTTCACACCTCTCATAGATCTACGTGCACATCGTCGTTAGTGTAGGCCTTCGATCGCTTCGGGGTATTCTTGCAGCCATCGTTGCCTTTCCATCTCTATTCTCCTGTTGTACGTACTCGGGGTCTTCGGCTCGCCGCCGTCGCTTCGCAGCCATTTGTTGCCTTCTTCATTTTTAGTGGACCAGAGGTGAGCAGTGGGTATTACCCAGTTTCTTTCGCACAGAACCGTTTATGACGCTGATAGTTTTTTGGTTCGCCGGACAAGGAACGATTTGCAAACAGCTTGGCTGTTTAAAAAATTAGGCAGATCCCACGTAGCATGGAAATCGATGTTATGCGAAGCATGCGCGGCGTGGTGACTGTGGTTAATTTTTCACATTGAGCGAAATGTTGCGGAATGACGCTAGAGAAATGTGGAAGTGGCATACGCGTACTCATATGTTGAACAGTCACATATGTATTTTATAACGAGTTGTTTACATGCAGTTGCGTAATGATGCCAACAGCAACATGGGTATTACCAACACCAGACGCGGTGAACTGATATGTAGTGCTCATATTCTTCAATACTGCATAACGCGAATCCGAACAAGACAAAGAAGGACCACAGATGCACAGGACAGGCGTTACTCGCAACTAAGCTTAATTCAGGAAAGTTTGCCTAGATATATACATAGCCGAGTGGCGCGCGCAGGCGCACTGCATGTACGTTACAGTCAAAGTTGCAGTAGTAACAGTTGTTATGCTTATACTTGTCCGTTATGACGGAGAACGCACGCACGTTTCACGAGCCCGTGTGCATGTGTGAAAGGGGTTCTTGACAGTTCTTGAACAAGGTCATCATCACCGTGATCAGTGAGCCGCAGCAGCTGGACCCTACTTGTTAATCGGATCCGTTCGTGATCGCGGCTACAAGGGTTCTAAGTGCAGTGAAGTGCGAGGATTATATGATTACAGCTGGTGGAAATCCTGGATACCTCTTACGATGAAATCATGTATGATGTCTCCTGACTTGGATGTGGCAGTGAGGTCTTTTGATGCCATGTCCACATCCAAGCCGTCTTTCACGCAATATAAGGACCAGGCGTTGTTGGGTCATGATAAATCAATGTTGAAGTCACCGGTAATGATGAGAGGCCTGGTTTTCTCGGCAGTTTTATTATAGGAAGCATTGATTCCGGTTTTTGCGCAATCCACGTGGACCACGTGGACAAGTGGATGCTAGTTGAGCGTCTTTCAGGGGTGTTCTGTCTTCAGCTTACTCGCTTTCCTTGCGCCCGCCGCGGTGGTGTAGCGGTTACGGTGCGCATGTGCTGACCCGAAGGTCACGGGTTCGATCCCGTCCGGGGTGGTCGAATTTAGATGGAGGAAAAATGCTAAATGCCCGTGTACTGTGCGTGTGTGGTCAGAATTTGCGGAGCCCTTCGCTACGGCGTCTCTCATAATCATATCGTTGTTTGGGGCATAAACCCCCAAAATTATGGTTATTATCACTTCCCTTGCGTGTCAATGTGTGTCTTCGTGGTTACTGTGTTGGTTGAGACTCTGTATCACCTGTGGCACATACCCGCATAACATGAACTCTGGTATGCGGGTATGTGCCACACGTGACTGAGAGAAAGGGTTTCATGATGTACGCGACAGCTATTTTGCGTTATTCATGTCATGACCAGTGAATCGTGTTCGTCGTACACTGATCCCCGGCTATGCCAATTTTTGTATATTACAAGTTATAGAGACGACCAGGAGAGCGCCCAGACGTAGGCGGCTAGATAGATAGATAGATAGATAGATAGATAGATAGATAGATACGCCCAAAGTGCCTGAGGTTCGCTAAGAAATGCTTCGCATTTAAAATGTGCCCAGGTTCTACTAGTGGTACAAGTCTGGAACCAACAGCGGAGCTATAGTTTCGTACTTTTCGAGGAAGAAGCTGCCCACCCAAGCCCGTCACTGTCCCGCTTAAACGACATGGGTTTGGCGGGAACATGGCACGTGACTAATGTGTTACGTGATCTTGGCGGGAACATGTAACGTGACTAGTACGTGTTATGGAATTTTACGTCACGTTCCCCTCTTCTTCCTTTCTCCTTCTTTCTCTCTCTCTTTCTATTTCTCGCTTACACTTTCTTTCTATCTCTCTCTCTCTCTATTTCCTTGTTTCTCTTTTTCTATTTCTTTCTCTTTCTATTTTGATCTCTGTTGTTTCTATCTCTTTCTGTGTCTGTTTCTTTTTATATCTTTCTCTCTCTGTCTTTCTATCTTTCTTTCTCTCTGTGTCTCTCTTTCTAATCTCTTTATTTCATTCTTTCCCTTTCTCTTTCTCTGTGCTCGTTCTCTCGGCCATCCGAGTTATTGCATCCCACGCTGGACAAATCGACACAGCGGGAGTTCGGGGAGCGAGGCAGAAGGTGAAGAGGACAAAGATTGCTCGCGCTGGCACGATGATGATAGTTATCACGAACGCTATGCGGGGGTTTCTCAGATGTTGAAAACTTCTTGGTTCTTCCTACATCGGCCAAACGGGCCAATGTATAAACAAGAGATTGGAGGAGCATTCTTCCAGACTAAGGAACGCGGGTACACCACATTTGGCAACCCATTGTGCGGTTTGTGGTTGCACGCCTGTGATAGCACAAGAGTACTCTGTATTATTTTTGCACGCGTTTTTTTTTTTTTTTTGGTAGGAGGAGTGCTTCCGGTATTGGGAAGTGTAATTTACTGACGCAGCAGCAGTGGAAAGGAAAATGATAGGCGTAACCTTAAGGGACAAGAAGAGAGCAGAGTGGGTCAGGGAACCAACGGGTGCTAAGGACATCTTAGTCGAAATCAAGAAGAAATGGACAGGAGCAGGGCATCTAGCGCGTAGGCATGGTAACCGCTGGTCATTAAGAGTAACAGACTACATTCCAAGAGAAGGCAAACGCGCGAGGGTGCGACAGAAAGTTATGTGGGCAGATGAGATTAAGAAGTTTGCGGGTATAACGTGGCAGCAACAAGCACAGGACCGGGTTCATTGGCGGAACATAGGATAGGCCTTTGCCCTGCAGTGGGGATAGTCAGGCTGATGATCATGGTGATAATGATGACTCTGGAGAATTACAAAGAAATGAAAAAGCCCGCCTGTTTTCTGAAGCCTGTCAGATCTCCTAAGTGTGGCGATGGGTGCATCAGCGTGGCGTCGCTTGCTTTGCACAGCAGGGAAAAGCTACTTCTGGTCGTGTACAATCATTAACCACCTGTATCTTTTGTCGTGCTTCTTGTGGTTTTTGTGCCACGGCAAATGCGGATGGAGGGCTAGGTGTGCTGGAGTACGCATGTGCAGTTTTTTTCTATATATAGGTGGACTGCGCTTGTGTTTTGTCGTTCTTTCTTCTTGTTCCTTTATTTCCCTCGCGCTGTGTGTAAAAATACAGATGTACCGACACGCCGACATATGGCAACAAACAATTGTTTCTGAAGTCTTCAGTTAGAAATCGAGCTTTATAAACTAAGGATTCTATTATCATTATTTTCGCCACCTTTGTTTCATTATGAGTAGTCAAAAGAAGCTCAAAGTTTTATTTTTCAGTTTCCCGCCGAAGCTTCGCAGCACGTGAGCGCTTGCGTAACATCACAAATTTCAGACTTTCTTGCGTATTTTGGCCATATTGGTTCAATGAAATTTTCTGAAACTTGCTCTCTCAAAAGTTTGGGTCCCTTAGAACACAATGTAAATATTTTTTTACCGAAAAGCAGTTACGTAGGCCCCAAGAGG
This sequence comes from Rhipicephalus sanguineus, assembly GCF_013339695.2. NCBI lineage: Eukaryota > Metazoa > Arthropoda > Arachnida > Ixodida > Ixodidae > Rhipicephalus > Rhipicephalus sanguineus. Next base: position 186,661,535 of record NC_051178.1, read on the forward strand.
CGCGGCCAATATTTATGACGCCACCGCAAGCTGGCGCGGGAACTTAAGGGCGCGTCGCCACCTGTATATATATATCTTTTTGCGCGTTTTCTCGTTAGGAGTAGTACTTTCTGTATTGAAAAGTGTAATTTACTAATACGAGGAAAATTGTTCTTCCGTTTAGTGTTCCTGTAACGATGCTTCGTATAGAACATAAGCTTAAAAATTGGGGGACGCTTAACCTTCGCCTGTTAATGATAGTGATATCCGGCCCCATCCTTATCGCGCGCGCGCGCGCGCACACACACACACACACACACACACACACACACACACACCACACACACACACACACACACACACACACACACACACACACACTACATCCTTTAGTAAAGGTAAGGCTTCCGCCCTCTTCAAGAGTACTTTTATGACAACAGTGTACCTACTACGTGTGTGTAAGAGAATGCGCGCACTAATTTGTGGGCCCTCTGTATTGGGTGGCATGCTTTGAACCAGCAGCAATTAAGCGCGTGATACTTTTACGAAGTTGCGATGCACCCACTACGTGTTCGTAAGGGAATACGCGCAGTAATGTGTGTGCCTTTTGTTATGGGTGGCTGGCTTTAAACCCCCAACTCGTTATGCAATTCACATGGTGTGACGCCCGATGGCAATGTACGCTTGTACCACGTTTTACTGCGATAGTACATCCCGTACTGTGACGCCCGTACACAGAACGCGTATGTTTGTGAAGCATGAAAGTTACTTTCAGTGCTGTTCCCAGCGTTGGCGTGGCTCTTTGGTAGAAAACATGATTGCCACGCCGAAGGCCTGGGTTCGATTCAACCTCAAGTACCGTAATTTTTTATTGTTTGCGTCCATGGGTGATTTTTCTGTCCCGGACAATGATGATTTTTCGCTCACAACCAATGATGCCTACACCGACACCGGAATTTCTGCTACACAGGCTCCTTAACGCGATCGCGTTAAAAGTGGGCTGAGCCATCTGGGCATTGAAAGCTCACGAGTACTATAGGGCAGGTACGTTGCGCACCGTATAGACGATTTTACGTAAGGCATATGGGCGCCGCCACCTTAACTAGGCTCATAAACGAATGTTTTCTCATTCTTGTATATCGCGACATGAATTATTAATTTAATAAGGTCACGAAACGCCCAATGCACCAACTCAACCGTTTTCATACATATGCGCGTCTATCGCAGCACTCTTCGTTCAGTTGTTAAAGACACAAAACGGCAAGTTCTACAGACTAATAGGACGGCACCGAAACTCATCCTTAAAAAATAGTCTATACGGTATAGACGCGCCAGCGGTATACACACAAGCCAGCGCTACCTTGCACCAGTGAAACCGCATAAGCCGCAGCTGCACAAAGTGGAACGCAGGTTACAGAAATGCGGAAAACAAAAGCTGCGTTTTTAATTTTTTCTTTCTGCAGGTGTTCGTGTTACGCAGGTGTTCGTAAGGGAATACGCGCGTAAGGGGTAACATATCGATATGTACAGGTGTGGCTGGGAGACTCAAACGAGAGGAGCACGGCGTGACAGTTATTCGTGTTGCCACATCTCTATGCAAGGAATTCATGTTCATCTGATTCTGTGCACGCCTTTAGGCTTGTGGGAGCTGTGATGATGTGTTTGAATACTGTTTGTCTCAATTTCCTCGATGGGGTCTGAGCAGAGAACCTCACCATAAGCGGCCGTGCGAATGGCGCGTCGTGTGGCCATTGCTATATGTCAACTATCATTTCTCCTTTCCCCGGGTGTAGGGTAGAAAACTACAAGCTTTAATTCAGGTTAACGTCCATGCCTTTTCCACCACCTGCATCTCTCTCTCTCTCGCTATATTATGAGCGCTTGTTGAAGATATATGTATAACGAAGAGAGAGAAAGGCCACTGAGGGAAAGACAGGGGGGTTAAACAGAATTTAACGTGGTTTGCTACCCTACATATAGGGGAAGGGTAAAAGGAAAGAAAGGTGGAAAGATGAGCGGAGAGAATAGCAGAGCTTCTTGCGTCCCGGTTACGTTGCGAGCGCGGACTACGGTGTGTCACCTTTGCAACCAGGTGACCTGTATAAAGAAGTACCTCGAATACCATAGCACTTCGGTATAAAGGCGTTCGAGTTTATAGATAAAAAGCCTGTAGCTACGCGATCTTTCACTTGCTGCAAATATGACGGGGAGTACATGGGCATAAAGGTACAAACACGTCATATCTACATGCCCGTACTTTCCGACGCTCTGTGAGCCTTCATTTATTAAGGCGAAAGCCTTAAGTGCCTCATTAGACGATGGCCCTGAAAAACGCGGTGTGGTACACAAACACGCGTGACATTCTGAAGCGTCACATTAAAAACAGGGTTCGAGCCGGAATCAAACCCCTGCTGGCACTCGGCGTGGTAGTCAAGTGTTTTGCCACGGAGCCACGCCTGAGCTTGAAACCTTTTTTTGAAACATGGCCCTACACAGACGTCATGCCGTGCGAGGAGTCGCGTTGACAGTCGTAATGTATTTCCTGGCACAGGCGTAGAACTGCACCAGTCGTCACGCCAAGTGAAATGCGTAACGAGTGGGTGGCGTATCGCTCCCCACCCATTGGAAAGGGCTCATCCATATCATTCATCGTCAGAAACGGCAGCAACAGCCACGGCATCAACAAGGCGTGCAACAACGCAGGTGCGAGTACCGCCTTACAGACACGTAATGTGTACACGCACGTTACCAGAAGGTCGACTTGGCGATGCAGTTTATCATGTCATTGCAGTGGGCCGTGAAAAAGCGTTAAACATCAGGTTTTATATATCTAGTATACTTCAGGGCACAGAAACCCATATTTTCACTTGAAAAGTGTATTACCAGAGTCCTTCGTATTACTCTTGAAAGTATATGAGTGCGCGAATATTTGATACTTTGGAAAAACGCCTTACACTCGATTCATTCTCGATATAAAGTATGCACGTATACCACAGAATGATTCTTGAATGTGGTGAGTATTGGCCTGGTATTGGCTGTAGAGTGTCCGAGTAAGAACTCCACAGTCTCGAGGCTGAACATGCGCGAAAGAGACACATAAATTTACAGCGGGCGTCTAAAACATGCTTACATTATGTAGTACATGTTTTACTTTACGTAGGCGCACTGTAACAGCGTTCTTTTCTGTATTTCTGCGAGGCATAATTTTATAACCCGGGAAAAGCAGGTCATAGTGGTACGCTCAGCTGGCGGCTAACCCGAAATCGGCTCACAGCTGTGAGTGAGAGAGAGGGAGATGAAGGGAAATTTTGCAGATTTGCATGCGATTATAGGAGCACAGGTCACAGAGATGTGCTTGACCGATACATGGCCCTGTAGCGAAACACAGCTTGTCGTTTTAAGCCGGATGTCGAACCGAAAAAAAAAAAAGGGATTACCACTTCGGTTTCGGTTTCAACGCGCTCCGATTAGGTTCCTGTTTCGGAGAAATAAAAATTTATAATGGCTGGCGAGCCGATTCGCAACACTAAACCGGTTCGCGAACGAGTTCGGTACAGTAAAAGTTATCTTCCGGACGTTGCACAGCGCTTTCCACTTGTAAGCATGGCGTATGTGCATGGTTTGGTTAGAAGGGTTAAGGAAATCGGCTCCCTGACACATTGGAGAAATTATTTTACGTGAACGAAAATGACGTTTAATGTGAAACGGTTATAGCCAGGCATATAGCTTATAAACACGGCCATCTTATAGGCCTTGCATTACGTCGCTATTGCTGTTCTGGCACCCTGCACTGCCGTACGGAAAATAGCAGCTCCACTGCGCGAGTGTTTTTTCCAGGCATTTGGTATATGCTGCTGGAATGACCTTTGAGCAACGAAACTTCAAATTGTCATCAACACAACGATTTATTGTGCGTGCCTCCCTCAATACTCGGCGGCACCTATTCGGTTACAACGTGAGAATAAGTACGAGCTCTCCCCCGCAAAACGGCGGCGCACTTGTCAGTCATTTAAGTAAGAGAGTCGTGCAAGCTGGTTTCCTTTCGAACCGTAAGTACTTTTCCTGTGCTAATACTCCGCCCCCTTTTCACCGCTAAGAAATAGGAAACCTACGCCTTTGACTGCGTTGTGTATGCGTAAACAATGTGACGTGCCTGTTACGCTGAGTTATTTTCGCTCGTTATTCTTCGCCGATTGACCTTGGCAGCTGATTTCGAAGACAGCGCATTGTCTTGTCTGTTTCGCTCGCCCCGTCGTGTGCGCTGTTTCGCCATAATGAACGTAAACCAACTATCGTACAGGTAAGCACCGTTATGTCGAAGAAAACGGCGGATTAACCTCCGCTCCACTGGTATGCGAATGGCGCGTTTTCTGACATGCCAGATATGCTTTATACGAAATATGACTCGATTAAGGAAGTTTTACGAAGCGAGATGAGATCAGTTCGCGCCATGCTCGTACAGAGATATTGATAAAAATCATTAAAAGATGTGCACCGCTTGCCCTAAGTGAACAGGAGGTCGCAGTTGGCTGGATGCTTTTGTTGAACACTCATGATGGAATTGCAGAGATTGGTTCCAGAATCAGTGAGCTCCGATGACAGCGCTGCAATTTTTGTTTCTTTAGGTCCAAATAAATGACGTGTTCCTGATGCCAGCCTGCTCACTGGGGTGACCCTATGTTGAAATATGTGAACAAAGCTAACCTTTCCAAGGTTCTAGAGCCAATATAATAAAAATCTTGCAATTACGGTTGAACATACTTTTCATTATTATTAGTAGAACAGCATACCTATTTTAAGCCTAAAATTCGAAACGAATTTTCCCAACAGTCATCAAGCTCGGTTTAGATAAGCATTGTAGATTTGTAGTTTTTTTCACCAGTTCTACCATCCGTCCTCGAGGGAATCATTCGTATAGCGACCGCAAACTATCTTTCCCTTCGTGCAATTTGAACGAAGCTCTGTGGAGCGACCGGCTGCAAACTGCGCTTGCAGCGTCTCCTGGAAGTATAGGCTACTGTGCTCGAGGTCTTGGTTGACAGAGCGTTCACGCGGCGTGGCCAGCATCATCATCATCACCATCATCATCAGCCTGACTATCCCCACTAAAGTCCCTAAATCTAGGGACTTTAATCCCCACTGCAGGGCAAAGAGCTCTCCCATGTTTCAACCCGGTCCTGCGCTTGCTGCGGCCACTTTGTCCCCGCAAACTTCTTAATCTCATCTGCCCACCTAACTTTTTCTCTCCTCCTCGCGCGCTTGCCTTCTCTTGGAATCCAGTCTGTTACTCTGCGGTTATTTTGCCTTCGCGCTGCATGCCCCGCCCGCGCCCATTGCTTCTTCTTAATTTCGACTAAGATGTTCTTAACACCGGTTTCCCTAAACCACTTTGCTCTCTTCTTGTTCCTTAATGGTACATCTATTATTTTTAGATGCGAAGCAGCTTATGGCGGAGTTCAATCCGGTGGTGGTGTGCGGCGTGACCACCCTTACTGCGCATGCGCAAACCCTCTCCACACACCTCATCTCCACTCGCCCTCTCCACTTCCCCTCTGAAACGCGGGCTCGACATTCCGAAACGCTGCTTCGCGTCGCCCCATGGTCCCCTTTAGCGGGAGATGGTATAATTTTTTCTTTCTATGGCTCGCCACGTCCTCAATTTAAGTTGAACCCTTTTCGTAAGCCTCCAGTTTCCTTGCCCGTAGGTAAGTACCGGTAAGACGCAGCTGTTATATACCTTCATCTTGAGGGCTATTGGTAAACCAGCGCTCATGATCTGAGAATGTCTGCCAAATGTATACTCCACCTCGTTTTTATTCTTCTATATTTGCTTCAGCCTGATGGATCGGACCTGCTGTCACTACCTGCCCTAAGTAGACGTATTCCTTTACCACATCCAGTGCCTCGTTATACCTATCGCAAAGCGTTGTTCTCTTCCGAGACTGTTGAATATTAGTTTTCTGTGTGGCCATGCATGTCGAGGCCTTATTGCAGCATGTCTGCTCTTATACGCCCCAACGATGGTTCACTTGATCAAATCACCCGCTCATTCTCGTTTACGGTTGATAATTGTAAAGACGCTGTACAAGCCACCATAACGAGTATTTTGCAACTCTATGGCACGGATTACATATACACTTCCTTTCGAGATCCTTTTAATTCGGAGGAGGAGGAGGATACAACGTTTATTAATGAGAATAAGAATGAAAAATAAATAAAAATAAAAGGAGGGGAAATTTCAAGGGTGGGTTCCCCATTCCAGGACACCAGTGGCCGCCGCTGCTCGCCCGGCTTGATCCAGGAGACCCCTTTGGGTCTTCAGGTCAGTTCGGGCGAGGACGGCCTCCCAAGGCTCCCCCAGCATCGTGAGTATCAGAGGCGACTGTGCCTCCATAGGTTTGCTCTGGCATTCTCATGTGACGTGCTGCAGCGTCGGTCGCGACTCGCACCACGGACATTGGTTCGGATATACATTGGGGTTTATATGATGAAACCTTTCCAAATGTGGATAGGTGTTAACCTGAATTTGTCGAAGGCTGCGAGCTTCGTCTACTTTAAGTGATTTGTGCGGTGGGGCATACCGCTGTCTCGTCTTACGTTGATGCTCCAGTATATCGCGAGCAGTGTGAGGGTCGTATTGGTTATCGCCGTCCTTCTTCGCTCGGTTAGTGAAATCACGAGCTGAGGTGTGCGCCAGCTCATTACCCGAGATACCCTCGTGGCCTGGGCACCAGATTATGGCATGGTCCTGTGTCAGCCTGTCGCCGAGTATTCTCGAGGCGACACTCGGTAGTCCTCCACGTAAAAACATCCTACAAGCCTCCTGCGATTCAGACAGGACTAGCGCGGAGGTATTCTCCGCCTCTTTAGTTCTAATGGCTAGCGCAATAGCAGCTGCTTCCGCCGTTGCGGTACAGGTCGTGTTCACCGACGCTGCGACAGTTTTAACGGTTTGTGGCAGTGGTTGAACTGCTACTATAACGCAGCCCTGGCTTGATTTGGCGGCATCGGTGTACACCACCTCATGACTCTGGCCAAACTGTTTTTGAAGCTGTCGAGCTCTAGCTTGTCTTCTCGCCCCGTGGTACAATTTACTCATGTTTCGCGGAATGGGGCAGACGGTTATGTGTTGTCGTGTTTCCCTAGCCATAGTAGTAATGTTCTCCTTGCAGTATTCCCAAGCGAATGAGGGTTTCTCTGCCCACCTTTGTCAGGCATAGTCGTTCTTTCTGCGAAAGAAGCGTTGCTGCCGCAAGCTCTTCGAAAGTGTTGTATACACCGAGCGCTTCTACTTTTTGATTTGATGCATTAAGCGGTATACCTAGGGCAGCTTTGTATGCTCTCCGTATGAGCAAGTCAATTTCCTTGATTTCCGTTGGTGTGAGCTCCTGATATGGCAGTCCATATGTGACTCTACTAAGCACGAAGGCTTGTACCAAGCGTAGTGTTTCCCCTTCGTTCAGACCTTTGCCCTTCCTTGTTATCCTATGAATCATTCGAGCTATATTTTTCACTGTATACATTTAAGGACTTTAATTGTATAACTTGCTCTTTTGTTGCTTTGCAACCATAAGCCTAATACTCTCATCGTCTGTCTCTCCGGCAGCGTCTGATCTCCTATGCTAAGTTGTACCGCTGGTTTGTTTCTATAATTTTTGCCATGGACGCGGATAAACTCTGATTTATCTGGGGCACATGCCATGCCATTCCCTTCGGCAAACTCCTGGATTGTGTTTATCGCTTCTTGTAAGATTTGCTCCTTCTTTCCTAGTGAGCCTTTATTGACCCATAGAGTGATGTCATCTACATATAGGGCAAATTGGAGTTCAGGAATTCGCTCCAGCTGCTTTGCTAGCCGATTCATTGCTATATTAAAGAGGAGTGGGGAAAGGACTGCGCCTTGCGGCGTGCCTTTACTTGGCATTGGAAATTTTTGGGAGCGTATGTTCTCCATGCCAATGGTTGCTGTACGGTTTGAAAGAAACGATTTGATATAGTGAAATGTTCGAGCACCGCAATTCAACGATTGCAGTTCTTCCGTTATAAGTCTATGAGCGATTGTATCGAATGCCTGCCTCAAGTCCAGTGCTGCGACGACGTTCTCGCCTCCAGTAGTTACATTCTGAAGCACTTCGTCCTTTATGCGTAGGGATATATCCTGCGTAGATAAATGTTGTCTAAACCCATACATGTTGTCAGAGAAGTAGTTCCCTTTTTCTATATAATCTGAAAGCCTGGTGTGCACCACCGTCTCAAAGAGTTTGCCAAGGCATGATGTCAAAGATATTGGTCGAAGATTATGAAGCGTTTTATCCTTTCCGGGTTTTGGAATAAGCAATATCGTGGCTTCCTTCCATTGGCTAGGTATCTCTCCCCCATCCCAGACTTTTTCATTAAAGTACTGGGTAATTTTTCTAAGTTGCTGATCACTCATATTTCGCAGCATCGCATTAGTTATGCCGTCCTCCCCCGGAGCCGAATGCCTTCTACGCGACATTGCAGCCGCGAAGACTTCCTGCTCACTTATAGGGGCATCTAGATCTTGATTCTCCGAGCCTCTATAATCGAGGTCCTGTATAGTTTCCCCGCCGCTGCCAATGTATTTGTCCCGAAGAATGCGTAACAATGCATCATCATCCCCTTTGAATTATCCAGCTAAAGTTCGCAACGTTCTAGTTGTAGTGGTTTTTGTGTTCATGGGGTCTAACATACTTTTTAGAATTGCCCACGTTTTAGCGGTAGAGAGCGTTCCCCGCAATGAATCGCAGAAGTTGACCCAGTTGCTAGCCTGAAGCTCTCGGGCATATTCATTCGCTTTTTCCGAGAGTTCTGCGATTTTGGCTTTTAGTTTTCTATTTAATCTTTGTCTTTTCCACCTTTTGATGATGCTACGCCGGCCTTCCCACAAGTGCATGAGATGTGGGTCTACTGCTGGAGTTCTGTCATTAATTTTGATGTGCTTGGTGTGTAAGCTGTACGCCTCCTTTGTATCTGCCACCCATTCTTCTAGCGTTTCTAGCGGCTGCTGTGCCACTGGATACTGCCTGTATGCCACCCAATCAGTTATCTTAGCAGTCCCAAACGTTCTTTTCAATTCGGGAGTAGAGGTAGAAAAACTGATTATAAAGTGATCACTCCCCATATTTTCATTAAGATTTTGCCAGGATCCTTCTGTAACATTGTAGGTAAAGGTGAGATCTGGATATGTGTCCATGCAAACACTATTACCAAGTCTAGTTTCGGCCTGGGGCATGGTCTCCAGTTGCAACTCGCATCTCTCTATTGCCTTCAATAGATCTGCGCCTTTCTTGGTGTTTTTTCGGTATCCCCAACTAGTATGGGGGGCGTTGAAATCGCCTGCGAAGACTAATCTATCCTTGTGTCCCATGTGACCAAGAGCCCACTCGAGCATCTCGAGAAAGTTGACTTGACGTTCTTTTGCGCGGGCTGTAAATATTAAGAATAAATGTTTTAGCTTTTCCCCTTTTATTGGTGTGGAGCTCAATCAGTTGATGCTCAGTTAGGCATTCGGAATTTCGGATGATAAACACTTCTCGCGATACCTTTATGCACCAATGTAGTTATCCTAGAGTATTTTAAGTTTTGGATGGTGTAATAATCCCTTAATTTTATTACGCCCTTGCCAATCTCCTGTAAACATATGACGTCTAGTTGTGTAATTCTAGCGTCTATGTACGATTGAAGCGCTGCCGCTCGCTTGTGGAACGAGCGGCAGTTCCAGTGCCATATCTCAACGGAGTCAGCGGTGCGAGTTGTATTACTGGCCATGGTTAATCACACTTTCGACATCGGTAGAGTCGGAGGCTACCCCATTTTTAATTTTACTAGCCATGGGCGCATCCGGATCGCTGCAAGCTCTTTTACGCGAGAGTTGTTGGGTATTCATTTGCTCGTTCACATAAGCCTTGTGGCTCTGTAGTTCCGCGTATAATTGTTGTTGAAAATTTTGTAGGCCCTGCATCTGTTGAACTAGGTGGGTCATCGTTTTTGCAATGCTGTCCAACGTGACGGGCTGAGTGGACACTTTATCTGTGGCATTAGTTTTGACTATCGCGCCCCCGGAGTTTTGTTCGGAAATAAACTGCTCGAGGTTTGGAATTATCTTCCCTCTGATAGCGCGCACCGCATCAATCTTCTCCGCCTCTAAGGGAGCAACCGTGTACCGTCCATCCTCTGACTGGTAGCCAACTCTCGCGTAATGTCCTATGCATGGGGCATTGAATTAAACAAAAAGCCGGCAGATCCCACGCATTGTGGGAATCGATGTAATGCGAAGCAGCCAGCAAAGAGCTGCATACATCGTCTTGTATGCTGTTGAGGAAAATGCGTGTCATGGTTTTCATGTTAACTCCTATTATTTATGTTCGTCACACAGTAACGTCGCAAGATATCAATTTTGGTGTATATCAAGCTAGCGAAACGGCCGCCAGCGCACCATGAGTGCGGCACGTAAGTCATGCTGTACATGACATGCGTGTCATGATTTTCATGTTAACTCGTGTTTTTATGATCGTCACACAGTCATGTCACGCAATACCAATTTCAGGGTAGATCAAGCTAGCGAAACGGCCGCCAGCGCTCCATGAGCGTGGCACGTAAGTCATGCTGTACATGACATGCGTGTCATGATTTTCATGTTAACTCGTGTTATTTATGTTCGGTACACAGGCACGTCGCAAGATACCAATTTTGGTGCATATAAATATAGCGAAACGGCCGCCAGCGCTCCATGAGCGTGGCACGTAAGTCATGCTGTACATGGCATGCGTGTCATGATTTTCATGTTAACTCGTGTTATTTATGTTCGTCACACAGTAACGTCGCAAGATACCAGTTGTGGTGTATATCAAGCTAGCGAAACGGCCGCCAGCGCCCCATGAGCTTGGCATGTAAATCATGCTGTACATGACATGCGTGTCATGATTTTCGTGTTATGACTTGCCATTTATGTTCGTCATACAGTCATGTTACGCCATACCAATTTTGGTGTACATTCGATTAACCAAGCGACCAGGAGAACACAAAGTCGTATCCGGATAGATAGATAGATAGATAGATAGATAGATAGATAGATAGATAGATAGATAGATAGATAGATAGATAGATAGATAGATAGATAGATAGATAGATAGATAGATAGATAGATAGATAGATAGATAGATAGATAGATACGCTCAAAGTCGCAGAAGTTCGCTAAGAAATGCTTCGCATTTAATAGAAAATAGCGGAGCATGCAGAACTGCAGTATTGTATGTGCCCCACAGATGAGGATGAAATGAGCGCGTCTTGATCTGATCCTTTTGAGGCAATTCTCGTACCCCAGCGGCACCTGACTTTATGGGATGCACGAGGAGCGGCTGTCGTTGCGCCTCTCACAAGGCTCTGGTCGAAAATGAAGTTAGTCCGTGTTGCTGCATCGCCATTGGAACACCGAATTAGGGAGATCGGCATGGAGGCAATATATGCATCGATGTCTGAACTCTTTTATTTCAATCCGCTAAGACATCTACCTTCTGGACAAAGTATATAGTTATCGCCTCTGAAGTATGTGAAACAAGATAATGCAGTGAGAGTTTGCAGACGACAGGGAAAGGAAGTACTGCGAGGGTACAGCAGTAAACCCTTAAGGGGGTTTTACCGTGTCTACAACACATTTACACCCTAGGAGAAAGGCATTTGCACGAATCAAAATACCCATATCATGGGGGAGAGGAGGGGGGGCGGTCGTCTAAACACTCTTATCACTAAAAAATAAAGACTGCCAGTCAGGAAACTCAGACATCCAATTACAAATTACATCAGCATATAAGGCGCACATACGCGCCCATATTGTGAAATGCCGCATGGACACTCGCGCTCCAGAGCCTTACACCGACCATATGGTATATATAGCCATGATATCTTGAGCCGCCGTTCAGTGCCGGTGAGGATATTGCTGTTCCACATAATTAAATAATGAACATTCACGGAATAGGCGTAAATTTATGGTGTGCTTGTAGATAGTGCTAGAAGAGACAGATCTGTTAATCTAAAGTCACCTAATGTTCGACTTCTTTTTAATCAGCGAGTTCCGAATATCAGCTGGGACTCTGTCCTTTGGGCCACAGGTGCTTCGATAACGCATGAAAGCCTGAGCTCCTAAAGGGTGTTTTATGTAATACATTAACCCTTACGTAAACCAAAAAACTATTTGGGGAAGGAAAACAAGCTTACACCCCCATTTTTTCAAATTCTTGTCAGGCTAAATCCTTGCATGAAATCGCTTTAAGGGTGCAAAGCGCTTTACAGTGTATTAGTGCGCAATTTCCGTGTAAATCCGCCCACTAAAATATGCCAGCAACCAAAAACGCGAGCTTAAAGGCTTCTTTATGATCATACTCACGTGTTAAGACAGGGGATGCTGTTGATCGGGTGTGCCGAGCGTTCCGTAGATAGAAAAGAGGTGTTCCTCGGAAGTGGCCTCATGAGAACTATGATCGTCTGAGCCAGAACCTTACAGGTAGATGTAACTTGCCGTCGGTGTAAGGGTGAGGCTCTCTTATCTCGGGTTATTTCACTTTGTGCTCTAATCTTGTCGCTGCCCGTAAAGAGGCGTCTTCATAGGGCTCGTCCTCGACTTCTGCGAGGCGAAGGACGGTACTTAAAGCAAGTCGCCCGACGCTTTAGCTGGAGAGTGAGAGAAGGAGAAAAAAATTCCGCTGGATAGAACGGTTCGTTTTCATGTCTCTGCAACAGCTATCCCCGATAAGAGAAAGAAAAAGCGATAAAAAGATGGTTATGGGGGTAAACAGTGGTCGCTCGACATCGAGGTTATCGTGATCGTTATTTCAGTGACTCTTGAAGGCAGCAGCTTCTGGGCGAATTGTTATATCTTTGTTAATGTCCCTGTGTTACGTATGCAGGGAACCAGTCACACAAACGTCTGCACTTACTCTGAGCGACCCGGCTCCTTTATCAGGCACCGAAATTTCAGCGCGCGGACATCCTAAGAGCATTCGGCTTTCCCGCGCTGCCGCCACAGGAAAGCGATCTTACGACCGCGAGTCCAAGAGCAGAAAAGGCGCAAAGGGATCACCGTGCTACCAGTGCATTTTAAAATGTTGCAGATGCCAGTATAGAGGAATCTACCAGCCATAGCTCATCACTTCTTTCCCAGTCACTAGGAGAGCGTGATACGGGATAACGGGATACTTAATACGTGATACGCGACACGCTAGGACGACAGAGGACACGCCTTTTACTACTGCGTTGTAATGCAAAACTTCGCTGCAAGTATTATGGCGATTATGCTAGTTGCGCAACCAAGATTTATGGAATTGGGGGGGAGAGGTAAATTTTGTTATTATAATGGATGAGGGGGGTGGGGGGGAGCAGGTACTCTGCATAATATAACATTTCTTTGCTTCGGCTGGAGGAATCCACCAGCAAATAAAATGCCAAATAGTAATAGCGTGCGGATCATTCCACACCAAACCTCCCAGCCATTCTGCTGACCATCTCAATTCTATTCGAAAAAAACAATGCTGATTTGTTGCATTGAAAACAGTGAATTACTAGAATATCTCGGAGAGAAAAAGATTTTTTGTCACGTGCGAGCCTTCCGAATTTCGCAGAATGTCGTCTGACTGTTGTTTGTCAGCAAATTTATTCTGAGAGGATAGTTTCTTGTTTCAATACCAAATTTGATTTACATATTAAGCAAAGGTGTTTGTGTAAGGCGTTTGAAAGAAACTTAATAATATTACTGGAAATTTTTTGCCATATACGCCTCTAGAAGTTTCGCCAAAACGTCCTACGTTTCCATTTCCTCCCTCGTAATATTTTGCTATCTTTGAATATCTGAGTAATGAATATTTAATCTACGGAACGGATATCTTGCTTTTTCTTTGTGGTCGTGTCGTATCACTTTTTCATAAGTATATGGTGCCAAGTTAGAGATAGGAAACATGTTGCCACCTCTTGGTTCGTGACTTGTCATTCGAATATCCCGCGCGAAATGATCTTTGAGTGGCGGTATAGTGCCTATAGGCACTATAGTGGCGGCGCGTGTTGTGGCTGCTGATAGCTGATCGTTCCCTCTCCTTCCGGCAGGTGGCACAAGCCACCTTCAGATTCGAGATTAACAAGCTGCTGCGGCTAAATTCCTGGCTATGCTAAAGTTCAACCTCTCAAATACCCGCTGTCTTCGTTAAGTGTGTGCGTCATGGTGTTACTTCCACGGGTGCTTCCTCCTCCCTTTTTTATCCGCGTGTTTGCATGCTTGAATGCTGCTTGTGGGTGATCTCGAAGGCCAATGTGTTTTGCGAATCAGCCACGAGAAAGCGCGACATTCAGCGCAATGGAAAAGCATATATAAGGCTCTGCGTAATAGTATGCGTTGACCCGGTTGACCTTTCTGCACACTTAGCACACACTTTTTTTTTTGCTTGGCTTTATCCGCGGTCTAGCGTCTCTTTGTAGTTGCTAGTATAAACACGAAATTTACCTACATGCACTGGTTCTACCGTCACGAGAGGGCAGCAGCATATCGCGCTCATCATATGTCCACGAGGTTTTGTCATACCTCGCGGCGTCTGCTTTCAGTGTTCATTAAGGGTTTAAACTACATGTAACGCGACTCTACAATCACTGGAGGCGCATTGGTGTGTCGCTAGAAGCAGTTTGACCGTTTCATGTTGTCGTTTTGATCAGTATTTGGCGTGCTCGTGCGGGCGCGAACTGTGTTGACGGAACTACGGTCCCTACGGCACCACCTCTGGGGATATTTCAACCACCTTGTTAACGCCACCTCCCACTTAGAGAAACAATAAAATACAAAACTCGTGATTTCCAGTAATTCAATAACCTTTACGATGTCATTAATTGAGTAATATTAGTGTAGACTGACAAATACGTGATCAAGAGGTGTTGTTTTGAATGTTTCGAATGTCTCGAATGCTGTTGGAGTGTAACTAGGTGCTTTCTAGGTGCCAACGCTCCCTAGAAACAAGGTAAGCCGCAACGTGCTCCACGGCGGAGCCGGGCGCGCGGATAGGAATGTTGTCAGTCCGGCTAGTACGCCAGCGTGAGAGAGCGCAGCAAAATTAAACGAAAAGCAAAAAAGGCAGCGCTTCTTTGGCGGCTTGTTTTTTTGTGCTATCCGCCTCGGCCCCAAAGAGCTTCCCTGAAACGTCGCTGAATGTGACGGGCCTCACGAGTCGTTGGTGCCGATCGCTTTGGTGCTGCTGGTTCGTCTACGTGGTGTCGGCGTCGGCTTTCGGTGTTGTGTGCGCGCGTGACAGCATCCCTGACACCACCACCTACGGGATAGACCTCGGTGGTCGGCGTCTCGCACACCATGGATTAGACGCGGCTTCGTGAGTTTTCCGGGCGCAGGACAGGACCTTCCAAATGGAGTACGTCAACGGTGCTGTGGCGGCCGCCGATGGTGGTGGTTTCAGCCAGATCGGAATGAAGGCGCGTTCGCCCGAGGGACACGCGGCTCGGGCCATGCAAATCAAAGGTTCGTAATGCATCCTTGTTGCTCACTTAGCGCGGCTTTCTTGTAGTTGTTTGTTGTCCGTCCCGCCGCAGCTGTCGTTCCCGTGGTTACTTGTTCGCGTCTTCGGCATTACCGGCCGCGGAGCGCCTGAACATTCCTTTGGCTTAACATTCGAAAACTCGGCACAGTTTACTAGACGTTCTCGAGAAAGCGGGTTATAACCGGCGTGGCTTTGCTCAAGAAAAACAGCCGGTGGAACTCAATGACAGGAATACAGTGAAAAACGTTACCTTTCTCTTGACGTGTTTTGAACAATGCGTTGACTCATTGACGACGTTTTAAAAGTCGATTTAAGTGCAACTTGCCCGTGCGGGGAAAAAAAAAAAAGTCGCGAGCTCTCGTACGAACCTGCTGTTCCACTCACCTTTGTACTTTGTAACTTTGAATTATTTACGTGTGTGCCGCCTAGATTAACGCATTAGTTATATACGCCCAAATGTAAGGTGCATCTTTAACTTAATCGATGAAAACGCGAAATCTGCTCATCTGCGTAGTTATCGTTAATATAAACTTGGCATCCGCAATTTAAATATGTTGCTGGAACATTGCCTAGGCATATAAGACCAATAAACACGCCCCCTTTACGCATGACAAGGAAGGTCTCCGTTCAATCTTGCAGACTTTTGAAATATGCTAGCTAATTCCCCGCAATGTTATTTCCCTTGTGGACAGAAAAGTGAACGAGGCACGAAACATTGTCTTTTATTAAACTCTGCCTTGGTTAAAATTCAAGTGTCCGTGGCGTAAAACGAAAGAAAAGTGTGTTTATGATAGCGCACGTGTCTTGCTTTATTGCTTGATGTCGTGTCAGACCGCGCTTGTACTTTTAAATGTGAGATATTGGTGGCCAAGCACAACCCGCAGTGCGTGTTACTTGTGCCCTTTAGTCGCACATGGCGCGGTTAACCAATTAGAGTGCGTCCCGTACTAACCTCGTTATAATGAATTCGTTTATAGTGAGTTAACGGCTATAGCGAAGATAAGCGCCGGTCACATTATCCGGAAATATACATAGTTCTTTCTGTCTTTCTTTATTTTTTTCTCTGAGACAGTGAATGTGACTACGTTAACCGGATAAATATGCGAAAAAGATGCATTAATTTTGCACATCCGCGGAATGACGTGTATAGCTTTGCCATCAATATCACCATTTTAGCTTAGAACGACAGAAAGTTGAAGTTGTGGGTGCGGATCAGCGCGTAGCCAGAAACTTCTTTCGGTGGGTGTGTGTGTGTGTGTGTAGGGGGGGGGGGTTCAATTACCCTTTATGTATGTTGGTGCGTACGTCTGTTGCGTGCGTGCATGTATAAACATGCAAAATAGAAAAATTCGGGGAGGGGGTGGGTTAAATCCACCGCCCCCCATGTATAGCTACGCCAATGGTACGGATTCATAATGAAAAATCAAGACAACACAAAAATGCCGCCCGCTTATCTTTTATCGTGAGCCCTTTTAGCATACCGAATTGCGTCAAGCTATACAGTTCATGCGTGCACTGCCTTGAATTTTTAGGTGTTGGCGCGGTGGTAAACGGTGCGCATGTGAAACGGTGGCAGCATTCAACGCGTGTACCGATAGCAACCCATCTTTTCCTTTGAGCCTTGTTGCAGGCATCGCTTCAGCTCTTCGTGTGACTAGAGGTGCATGAAACGAATGAGGTAATAATTGTTATAGACGATTTTCGTGGGCTCGACGCAGTTGTGACATGGCCACACGCAAACGTTATTCAAGCTGCTTTATTTATACTTCAGTGCCAACGATAAAGAGAACGTTTACACTAACTTACCCAAAATCAACCGACTCAAACCGACTATCCTCTTAGATTCTTTTTAGTCGCATAGCTTCAGCAATGCAAAAAGGTGGAGCTACGGTTATAGCGAAAAAAAAAGACTGATGAATTTTTGTTTCTTGGTATCGACGGTTTCACTGTAACGAGGTGTCAGGCACGTACTTCATGAAATCTCGATACGGCAACGATATATTACTTTCTTTCCCGTTTCATTTGTTGTTTCTTTTGACACCGCTTATCAACCCCGCTGACATATCAAGGCTGTACGCCTGACTCACCTGCAGTAGTCCAGACAATCGCTCATTGACGTGCTCGGTATGACATTCTGCTCATATGTTTCTTTTGTTTTCTTTTTTTTTTGTACGCCCATATTTCGTCGGTGCATAGCAAATTAGCTGGACTGAAATAATTCGACCTTTTATATTGTGCGCCCCTATAAAGGTACCTTACCTTTCTGATTTAGTTTAATACAGCGAACCGACACGGCGCTATATGAGTGATGGACGTTCGCTTTTTGAATAAGGTTAACGCGAAGTCAACCCTGTGTGTGTTGCTGAGAATCGTGCATCCATCTTAACGGCAGTATAATTTGGAAAATTACATATTTTCAGCAACCTCGGTTCCAGTGTGAAAAAGTTAACGCTTCCTCGAACACAAAGAAAATTGCTCAATTATTTGTTCCTTACGTAAGACGTTTCGCATAGTCCACGAGTGGTCAAAGGGTCACTGCTGGCTATGCTTGGTCACGCGCTCTCGTTTTGCTGGGAGTTATTCCGGGCACCTTTAAAGGGGCACTATAGTGAAACGGTAAATTAACTTAGACGGATAAATCATACTCTGAAAACGCTAGTGTTCTTAATTTAACCACCATAGGTTTATTAATATATGAGGAAATCAATGTCTCACTTTTAAATTTGCCGCCGAAATCTCCAGTGTTTCCGTCACGGATATCAAAGTGTTGATACCCATGACGTGTTGAACTTCGGCCACATTGGCTGAATTTGTGAATTGTGGTTTTTAATTTCGGCCACATTGGCTGAACGACATTTCTGAAACTTCGTATGTTGTCTCTGGCTGCCTCAGAAGACAATGTACTTCATTTTTACCGATGAAAAACTATGTAGCTCCAGGTCCAGTAGATTTCGTCAAATCTATGACGCCATGACGATTGGTGAGGGGACTTCAAGGTGGCGTTGCCAACCGCATTTTCTTTTTTGCCAACCGCGTTTTCTTACCAAGCGTCTTCTCGCGGCAAGCGTGGTGATTTTGGTGCTATGAAGAGTAATTTACTAATACGAGAAAGATCGTTTTCCTCTTTAGTGTCCCTTTAAATTTCGCCTTTCTAATGGGCTTGCATCTTGAGCGATTAGCTCAAGATTATCTAGTTAACCAATTATCCAGTTAACGAGATGGTGCACTCGATAACGCAGAGGAACTGTGTCTGAAAAAAAAGGTGCTACTGATGGCAAAGCGAGTCAGCTCTCGCGCGACTCAATTCAGTAGCCGTTCTGCGAAATCAGAAAGGACAAACAGTCAACAGGTAGCCAATGACCTGCTATCACTGAATGCCGATGACAGCGGAATCCCAATGCTTGAAACACGCGTGCTTCGCAGCGGCTCTTGAACTCTTGCGGCTCATTGAATTATGTATATACCTGACCAACTACGATATATATGCGTCGAATGCGGCCCAGCGAGTCGTTGTCAGGTGTTTGATCCGTGGTTTCACTTTTGCATCCTGTGCTTGTCGCTAGCAATTCAGACGCTTCTCAGCTCCCCTCTGAGTGATTCAGCGGAGGTTTTAGGAATTAGTTAGTTCTAAATGAGTTGCTCTACCGAAGGCACGACAAAAAAAGATGTCCGACAGGTGTCATAGACAGCCGGCATGCATGTGCGCACGTTTTCAATTTGAGTATGGTTGAAAATACCGTGCATGTCGCGACGAGAGAATTTGTCATGGGCACCAAGTGTATGTATGATATGTCGCTCGCTCTTCATTAATTCTACGTGCCATCTTATAAATCCAATCTCCTACCCTACAAAACAGCGGAAATGCCGTGGGTTTATTAATTGTTCCGATTTATCATAAATTGTTCTTTTCAAAAGCTTTCAAGAAGGTCTCCTCCACGACATAGAAAAACCTGAGTTCGCCCGTTGTCTCACCTGTAAATGTCACCATGAGGCTTATTCGCTCATTTTATATTTGTTTTTATTTTATTTTTTATCCACCCTCGATTATCTGGAACCCCTTAGCCCTCTAACACCTTCCTATGCAGAGCAGCATGTCAGCGGCCTTATATAAGCACGCCGGCAAAACTCTCTGCCTTCCAATAAATAACTTCTCTCTCTCTCTCTCTCTTTCTCACCGAGTATACTTCTGTGCTACTATTGCTTCTTTGAGTCTTGCCACCAGAGCTCTGTTGCACTCTTGAAGGAATACTGGGTTCGACGACCCCCTGTGAATGCGTGGTGAATGTTGTTATGGGTGCGTGCGCATTACATGTTAATTAACTCTCTTCATTCTCCTATCCTTTTCTCGCTTCCTCCTCCCTCAGTGTAGGGTAGCAAACCGGGCGCAGCGCGTCCAACGTCTTCGCATTTTTTTTCACAGTCTCTTAAAAATGCAGCGTTTCCAGTGACACAGCCTGTGCAATTTCACGTTATGCGCATGCGAATTCCGCTCACGTCTGAAGCGCACGTATACACATAGGCGTGGGTTCTCCTCCAGGGGGGGGGGGGGGTCGTCGCACGACCCCCCCCCTTCCAATTATGTCAATGTATGGCGCTGACATTGCGCCCCCTCCCCCTCCTCGAGTCGCAGCGCCCCTCCCTATTATGTCAATGTGTGGGGCTTGCTGCGCCCCCCCTCTATAGGTGAATAGGGAGGGGGCGCCCCCCCGCCCCCCCCCCCCCCCCCCCGCGCGCTCGCTTATGCGTATACAGGCACAGATATATGATAAGAGTGCGATGGTCGAGCCCATGTTGTGACATCCACATCGTGATGAAGATAACTCGGCCGCGCCGCTTACGCGCATTCCACCACGCGTGAGGAGGAAGCACAACGGAAGGAAATGACAATGCGTGGGCGAAAGTGCAAATGGCGGCTCACCAGGGGCGTAGCCAAGGGGGGGGTTGGGGGGTTCAACCCCCCCCCCCCCCGAAATTTTTCAGTTTTGCTTGCGTATATAGGCATGCACACACACAAACACACGCACGAACATACATAAAGTATGGTTGAACCCCCCCCCCCCGAAAAAAATTTCTGGCTACGCCCCTGCGGCTCACGTATGTACTACTATACTTATACACGTGGGTCGTATTACCTGCAACGTACTATAGTGCGGCATACTGTAGCTGGTGTTATGGCAGAGACAAATTAGTAAAGGACTGCATCGAAGATCGCGACGTTATCTTTTTCTACAACGCCTGGCCGCGGTAGTAATCCAAAACTATTGGGTAATCACCAGTATTTTAATAAAATCAAAATCTAGACATTGTCCAACAAAAAGTCGTTAGGAAACGTATCGCTTTGCTGTTTTAGAGGTGGGTCGTCATAAACATGGCTATTAATTAATTAATTATATTTGACGCCATAATAATAGCACGACTTCGGCGGGTCATTAAAGTTGCGTCTTGGAGGTGAGTAACGTGGTAGACGACCAGCGGGAAGAACTTGACCAATGATGTCGATACACTGAGTTGTCATACATATGTTTTACGAAATGTTACACTAAAGTATCGCAGTGTCTAACAGTGCAAAGTTCAAAGCATTACTATCTCTTAAAACTTGACGTGCTATCGGCGATGCACTGCGCCTTATCTACGAACAATCGACGAGAGAGAGAGAGAGAGAGAGAGAGAGAGAAATAACCTTATTTATAAAGTCCAGCGAACTTGACTTGGGGTAGGCCTCACCCCCAGCCTAGGCATCGGCCGCGAGCCCTTGGGCTCGGGCGGCTTTCGCTGGCCGGCACAGAGTTGTTCTTCTATTGCGTAGCTGAGCAGAGCCTCGTCTCAGCGCGCCTTGCGATTCGATACTGCCTCCTCATGGTTTCTGTGTGCTTTGTCGTGTAAGCTCGAGCGCTCGAGCACTCCCATAGTATGTGGCCCAGTGTTGCCCTCGCATCGCACATCTTACCTTTGTCTGTCAAATAGAGATCAGGGTAACAGAGACGAAAGATAACTGGGTTTGGGTAAGTGTGTGTTTGCAGCTGCCGCCACGCAACTGCCTGCTTTTTATTTAATCTGTTGTGTGGCGGTGGGTATTTGCGTCTACCTAGTTTGTAGTGCTGCGTTATTTCATTGTAGCTAGTCATACGTTGCTCCCACTCCCAGGCCTGAAAATTAGGCCACCTGTCCTGAAAAGTTGTATACCAATCGCGTTTTTATTTCGCTTCGGGTATATATTTCAGAGAAATATGAACATCGTGCATAGAAATCACGCTTAATTCCGTATCTCCAATTATAACTTTTATTCAGTTATATTTCAAGGCGTCAGGCAACATTTTTTTCCCTCTCTTGGCTTTTCCAGAGAATTACAGGCTTCCGTACGTTCGAGCCACACGTGTCATACGTCATGCGTTCAGACACGCGGATCACGTGGTCCGTTTATCGTATGATATTAACGCGATAGCTTTAGAGAGCTCGTGTCGTAGAAATTCCGGTGTCGGTGTCGGCACCGTTGGTTGTGAGCGAAAAATCGAGAAAGAAGCAAATAAAATAAAGAATAAAATCTTCGGTCACATTGAAGATCGAACCCGGGCCGTTCACGTGGCAAGCAGGTGTCCTACCACAAAGCCACGATGTTACTTGCAGCTGCTTCAGAAAAAAACACTACATAAATGTCATGTAGTGAAGGAGTCTCCTTAACGCATTTTGTTCGGCAGGTGTCACGACAAAAACGAGCCCACTCGGCGATTTGTAGGCGCATTGGCGAGACCATCAAACTACGTCGAAAAAGGCCGGGATAGTGCAGCCATCGCCGCTAAAAACACACACGAACTTTCAAACAGCTCTAAAAATGGACAACTATGTCTGTCTAGCGGAAAACATATCAAGCGAACGATGTCTTTCTAGAGGAGGCGTTGATCAAGCAAACAGCAAACGCTAGATAATGTGCTGCCATCTGTGAGGCATTGTGAGAAATATGTCTCGACTCTTTATGGCCTCCGAGATGGCAAGCGCCTGGCGTACATCTTAGAGGCCATGCGATTCTTGTTTTAGATCGAAAACCTCTACCATTTGCGCGCGCGCGCTCACATGTGTATCTGTGTGCGTGTGTGTGTAACAATA
This sequence comes from Rhipicephalus sanguineus, assembly GCF_013339695.2. NCBI lineage: Eukaryota > Metazoa > Arthropoda > Arachnida > Ixodida > Ixodidae > Rhipicephalus > Rhipicephalus sanguineus. The sequence continues at coordinate 186,684,157 of NC_051178.1, forward strand.
CAGATTAATAAGTATGCACTTAGTGGTTGAAGTGCGCACTAGGCGCCGGATTTCGCTATCGCGTTCAACTCTTAAAGGCGAAGCTTAAGGGTCCTCCAATTTTTGGTACACGCATAAAAACGTTTGTAGAGAGAGATAGCGCGGTCATTAACGAAAGACTCCTGATGACGTAAATGCCACGCACTTTTATCAGAAAGACAGGACATCTTCTATGCTATTATTATCTATTTCATCACTTGCAACAGCCTATACAAGCAAGAATGTGCAGTGCCGCGAAATCGGAATGCGATAAGCGACTCGCATGACGGCCGGTGCCTTTAATTCAGGGCTGGGCGGTATCGAAGATACACGTGTCCTAAATATTTATATTTGCGTCTGAGATAGTTATGTGTTTTAGATATGAAAGCCTTGGTCCTGCATTGTAACTGCTTTGATCCTCACACGATCACCGAGCGTTCGCCGGTGGGGGAAAAAAAAAGTGCCGTGTGCCATGCGAGCCGATAATCGTTTTTTCAATGTGTGAGTAAATCGTGGCCCAATGTAAACACTCGCGAAAAAAAAAAAAGAATCTGCTAGAGGAAAACGAAACGCTATTGTATGTTGAGGACAACTTTGGTTTGTTCAAGTTAGTGCCACCATGTTGCGAGGTTCACCAGCACACAAAAAAAAAAAAAAAAAAAAAAAAACCAACAGTGGATCAGCATTGGCCCTGGGTGTGCATGTTTCCTTCAGCGTTCGTCTTTTCTGGTGGTTAAACTTTATATGTATGCATGAACACGTTGTTGGGGTGCCGGCTACTCTTCTTCTCTGGCACGGTGCTCTGTCTGGCACAAACGAGGCGACATAATAAACTACTACCGACTCGACATTTGATTCACTGGGCCGGTGCGTAGGGGGCTCTTTCTAGTTGTCAGGTGTTACCGCCAAGGCACTGCACGCGTTGCAACTTGCTGCTTGTGCGGTGAAGTATAAATATACAAAGTGAATTAGCTTGCGAGTGAAGCCGATACGATAGAAACGAAGGCCAGAAAGCGTTGTTGGTTCAGAATGGCCGAGTGTTTGAGCGGGAACCATATAATTAGAAGGTGCGGCTCGAAGCAACGCTATGAAAGCGAGCTTCTATAGCGAGCAATGTTCGCACGATAGTGGCTGATCGCACTTTCCAGTAGCTTTCGAGTGAAATGGAAGCAGAGTGTAACATAGATATCTTAGATTAGGAGACGAAAGTGGGCCTGTGTGCGAACGCTAGAGTAATGAGTGCAAATTTGAGCGTCCCCTATTGTAATCTCTCTGTGATAAAGTGAAATTTCCGTTTTACTTAAAAAGCCTCTCTGTGTGCGCACCATCAAACAAGCACTCTCTTCGGCCTTTAAACAGTGCAGTGTATGCGTGGCATGTGTGTGTCGATACTCGAGGGCATATGTAGCCTGCAGCGTCGGTTCCAAGATGGTAGTTGTGTTAAGACCATCGTTTAACGAAACTTGATATTGGACGAGATGGTGTATAGCTTTTGGGAAGATTAAAGCGCAAAAATGGACATTCACATATAAGTCGAGAAACACACATAGGTCGAGAGGAAGATACGATGAGAATTAGGACCTGTCCTTCGTTTCTCGAACTATGTAAATGTATATTTTTGCGCTTTAATTTTCCTGAAATAACACCGTGACCATTAAAAGTGCACATGAATTTAAAGAAAGTCTTGTTTGACTGCAGGTTACGTTCGCTGATGTCGAACATCCAGTATTGCAGATATATCATAACAACATTTCGACGTGTATAGGCGTCAGTACACGTGTGTACGCAGAAATTTCTCTGCAGAAGGGCGCCGTATAACTTTACAGCTGTATAACTTGTATACTTACCTGTGAGCTTGAGAATGACTCCAGCTGTATAGTCGTATAGTGTATAGTCGTGTATAGCCTCCCCTAATTTTCGCCTACCCCCCCCCCCCCCCCCCAGAAGGAAACATATTCAAAACATAACGTAATGGTTCTCCGTCCCCCCCCCCCCCCCCTTCCCCATCCCAGTAAAAAAGTCCTGGCGCCGCCCCTGCGGTACGGATGCTTGCGTACTGTCGTCGCCTCTAATATTGACGTTTGTGCATTCACAGCAGGCCTCTGCCTAATCGATGTCATGCAAAAAGCCACATTATATGCCGCGTTGTCCCGGCTGTTTTGTTACACGAAATTAACGACGATTGTATGCAGAGAAAGATTGCTACTTGCGAGAAGTTAAACTGTTCTGAACTATCTGCTAGTCCTCCGACACGAGTGCAAGTTCTAGTTGACGAACTCTGGCTCATCTCGCGTTCTGGGGAGGCTTGCCTCTGCCAGTGTATTTTACTTTTACATTTACTCAGTTTAAGCTATTCTTGAAAGAATAACCCAGTGTTAAATGTGTGCACCGTTACTCAAGCGCGACACTATTTACGGAAACAATAAAGAATAAGTAAATGGAAGAATACAAGCTGAATTGAACTGAATGCATTAGATGAAACATCTGTAATTAATCATACTCTAAACGACAATAACGAACGCTTCCTTTTTATTTTTAATGATATGCTCACGTTGGTGGCTGGATACGTGGTTCGGACGGTGCCAGCGGAAGAAAGAGTTGATTTATCACACTTTAAGCTTATGTAGCAACGAAGTTACAGCTTGTCCGATGGTCCTAGCTACTCAGAGTCCGCCGTACTTCGTGTAGTTCTAGTAACGCTGTTATACTTGGCAATGAAGCAAACATCCTGTAAAAGAGCGCTTCATTGCCAATAAATTCTCGCCAGGTTCTCTCTCTCTCTCTATTAATTGGCTATCGACAAGACGTAATTATTCTTGGCAAGAATCGCTCTTGCGCTCCTTGCAAGCGAGTGCTATACCTACGTAAAAAGCCGGTTAATACCGGTTAATGCCGCATCTCGGTATATAGTATCCGATCTTTATGTACTTTGACACGTCTGCGATAAGAATCAACGCTCTTAATGTGACCCTATAAAGGGGGGCCATAAGTAGAAGCTGGAAATCTTTTAGGTGCCGAAGACGGGCATTCGCGTCTGATTCGTGTGCGTTTTCTAGCGAATCACAAGGCGAAATGTACGTCACTGTCAAGTCCACATAGGGTATTTCCACGAACAAATGAGGACATAAGCAAACGAAATTATAGAACAATGTAGCACATTATTAATCAAGACAATCCAAGAGGTGAGTTCTAATATGGCTTATATCATACAAATGTGTATTATTTGCGAGAAAGTTGGCAGGTTTGAGTAAACACTGGACACTTGGCAGACACCTTGTCTTTTTATTCCATTTGGAACCTTTATCCTCACAAGTGGCGCTGCTTTTGTTTCCGGTGTAATGTACACACATACGATTGTCTGGCGGTAATGCTCACATGTTTGTCGCCGATTTCCGACTCCAGTATCTTTTTCAACGGCGTACACCTGCAAGGTTGTACATATAGGAAAATTTATGTAGTATGCGTCTGGGAAAGACCAAAGTCAAGGTGGCGAACAAAATGAACACAAAGGCAACATATAAAAAGAAAGCATTGGTGACATCTGTTCATGTGACCGTTGTAGATTCAATCCTTAATGGACATTCAAAAATAATTTGGAAGCTAGTGCTCGTGTCGTCGTCCATGCTTCCTGACTCACCTCGGTGTTCGTCTATTCTCCATATAGTAATAAACGTATTGCTCAACAGATCACTGCCGCGCCGAGAACGAGTTATTCCATTCAGTGCTGAGGTGTCTAAGTAATCAGATCCGCGAATTGCTGTTCTCTTTAACGCCTCGTGACTTCACTCGATAGGAAATTGCGGCTGCAGAGCGAACAATGCTGAAAGAGCAGTGCAGGGGGGCAGTATATAATAGATCGAACAAGGTCAGATATGGTGCTGTGCCAAGGTGTGGCGCTTGCCTGGTTCGTAGGGGTGCCCTACCCTTTTGGCTGTGGTAAACATGTATATATAACGCCACTTGGCATTGCGTTGGTCATTCATTGCAGTGAAGGCGCGGCAACGCCATCACTTTACAAGTCTATAAAGATAAAGATACGTATACTGACTGGCTATGAAGAGCTCGAAATATCAGCCCTGATACGGGCTATGCAGTACTTTTACTTGCAATAAAGGTGAATGCCATAACGTTTAAAGGAAGCAATAAAAAAATTATTTCTTAGACAACTCTTCCGTATCCCCCCCCCCCCCCCCTTTTTTTTTTCTCCTGCCCGCGCCTAGCACCACCATATTCGTGTTTAATGACCCGTGGTTATGCATCACTCCTAGAAGGAAATAAAGCCAGAAAAGTTGCAAAGACTAACCACCAAGACGTTAGCTAGAGTCTGCACATACCTGTCCGTAAGTCATGGCTGGCGTAAGCTAATTAACACTGTCTTTTTGCCTCGGACAGCGTCATGACTATACGCCAAGGCCGTAGATCATTTAGCTACGCGTCTTTGCCGGCAGTCACGCAAGACTGCCGTCGCTATATTTTTTCCTCTGTTCGCAATCAGGACACCGGAAGGTGCCGCTAAACGCTTCCGTTCAGCTGTCTACGTGGCATTACTTGTTTCTTCGCTTCTTGCTTCCTCGTGAACTGAAAAGCAAAGAAAAAAAATGGCTGAGAAGGCTTCGCCACTTCATAGCCAGCTAGCGTCGCTGCGATAGGAGCTTGGTGGTTTTGCCACTATCCCAGCTTCAGTCAAAACGGAGGAAGACGCGCTCCTAGCTTCCTCGGTTTAAATCATACCGGAAGCCTCGCATACGCAGCTGACACTCGTCAATTTGACCCGTCACGCCAGAGATGTCGCGGCCAGCAAAAGAAGGCCGCGACGAAATCGCGTTATTCCTTTCTCCTACGTGTACCACGAAAGCACCGGCCGTGCGTTCCCGATGCTTCAATCCTCGTGCAACTCGGGGAGAGGACGGAAGATCGGCCAGAAGATTCGCGTAGTGATGGTTTTTGTGTCAAGTTCTGACATCTCTTGATTCCTTGTTATGTTAGCAAGCTCGAACGGGGGCGTGCTCTCTGAATCCTTGACTGACATGTAGTATAACCCGCCGTGGTGGCTTAGCGGTTTCACCGACGCAGCGCTCCCCCCCCCCCCCTTCCTCCAGTTTGAAGAGTCCGAAAGAATGCAAGCTTCTCAGTGGATGGAAAAAATGACGCGATGAAGTGTTGCTCATAATTGCCAATTTTTGGACCCCGGCTTTCCGAGGGGTAAAGCGGGAAGTAAACCAGAACTCTTGGAATCCAACATCAGGTTTCCTCGGCTGTCATTATTGTCGAAAATTTAATGGCCGTAACCCTGAACACTAAATAATGACGGGACAGGTCTGACTGATTAAATACACGGGATTGATTTGGCGTCCTATTTAGATGACTATGAGGGGAGCGGGGGGCGGTGGCGCCGCCCCTGCTGCCCACCCTGTGCGCACGCCTGCGTCCAATGGGATGTACAACAAAACGCAATGTCTTCAATCTGCAGACTTCGATGCGTTTGTTCCCCGTACTGCGTACATTTATGCGTAATTGACGTCCGTGTTATTCTCGCTGCAGCCTGCTTCCTCTTATGAAATTTTACGATTGTGTCACTCATGCCTGATTGTTTGCCCTTAAACATTCCTAAGCCACGTAGCCAAGTGGTTGGTACACAGAAGTCTTTAGGCGGATATGTGGCGCTCTCCAAAGACAAAATAATAATAATAAAGGGGACACGTCTCCAAGCTTCTGTGCGTATATACCTCGCGAACAAGAGGTTTAACGATGCGAAGCAAGATGGAGCCCGTTCTTCGAAGCGTCAATCATTCTTTTTTATTATCTTAGCTTACTATACTGCTGCCGCTCGTCTATACACACAGCGTAAAACAATTTCCCATGGTACGGTGTACGCCCATTTCGTCCCGTGGCCTCTTAAGCTTGCTTTGGCCAAGTGCTGCGCTCCTTGAGTGATAGCCGAAAGCAGAGCTCTTCAATCATATCATCCGTTGCGAAACTCCGCGTATATAGGCCTCACGTTTCAAAAGCCGGACACCGTAATTACCTGCCCCAGTTCGCCAGCGAAGGGACCCCTCTCCAGACGACTCCGATAGTTTTAAGAATTCGCAACGCGCCTGACGTCAGTGACGTATTATAGGCCTTAGCAGGCGCTGTGTTTCGGTAGAAGACCCTGCTATCCGCGTGTGAGACATACACACAACGGAAAACAATTATATTGTATATTTGGCAAATGCATTGCGTGCTGTAAGATGGTGCCGATGACGGCGTCTCTCACATCGGATATGGTATACTGCCCCGCAAGCGCCCCGAACTGTAGATACGTTTCAGCCTCTAAGAGCGGACGTAGCCGGTTGAGAACATGACCCGCAGTTAAGTGGTATTGATTTCCCTTTTGGACTTCATCGACTTCATCGACTTCATCGAATACTTCCGACTGCGCACCCTTAATCATACTCCGATTTTGCCTCTCCCCACCTATTCCATCACACTCGACAGTTGTCAAGGTTGGTGGCGGTAACCAATATTAAGAAGATTACAACAAAAGCGATGGCAAGCATGAAGAGTCTGACTGTTGCGTCGCATCTGGATAAAAAACACAACTATGAAAGCTCATAGGGTGTGTCCAGATAAGATCGAACAAGAGGTCCTGGTCACCATTCCCGATTTTGATGGAGTTTACTGTAGGTCTAGGCACTACACCCAGAACAATGGTTTCGCAGTTAGTTTCGCGAAAAAAAAATTTTGTTCGCCTGAAAAAAAAATACACAAATTTTGGCCGCAAAAACTGCTTTTCCGCCAATTTCGCGATTTATAAATTTTGAGCGCACCTAGGGAAGAAACGGTGCACTTCTTCGTCACAATATTTATTCCCCTTAAAGAACGAGTGAAATACAATATTTCTCTTGCTTGTCGAAGCACGTTTGAAGAAAAAAATCACAAACTTTGCAAATCGCACAAAATGCCTGTATTTCAGGAATTTATTGCTGCAAGGAAGTTAAAGTGATGATAATAAAAAATCGGTACATATCAACTTTGATACTTTCGCTCTCTTTTAAAAGAATTTGCGTGGTTTTATCGCGCTCCGTTTTACTCGATACGTGGGCTGAAACGCAAGTGATTTACCAAAAACGCCGAACTTTGAAAATGATTTTCTCAAAAAGGCCATTTTTAATCTTTTTAAATCTCTAATTGAAGTCAAGGACGTGACCTACCATTCTGCAGAAATAAACGTTGCATTATTTTGGTTGCTAACAAGTTATAGTGCGTCAAATGTGACCATACCAGCCTAGCGGCCGCGTCGTTCGTTATGTGCTGAAACTCTGATATAAGTTGCTAAAAATACTTGTACGTGACAATCAAAAATCAGCAGCTCCACACCAACAAATGCGCAGCCAGGTGTTATGGTTCAGCAAGCTTTGTCTTGCGGTCAGCCGCTTGACAAACCCGCAGCAGCGGCCGCTTGATGCTGCGGGCACTCACATTACATGAGTGCCGCTTCGACTGCGGATGAGCTCCGCTTGCGCGCCAAACTACGCTCAGAGGACAAACGAGAGAAGGAATGCATCACTGTGAAAGTTAAAGGCTGTTAAGTCCGAACAAATCTCATAGTATGCAACGAAAACTCTGCCGGCAATTTCCCAGTGAGCGCCTCCAGTAGTGCGCTCATGTGTTGCTTTCTCTCTTCTGATGGCCTAAAAATAATTAGGTTCATTCTATGAGCAACATATGCCACAAAAGAAAGCCATTGACATCTAAAGAAAGCTGTCATACGTGCTTCCGATGGTCGAACAACTCAAACTGCAGTTGTTCATCTCGTGCCAAAACACTTGTGTCAGCCGGCTGTGAAAAGAAGTGTGTCCAAGTCCTTTGCTTCATTAAAAACCGCATTTACAATACTGTATTGTTGTATGTCCGCAGATAGAACATTCAACGCAAGTACAGCGTTTATCACGATATTTTGCGGCTTCGGGCATAACATTGGATTGGAAAAAACTTTATTTAGATTGGAAAAAACTTTATTTACCGGGCATAACATCGGGGGAAAAAATACATGCCTGCTGTATTGAAGGCGCTCACTGGGAAATTGCCGGCAGAGTTTTCGTTGCAGACTATGAGATTTGTTCGCACTTAACGGCCTTTATCTTTCACAGTGATGCATTCCTTCTCTCGTTTGTCCTCTGAGTGTAGTTTGGCGCACAAGAGGTGCTCATCCGCAGTCGAAGCGGCACTCATGTAATGCGAGTGCCCGCAGCATCGAGCGGCCGGCTGCGGGTTTGTCAAGTGGCTGATCGCAAGACAAAGCTTGCTGAACCATGACACCGGGCCGCGCATTTGTTGGTGTGGAGCTGCTGATTTGTGATTATGTCACGTACAAGTATTTTTAGCAACTTATATCCGAGTTTCAGCACATAACGAACGACGCGGCCGCTAGGCTGGCATGGTCACATGTGACGCACTATAACTTGTTAGCAACCAAAATAATGCAACGTTTTTTTCTGCAGAATGGTAGACGACCTCCTTGACTTCAATCAGAGAGATTTAGAAAGAAATTAAAAATGGTCTTTTTGAGAAAATAATTCTCAAAGTTCGGCGTTTTTGGTGAATCCCCTTGCGTTTGAGCCCACTTATCGAGTAAAACGGAGCGCGATAAAACCACGCAATTTTTTTAAAAAGAGAGCGAAAGTATCGAAGTTAATATACACCGATTTTTATTATCCTCACTTTAACATGCTTGCAGCAATAAATTCCTGAAATACAGGCATTTTGTGCGATTTGCCAAAATGTTAATTTTTTTTTCAAGAGTGCTTCGACAAGCAAGAGAAATAATAGACTTATAAGATTGTATTGCACTCGTTCTTTAAGGGGAATAAATATTGTGACGAAGAAGTGCACCGTTTTTTCCCTAGGTGCGCTCAAAATTCATAAATCGCGAAATTGGCAGAAAAGTGTTTTTTGCGGCCAAAATTTGTATTTTTTTTTTTTCAGGCGAACGCTTTCTTTCGCAAAACTAACTGCGGAACCATTGTTCTGGGTGTAATGCCTAGACCTACAGTAAATTTCATCAAAATCGGGAATGGTGACCGGGACCTCGTGTTCGATCTTATCTGGACACACCCCATAAAAAAAATGCGCAACCTCGAAATAAAACCTACAGCCACGTGCTGTAAGCAAAACCAAACGAGCAGTATATTACTCCCCCCCCCCCCCCCAAAAAAAAAAAATTCTAAGAAGTTTGGAATGTGGTTTGACGCGGATAGTTTCGTAACTACTTATGATTTGAGAGCTGGTGAGCTCGTTGAGTTGGAATAGTTCATTCGTAATGGCGATTAACCCATTAAACAAAGAAGGAGCAAAAAAAATGATGAGGAGGACATGCGCTGTCTCCTCATCACCCCAATCCTGGCCTTCACTTTCGTTTTTTTTTCTTTGTACCTACTTCTTTTAGTGCGCCGTTTGCCGTCACGACTGGTCTGAGCAAATGTCTTGCTGTCCTCGCGGTCGCGACCACAGGTGGAGTACTCGAGACGTCGTAGCTCACGTTGTGTGCACTCCTTCCTTGACCGCAGGTGACGAGTTCGTGTGGGTGGAGATCCAGGAGAAGACGTTCACCAACTGGGTGAACGAGCAGCTTCGGCCGGCGGGCGCCGGCGTCGTCACCGACCTCAGGCGCGACCTTAGCGATGGGCTGCGGCTCATCTCACTCGTCGAGGCCCTGCAGAAGTGCCGCCTGCGTCGCATCGCGCGACCCCAGAATCAGCACCAGTGTCTGGAGAACGTGCAGACGGCGCTCACCGCCATGGCACAGGACAACATCAAGCTCGTCAACATTGGTGAGTAACGTTGGAAGGGATGGGTGGATAGATAAATAGGATGGGATGGATGGAATTGAGGGATGGACTGGGGTGGGATCAGAAGGAACGGATCGAGGGATGGAAAATTTTAAAACAAAATATCGTTGACGCGTTAAAGGGCGTGGATGCACTCCGCAAAGTATCTTTTGCCTATCAGAATAATGGCATTGATAACGATTAGAGCACTGCACGGGCTCGGGCCTACCCGAAAACCCGGGCCCGGCCCGGCCCGTGGGCCGGGCCGGGCCGGGTAACGTAGCTTTCACGGCGGGTCCGGGCCGGGCTCGGGCCTGAAGCTCCGGGCTTAGGGCTGGGCCCGGGTTTGAGGTGGCGGGCTCGGGTCGGGCCGGGCTTGGACTTTGTTCGGTTCTCAAATGGACACTGTAGTGAAGCACTGAATCGTTTTAGACTGATAAAGTGTACTCTAAGAACTCGTATATGTCATTAATTTTGCCGTCATATCTTTATCAGACGAGAAAATGAAGGTCAAAATTTCATTCTTTTTTATTTTCGCGCCGAAACTCCGAGCGCGACGTCACGGATTTCAAACTGTATTTGTCGTATTTGGGGGATATTGGCGTACAAAATTTCCTGACACTGGGTATGTTAAGTCAATGGCCCCCTCAGAGGTCAATGTACTTCATTTCTAGTGATTAGGAACTACGTAGGCCTCATTAGACGCCGTCAGAATCTAAGATGTCACGGCGTCTGCTGCGCGAATTTTGGGGGGGCGTCGCCACACGCATTTATTTTTTTGCGCGTTTTCTCGCTTACCAAGAGTCTTGTCCCGGCGAGCGTGGTGGTTTAGAAACTGCACAATAGTAATTTACTGATAACAGAAAAATTGTTTTTCTTTCTAGTGCCCCTTGTTCTACATACGTTGCGCATACATATATGTTTCACATTTTCTCTCGAAAAAAAAAAACGCTTTTTTTATGTGGGGCAAGCTATTTCGAGAAATTTTATTAGGAAAAAGTGCTGAACTTGTTTTGCCCCTTGCGTATGGGCTACTTGATTTATCTTAAACGGGTGAGCTAAAAGTAGGTATACCAGGTGCTTATATAGTTAACATGCCGTTATTCTGTGTTTTATTTGCATTTGTTATCATTTTATATCCAAAATGCTAATGGGGGGAGGGGCTAGGTCGTATCAAATGTCAGTTAACGTTGCCATTTAAAAGAAGAGCTTTCCGATATATCACATATGAGTCGTTTCTGAAGGGCATTTGGAGGCAGGATTCCAACAACATATCGATACCTATCTTCAACATGACTGAAATCTGGACGCCGATTTTGAAATCTAGAGTTTTGTTTCACGGTTAGGTATCAACACATGGTAGCCACAGGGGATGCCTCACGACAGCAAATCTTTAGACCTGTCATGCCTGTGCAACTTAAAGGGGTACTGACACCATTTTTCGAAGGCGAGTTTACTCTGCCATACAAATCTACTGTATGCAGAGACGGCTCTGAGCAAGTGTGAAGCTCAGCAAATGCTGATAAGATGTTTTATTTTAATATTAAAGTCACTTTTTCCATGGCGCACCTACTCACATCGACAATAGCTCGACGTCAGGCTACAGTACAAATTCTGGTAACTTCACGCAGCAGTCTGGCTAGTTGTGATGACGTTAGGTACCAAATTTCCAAGATGGCCGCTTGTGCGTCATCAAAACTTCCAAAATTGCCGCTTGTGCGTCACCAACGAAGCCACGGTGCGGAGCGGCACTGGAAACGTCACCATATATTGTGCGAACACGTGACGAGAAGCTCATACCGTGTTGTGCCGTCAGGGTACAGTAGGAACCGAAATTAGCTTTTAAAAACATACTGTAATTAATTTTTCAGGGCGCACTCGCGCTTAGCACTACCTTTTCTAGGCTCTTGAGGGCTTGACCTTCCATATGACCCAAAAAAAAAACTGAAAATATTCGTGTCAATACCACCTTTAAAAACATACTTATCAAGATAATGAAAAAAAAAAAAAAAAACGCCAGGCCTGCGCGGAAAGCGCAGCACAGTCACAGCGAAAGCTGGAAGAGCGGCATTTCTAGAGCCCGTTATAAACTCTCCTGTGGCTACTAATACAGGTACATTAGCAACGTACCCACTACGCAACAAAGCGTAATTTTTGGGAAGTTGGGAAGCACCCAGCACGACATTATTCGTTGTTCTGCGGAGAAGCGAGGTACCATATGTAAGCTATTATGTGCAGTTTGTTGATGCGGCGGTTGATGACGATGAATAATTATGGTTGCGCCCTTCGTAATGGGTTGGAAGCTTTAAACGACCCACTAGTTACGTAATGCATATTGTGTGACGCCCGGTCGTTATTTAACTGTCACACCACGCTTTATAACACACTTTAACCAGAGAAATGTAGAACGAGAAAGAGAGAAAATTGACTTTATTGAGACCCTGAGGAAATGGATCATGGGAGCCTTATGGACTTCCTTGGCAACCAACAGAAGTGCACTTGCGAGGAACCCACTACGCTATAAATCATTGTAATTTTTGAGAAGTAGGGCACTAGGCACTGTGCCATTTTTCGTCATTCTACAGACAGCCGTGGTACCTGCTAAACGCATGTAAGGCATTATGCGCACTTTGTTGATGATGTGCGTGATGACGATGAAGAATTATGGAAGAGCTCTTTGTAATGGGTTGGAAGCATTCAACAACCTACTCGTTGCGCAATTCGCATTGTGTGACGCCTGGTTACAGAATTCGCGTTGTGCGACGCTTGGTGCTTATTCTACTCTTCTTCCACGCTATATTGCATATGCTAATGTGGTTCCTTCCCGACATGAAGCCTGTATAGGACCTTTTTGCAAAGCAGTTTCAAGCACCGGCATGGCTCAGAGGTTGAATACTGGGCTCCCACGCAGCGGGCCCAGGTTCGAACCTCGTTCCATCCTGAAATTTTTTTCTTATTTAGATTTTTTTTCTTATTTCGAGCGATACTGGTTACGGACACCGGCGGCGGTGGCGGCGGTGGCGGCGGCGGACAACTACGGCACCAAAAACGGCCGGTGAAATGATCTCATAACAGCTTTCGCTGTAAAAATGGGACGAAGACAGTCATGTGCGGGCCGCGGGCCTCTAGGGAGAGGCTCACGGGCCGCGTGTTTGGGTCCCCTGCGCTATACAGGTACAGTGTGCAGAGCTACATGATACTGCCGCAACACCGTTGGAATGTGCAGGAATAGCATAGGTTCAAAGAGCATAAGGCGTCAGGCAAAATATATTCGCTTGACGAAATATCAGGCTTGAAGTAAGGCAATTACGAATTCCGTGCCGGGTGATGTCCCTTTACATCGAAACATATGCATTCAATGAGAAAGCGTCGAGAAGCTTATTCATGCCTTTATTACCAAACTGTAACAAACACCGAAAATAGATCGAAATCGCGTCGTCCACCTCTTTCCAATCCTACTCGCGTATTCCAGTGATCACCTTCTACCAGTACAACATCGTTAGGAAGGCATAGAGCATTATGACATGGCAAAAAAGAGCGCGGTGCAAGCCGTGCATAACATACACTGCTGAAGACTGCCAGGAGAAGCCCTCAAAGAGGAACTTTATAGGTGGTACTGAATAATGCCACGACGTTCGGGAACGCTAGAAATGAAGGGATCAGCTGCACAGCTACGTTCATTCTGCAGAGGTCCCAAAGACGTCCTAAATTTGCAAGATAGAGGCCCACAAAGACGTCCTAAATTCGCAGGGCAGGTGTGCGCCCCTTTGGCAAGCGCATGCAGTGCGAGAAATTTTAGCGTGGCAGGATATGTGATGCAATGGTGGATGGCGTGCTTATAGCCGGAATTTCTAGATAATTTGATTTTTTGCACAATAACACGTGAAGAAATAAACTTTAAAATAAGCCACAAAAGACTTATGGACTGTATATAGTAGCAGTGGTGTGATATATGAAAAGAATTCTACCACAAATACCTTTATTTTCGTCCTTTCGGCTGCCTATACGTATTTCTGAAAGTACACGTGGGGCACGCGGTTCGTTATAATTTTTATCTAGGTTAGTGTATTTACAACAAAGTAATAAACCTGGCTTTCTTCCTGTATCTTGCTGTGGCAAGGTGCTACAATCCTGAAGACAGGTGTTACATACGCAGAAGCCGGGTGCACGATTGCATTTATCGTTGGAGCATGTTTTAAGTTTCATGAAAGAGCGCTATGAAAACAAATTGAAGAGGGCGTTCTGTTCTCTTGTCTCCTCTGTTTTTACTCACTTCCTATCGAAACTGAACTCATGCTACAAATCACTTTCCTCGCTGCAATATCTACTACAAAACGTTCTTGATGATCCCTATTGCATTTGCAAAACTGATCCCTATTGATGATCCCTATTGCATTGCAAAAAAAAAAAAAAACAGTTATAGTATACCATTGCCGAGCAAACATTCATTGTACCCTGTATGTCCACTCAACTGTTTCCAACGTGAGCCCCTTATTACCGTAGGTTAAAGTATATTTGTTAGCGAAACATTCGCCATCAAAGCGTAGATATTTGCTAAACACTTTGCTGTAGATTCTATGTTCTGGCAACACCACCTATATTATTGGATCGGGCCTCGGTCGGGCCTGATCTGCCGTCGGGCCGGGCCGGGCCGGGTAGACGAAATTTTTTCTCGGGTTCGGGCCGGGCCCCGGGCCGCGCATTGAATCACCGGGCCGGGCTCGGCCGGGTAAACTTGAGCGAGTTCCGGGCCCGGGCCGGGCCCGGGCCGATAATCACGGCCCGTGCAGTGCTCTAATAACGATGATTGAGACGAAGTGGTAGTGAAGGTATTGTAGTTTAATGTAACAATACCAAATGTTTACTGGCGCTATTCGGTGGGGCTCTTCGTTGGTGGCTCGTCTATATCGGGTGGTGTAGAATGAACTCAGGTGGGGTGCTGTCGGAGGGGTGTACGTCTTGGGAGTAACTCGCCCTACGGACAGAGGGTGTAAGAGACCTGTACAGAGGACACCTACGTTGTGGCATCCAGTAGGGATGGTCGATTAAAATTTTTAATCGATTAATCGTTAATCGTTAATCGATTTAGCCTTTAATCGATTAATTGCTTTCGGTGGAATCTTTTAATCGATTAATCGATTACTCGACATTTTTAATGGGTGCTTTAAAACCGATATCTCTTTGTTTGAGAGGCATCGTTCGTGTTTTAATATGGGCCCAAACCTTTTCATTAGACGCACTGGCGATCCAAAATTCCCACTTTCGAAAGTGTCGACGACGGGCCCCTTGTGTGCAGTGTGCGAAAATTCACTTTGGCACACTGGACACAAGGGGCCCGTCATCGTTGGTTGATGTCGCGGATTCAAGCATCTGTGGCCATCATCCCTGAACTATTCGGCAGCAGGTCGCATTTTCTCGAAGCCTGCCTTCTCGAGCTCAGCGAAACCGGAGGCGCGTTCGGGGACCACACTGGTTGGAAAGTCGCAGTTGAAACATGCAGTGTGGCGCAGGGTGAGGAAATCTCGAGAAAGGTAAAAGAGAGACGAGGAGAAATTAAATTAGACGCTCGCTCTAGTAAGCAAGTCATCTTTTCTCGGTTTGTCGGTTAAATATTGTGGAAGTCCTACATAATACTATAATTGCGAACTGACGCGATCTTTTTCTTGAGGTCACCTATGCAGAGATTACACAGAAATATACTGGCCTCAAACAGACTATCCGTACAGGCAACTGCGGGAAATAGAAGGAAAGAAGATGACATTTAGGGGCTCGTTTTTCTTTGTTAGACACAATATTAATTAGAACTAAGAGACAATATTGCCAAGAAAAAGTATAGGGGGTGTTATTTGTAATAATTGGGATATAAATCTGAAGAAAGTGAAGTGGACGGAAAGATAACTTGTCGCCGGAAGGGACCGAACCTGCGACCTTCGAATTACTTTTAGGGGCTTGTTTTTCTTTGTTAGACACAATGTTAATTAGAACTAACCGACAATAATGCGAAGGAAAGTATAGGGGAGGTTAAGGGTGTATGACTAAGAAAAACGAGCCCTTAAAAGTCACCTTCTTTCCCTCATTCACAGCGAGGGTCTCGTTCTGGCAGACTTGGTGCCTTCAGGTAGTATGCGAGGGATTATTGGTCAGCTGCCAGCTCGTAAAAAAAGGTCACTTGCTACGTGATGCCAAAAGGCGGAAAAAGAGTGTTCCACACTAGCCGCCATGGCTGTGATCGGCGCTGACTAACACTCCTAGGTTTAAATGCACATGTGTACCCTATGAAGTGGACGGGGGTATGACCGCCGCCGTAGCTCAGTGGTAGAGCATCGGACGCGTTATTCGAAGGTCGCAAGTTCGGTCCCTGCCCGCGGCAAGTTCTTTTCGTCCACTTTACTTTCTTCACATTGATATCCCAATTATTACAAATAACATCATCTATACTTTCCTACGGAGAAGAAACCTGGAGACGTACAAAGAGGGTTCAACTTAAATTGAGGACGACGCAGCGAGCGATGGGAAGGAAAATGATAGGTGTAACCTTAAGAGACAGGAACAGAGCAGAGTGGGTCAGGGAACAAACGGGGGTTAAGGACATCATACTTGAAATCAAGAAGAAGAAATGGATATGGGCCGGGCACGTAGCACGTCGGCAGGATAACCGGTGGTCATTAAGGGTAACTGACTGGATTCCAAGAGATGGCAAACGCGTGAGGGGGAGACAGAAAATTAGGTGGGAAGATGAGATTAAGAAGTTTGTAGGTATAATGTGGCAGCAGAAAGCACAGGACCGGGTTGATTGGCGTAACATGGGAGAGGCCTTTGCCCTGCAGTGGGCGTAGACAGGCTGATGATGATGATGATGATACTTTCCTTGGCATTATTGTCTGTCAGTTCTAATTAATATTGCGGGAAATAGAGTGACATGAGCTTCTGCTTCCCGGCTAGAAAAAACAGCAGCTGCGCCAGTATACTCCGCAGGTTTCACCTGATCTTTGCCGTAACACGGCGCCACTCACAACTTTTCAATTGTGCGTACATCCTGAACTGTGAGCGCTATCTAGTGTACCAGACATTACAACATAAATTGCGCGACTGTCCTTTCTTGTCACAACAGAAGACGGGGGTCTCTAGCTGAAAGCTGTATTTCTCCCTCAATATGCGACCATACAGTATTACTAAGTGCTACAAGGTCACTTCTTCAATAGTAATGCACTGCATGGATGCTAAACGTTCGGTAAACCGACGCGTAAAGTTGCGGATTACATAAAGGGTCTATAGGGCCTTTTTACAATTCGCGAGTGCGCATTCCTGCACTACATTTTCTCTCAACTAATGGCAGCAACTTTCGTGCTTCAAGAGAAGACGAGGTCGTAGTTGCACGTGCTGGCGTTTGTCTATTATGCGTGTTCCTGTCAAGAGAGCCGAGTTTACACTTTCCGCGTCCCAGCGCAAGCAAACCACGCTTGAACACTCTGTTTGAAGAAGTGACTAGCTGCCATTAATTGGGCTAACTGCATCGTAGGAAAGTTAGCTCAACAATTATGAAAACGGTATATATACCCTATAAGACGGACAGTTGGGCTAGTTGGTATACAGCAAATAAAAGATGTTTACTAGCGTCGTTGTCCTCTTTACGCTAGCAAACGTATCTTATTATGTATATACGGATTACCTAATCATCTCCCCATCATCGTACTTCATCACTCTTTTTGCCCCGTTGCGTTTTCCCCGGTGCAGACTAGCAGGCAGGGGCGTAGTGGCTCAGGCCACCCTCTCTGCCCTATAATACATTTTTTCTCTGTGTTTCATTGGTAAACAATATTTTATTTGCTAAAGAATAAAACTGAACGGTTCTAAGAACTAGTGAGTAAATAAGCAGCGCATATTACAATGCCGCACATACACAAGAAACGAGTAAAATCTGAGGGTTGGATAAAATACAAAGAAAGTTGCGATTGACACTACAGGTGACGAAAGCTACTCGTGTACCAAATGCAAGCAGACATGCGTTTACGCGGCAACACGATGAAACAGCGCGGCAAAAAACAAACACGAACAAAATAAGCTACAAGACGATGCGCTGGCACGTATGAAATTTACAGAAAAGAATATACTTCTCTTTTGAAAGTTCGCGAATCCACGGGCTGCTTACGTTCTCAACAGTTCCCTTTTGTTTTGTTTCATGGGGTTGCTGCTGCGAACCACATGCATTTTTCTACTGAGCGAAGAATTGTCAGTTGCCCCAGATGCTCGAGCGACAACCGACACCTCCTTTGGATCGCCACACATCCAGCATCCGAAAAAAAGGCGCTCGGATGGTACTGACGTTGCAGGAATTGGCAAATACTCCATTGCAACGTCAAACACATGATCTAGGCCAGTTCGCATGCTGTGCCAAGTCACAAGTGGGTTCGGATTGGTGGGGCGATCGACTGGAGGGCTACTATAGTATGTCTTGCACTGAGAAGGCATTTAGTTCATCGGATCGTACTCCAGTGCAACGCAATTGCGTAGAAGTGCGCGATCGACGGTATCCCAAATAGAACCAGAAAAAGTAGTTGTATTCGGCTTTGCAACTTCCTGCATCTAAGGATAGCGTTCAGGGTCCGCGTCTCAGGATAGCGCGCCTCGCAGTCATGCACTCCGGCCAAGGGGCGAGGTTGGGGGCGGGAGTGGGGGATGCCGTAATCGATTAATCGAATAGTTTTAACCGATTAATTCGATTAATCGAAAAGCGCAAATCGATTATGATTAATCGATTAATTGTGGACCTTTAATCGATGAATCGATTAATCGTTCATCGATTTTACCATCCCTAGCATCCAGCTGTATATCTGCAGTTTACATCCTAATTCTGACTCTTTTAGTAAAGAAATGGTGGTCTGGTGTATACGTAGACACAAAAGAAGCACCTACCTCTTTATCGATGATATGTCAAGCACTCTGCAGGTAGGTCGTTAGCCGGCCTTATTTAGGCCTTCATTGTACACTTCCAGGTTGACCATCTTGCTTGTGTAAGGCAGGCAATCGCATGTGTGACGCGAACGTGCGCATGAAGACAGCAGCAAGAGACAGTGACAGTGTCATGACGAGCATGGTTTGTACTTCGGCCAATCGACGCCATGGTTAACGAGATGGCTATTACTGAGCTCCACGTAGATGCACGGTGATTGTACTTTATACCTGCGTGGATTGCGACCTTCCCTGCGACTTACAAAATAGTGTTTAAACTTACGCCTGTGTGTCATGTGACGTGCGTTAAAACGATTTTGGCGTATGTGCTCCGGCGAAGAAATGTTAAAACCTGTCTGGCATCGCATAGCTTTGAGGCTTAGCTGCTACGAGGAAATTAAGGACTGTGGAATGTGTGTCGTTTCTCGAGGGCGTTATACACAGCCTAACACGGCATCTCAAAGCGCCAGCTGTCACGGCTGTAGAATGCGAGAATACCGCTGAGGAATAAAATGAAGAAAACGTGATCGTGGGGAGGCATAATTCATCGGAGGCTGATGTTCTATGGACTCAGATTCTCGTACTCGCCGTCGTTCGTGCATTTCTTCAATATTTAAACAGTAATTAAACGTGGCAAAGAATGCGTCGCGCTAAAAGCATTAGGGCACAGCTTTAAAGCGCAGAACTTGAATTTAGTGCGCCTTTTCAGGTTCCGTTTCATTTTCTCTCCCTTTCCCTCTAAACACTGAGGGGCATCTTTAGCGTACTTCTAGGTTTTATTATTTAGATGATGTACTTATTTACATTAATGATGCGTTGGAGGGCAAAACAAGCTGCAGACAGTAAAAAAATTTCCCCAAATATTTCGCTGCAGCACCTGAATGTACCTGTTTGCACCGTGGTATAGCAGTTATAGGTCGTTGTCGATAAACGAGTAATGACACGGCTGAAATTCTGCGCTAGAAGCTCTTTTCTATTGGTTGTCTCTCCCGTTTGAGTGCCCGGGTTCATGGCTCACTCATCGAAAACGTGTTCGCTCAAAGGAAGTAACGTATCGCTCGGCGCAGTACACGCCACGGAGTAACATTCAAATGAGGGGCGAGGACAGCGGGACCTCCCTTCAACATCCGTTATCTCTAGGCAGGCCTGAGGCGGAAATGAAATCGGCTAGGTTATATCAGAGTCTTTCAAAGACTCTGCTTATATATACGAGCGATTTTGCCTTCCGTCGTAGTTATACCAGGATGCCGTCTCGTCGGGTTCCACCTTCTCGCTAAACGTAGGAAATGTGTCTTTATTATTATTTTGCCATTCGAGAAGAGCGCCGCGAAACAGACAAGTCAGTGCATTTCGACTGCGCGCGTGATAACGTCTGTGCGCTAGGTTAGGTAAACCGTCTTCACGGTTAATCGGGAGTTTGGCGGCTTTCAATTAAAATCCGGCTGCGCGACGTGTTGTCGCGACGGGCTCCTCTGGGAGATAGCGCGTGGAGTGGTCCCAGTATACACGATCGTTGAGCTTGTTGACTTTTTGTGCGGGGAAAATACGCGGTGACAGCTATAGCGACTTATCGCTGGCGCAACGACCGGAAACGACGCCGCGGTGACCGCACCACGCCATGCCGGCAGTGACCTGGCCATCGCTAATGCTGCTGATGCTGCGGTATACGTGTCCGATAGCCGATGCACATCGCTCGAGTTCAGGGCTGCGCGTAAACGCCAAAGTCGATCCGCAGTCGCCCGCTTGCGCACGCACACACACACACGCTCGGAATGAGTCAGATGTGTCTCGAGTTTCCGGACGCTGGCTGAGCCGTTGGCGATAGCACTATGATGTCAAACACCACGATTGAACGCAGTGAAGGAAGGGGCGGAGTGGGGAGGCTGTCGTGTATCCGTATTTATATGGATGACTTCATCGATACGGCGTTAGCTGGGACCGTAAGGTTTTTATGGCTCTGGCGATGACAAAGACAGGACTTCACGCCGGTTAATGATAAATGGCAGAAAGAATGCAAAATTAAAGGAATTCTTACAATACGGTCCCTGTCTTGATCGCTGACTGCGTGCGCTTCACCGCCACAATACAAGATCTTCTTGTAACCTTTTTGTGTCTACGTGTCTCTTTGGTTTCTGTTTCGAAACGTCTTTATTTGTGCATTTAATTTGTTAACGTTTATGCGGCAGCTCCTTCGGTGTTGCAGCGCATCTTGGACACAATGGAGGAGCCCTGGTAGTACATTACTCGCAGTTGAAGCACTATCAGTATTCATTTGGCATAGACAGTGGCCTGAAATCAGCACAACTCACAAACATACGTGTATGACCTCGTACTGAGCGCTTATCAGCGCTCGTCCTGCACTCTCGCACGTTTTCGTCCGTATATTATGGGAGCACCATATCACAAATTGATGCAGCGCACATAGGTCTGTGGTGCTTGTATCAGAGTTCTCGAAAGAGAATTCTGCCACAAACCATGTCGAAGCTCGTTGCGACGCGCATGTGATAACGTGAGACGAAGGGTGTCCTTGGCAGTCCATGCGCAGTGATCCGCATGTCACTACTCAACACGGCACATGTGATGGGCGTCGACATGTGCGTCCTTGCGTGAGATTGCGATCAGCGTAGGAGATGAGCTCGAAAAAAGGACAAGGACAACGGGAGGAACGACACACACTGGCGCTATGGTGTATGTCGTTCCTCTTTCTTTTTTGTCCTTTTTCCTTTTCTGCGCTCATACCCTGCAAGTATGACTAAACAACAAGCCCGCATCGGTATACCCTCGTTGGGATCAGGAGTATTTTACCTCGCTGTACGGGCACGCTACTGCCAAAACAAACGACGAAGGTGGCGCTCGTGTTCTGTAGCGGTGAGCACAGCAGAATGGTGTTGTCCGTTACGTACTACCTTGGCCATGGTAGTCACGAGACATCCTTCTCGCAATAAAACAATTCATTCATTGCTGTAGGTGCCCCGCCGATTAAAAGACGACAAATTCTTAAAAATAAAATTAAGCTATATATGCATAAACGAACAGCATACCCCGAACAATAACTATGAAGGAACACTTATGTCTCCATGGAAGTATTCATGGAAGCCTCCTCGTCTCACTCAGGAAATTAAACCCTTCACTGCAAGCTTCACTTTGGCCAGAAGAGCCAAGCCGATGGATCTTCGAGAAGCCTTATGCTACGACAAGAAGCGACAAAAAGGTTTTACACTTCGCATATGGAATGCCATTTCAAAAACGAAATGAGAGCGTCAGAGAGATGTCGCTTTTCTTTCGGTGACATTTTTTTTTTCCTCTTGCACCGTGTTTTTTTTTTCTTGCGATCGGAGGGTGTTTGCTGCCCAGAAGCTTCACAAGATCTCAGTCAGAATATGTAACAAAGAACTCGCACGAATTGATCCTCGGGGCTTTTAGCTTCTGTGTCCGCTTATACCTTACTTCTGAAGTAGAGTATCCGTGCATTATATATATATATAATATATATATATATATATATATATATATATATATATATATATATATATATAATATATATATATATATATATATTTTTTTTTTTTTTCACAGATAGAAGAAACTCTTACACGCACGTTCAGAGTTGCGCGTCAACTTGCACTTTTTCACGTTCACAGTCGCCGGCGGCACTCCAGAGCGGGCTACCGCGGGAATTGTTTCCAGAGTCGCCTGGGCATGTGCAGCTTGATCCTGTCATCTTTTTCTTACTTTTATTCAGTCTGGAGGTTACAACGGGAGTCATCAGAAGGCTGAGAGAACAGCGGGATCGGAATATTCGTATACGTCATTCAAGAGAGGACGAGGACCACACGTGAATTGAGCATATATATATATATATATATAATACTATATATATATATATAATATATATATATATATATATATTATATATATTATAGTTCCATGCTTCTTTGTTGCGTTTGCGTCCCATTTCGAAAGTGAGCGCGTTAGTCCAGCCGGGAAAAGCAGTTACACTGCGTGGAAGCACTTATATGAAAGGCTACCCGTAAATTATCAAAAAGGTGACCGATCTTCTTAATAACTCTCGCAGTTTTACTAGTCATATGTACGTACAGCCTGCGTACGAGTGTGGGAAAGGGAAGTAGTCGTTCGTCTGCATGCAAATGTTATGGTTTAAGGCGATATAATGTAGTCTTCGTTTTTCTCCGCACCTTGTATTATAGCTTGAATTATTCGGCCGCTCCACGGTATACGTGGCATCGATTCCAGAGTACACCTCGAAACCAGTGCGTTGTTGGAAGGGGGCTGAAAGGTGAAGGAGGGGAATGCCTTCGTATACAGTACATATCCATCGTTGTGCTCCGATTGCCGTGGTCGTAGCTTATTGAACGTCTACGCGCTCCGCAGGTTGTAGCAGCTGGACCAGTTTATCGTGGTTTGTATAGAGACGGCCTTTCGAATGAACGGCACTCGGTCATGCTACAAGGCGCGCGGACAGTTGTTTATAGGCAGGGTGCGAACAACTTTCATCCCGCGTAGCACAAACATATCGGCGGCGGCATGCGATTGTGACTGCTCCGATGAAGGACCGGATCTGTAGCTCAGTACGCTCGGCGTGTTGACGGCCTTGGCCGGCCTTATATTGAATCCGCAAGTCTTTCACACAGCACGGCGCGCGCGAATACGCTTTATTATAGGCTGCCGGCATTCGGCCCCTTTGATGAGAACTGCGGGGGTTGTGTGAACGCCCCACGCTTTGTGTCCGTGTACAAACACGCGCGTATAGTACGCGATGTTTTGGGGCAAGTGAGGCGAGCAAAATGAAGGAAAAAACAAGAGTGAGGCAGTCCTGCCGAAAGCGCGAAGCAAGGACGGCTGCATAGTAGCTGCCGTTGCTCTGGAGTTGACGTCGTTTTCAGGACTGTGTCGGAGTACAGTAATACACTTAACTGGTCACTACGAATCATCGCGCGCGAAGATTTCAAAAGTAAGTCGTGTTTAGCTTTCTAAACCTCACCCACTTCCACAAATAGGCACACAGCCATGTTTTAAATACGTCATTTTTTCTCTCGATCTCGATTCGAAGAACCGCCGCTTGCGAATATTCCTGCCTCTTTCTCGCTGTTTCACATCGTACCTTCGTGTGATGGTAACGTCGATAATCGCCCGTTTACGGCGATAATGATGCCTCCTTGTACAGTGCTCTGGGCTCACGTTGAATTAACCGGTATTTTCAATCAAATCTAATCCGCAACCCGTCCATTACGATGGTTCCTTGTGCCCCCACTATGCAGCCTGGCGAAGTCTGAAGCACTCATAAATTATATTTAATTTAATTCTGAGATCGAGATCACGGGTGCGAGCCGTGAACTTTTATTCCCGTTTTTGTTTGTGTTCGTGTTATTATTGTCTTTGTTCTGTTTGTTTTTTTATACTTAGGATTTTAGGATAGCCGGTCCTAGTTAGGGCCCAACTTACTTTATGGATTCACATTTACAGACATTTTACACACTTTACGTTATTAACATTTTTTTAAAGAAAAGGAACGAAATAAGAAAGAAAGAAAGAAGAAAGAAGAAAGAAAGAAGAAAGAAAGAAAGAAAGAAAGAAAGAAAGAAAGAAAGAAAGAAAGAAAGAAAGAAAGAAAGAAAGAAAGAAAGAAAGAAAACAGCGGTAGCCGTAGTCAGAGACACTTCCGTTCTTATAGTTAGGAGCACGTTAAGGAGTCTCAGGTGATCGAAATTAACCCGAACCCCTCCACAGCGGCATCTCTCGTAACCCACTGAGCTATAGTTTCGGGTCAAAACCCATTATTCGATGCTGGTACAACGAGCCATCGCTGCCGAATCAAGAGTAAAAACGTCGAAGACGCAATTAAGCCCGTGCGTGGCCTTCCCCGGCGTATACATAGTATATAGTACGCATTAACGGGGCGCTTATCGCAGATCCCGCGGTGCGTAGGTAAAGGTATGCAGGGTGGACATTGCGGAGGCCTCCGGCACGCTGGCGATCGTGCCTCGCAGCGGTATGCGAGTGGCGCGATGAGTGACCGCATTTTGTAGCAAGCACGCCGGGTCCGCGCCTCCACTTAGCCGCCACCTCGAAAGAATGATCAATTACGGAGGCGATTAACGACGTCCTAGCTCCCGCACTGCAAGAGGAAGGTGCGAATAAACTGCATTTGCACTCCATGCTACCCCCCCCCCCCCCCAATCTTTCGCTCTGCTCTTTATTTATTTGGTTTTGTTTTCCGTGTCTCGTTCGTTTATACCCTATAACCTGCAGCTTCTCTCTCTCTCTCTCTCTCTCTCTACCTGTGCATGCATTTTGCGCCCATTCGACTGTTCCTTGCATGCGGTGCCTTTATAAATGTACGCTGCTCTGCGGGTGGCTTTAAACACGCCGTGTTGTAAGGGCGCGTCCCCCGGCCTGTCTTACGGGTGTTTTAGCTTGTGAAATGCGCTGTTTGTCTGTTCGTTGTGTTTTGTTTCTGGCTTGCTGCCGGAAAGGACCCGAAGGCGCGCTCACCGCGCTCGCTCCATACACCGTATAAAAACTTTCATACGATTGTTTTTTTTTGTTTTTTTTTTTTCGTTTTCAATTTTGTTGCAGCTATAGCTGTAGTGGCAAGTGACTTGATTCGCCGGACGTTTTTTCAAGTATTTCCTACGGCATATTTCACGGTCCGAAGAATGCGATTTCCAGAAGAAATGATTTCCCAGCCTGCAATAAGAACTAGAGGTGCGCCTTCCACTCCGTCCGGCGTCATCCATGGCATCCCACTGAGTATACGTGTGGTACAATTAACTTTCATGCGTTAACGTCGCAACTGGCACGCTTAGTCACAGGTGGACGCCACATGCTCGTGGCCGCTGCCGCTGCAACTGAAAACACGCGTCCTACGCACCTTGGGCTGAACGGTGGGCCTATTTGGTCTCGCATAACAGGCAAAAAATCACAGCTCATTACACAAAGGCCACAATTAACATCGCTCTTTGTGTCTTGTTCCTGCCGTCGTCCCTTGCCGCGTTGCGCTGTAGTTTGCCTCGCACTTCTAGGAGTGCGAAATCTGCGATGTTATATGTAGTTTTTTTTTTTTTTCTTTTTTCGAAAGGCTGCAGGCTAGGTATAAAAGAGAAGAGAAAGCACCTAAAACAGCACGATCTGAAGCACTATCGCTGTAAAAATGCGCCTAATAGGTATTGCAAGCATTCGTGCAAACATGAAAGGCAAAAATGAAATGAGCGTTTCTGTCATTTAACGTGGAATACGTTGTGTTTATTCATTTGCGTTTTGAGACAGCACTGTCGTTTCTTGTCAGCGTATTTTGGTTCGTATAATATATATCTACAAAATTATGTGGGTATAGTTTTGAGGCACCTTGTCCCTTGGAGTGATGTGCGTCCCCCCCCCCCCTCTCTTTTTATTTCTCCTTTGTTTCTTGCGTCTTATAGTCACTAAATTTCCTTTTCCTATTCGTCGTACTCGCATACATCGCTTCCTACTCCTAGCCACGTTTACGTATAGCTAGTTTACAACGGTGCCATAGGTAATTCTATTTTCGGTGGCGGCCTCTATGCGGCTTTCGGCCCGTACCTAGTAGTCGTATATATACGCGGTCGCGGTCCGTGTTTAATGGAGTTGTCGCTGGCCGTACACGGAGCCGATCCCATGCGCGGCAGGACGTCCGTGTCGACTCGGCTGCACTGCGCATGCGCAAGGAGCACCAGGAACCGCCCCAACGTGGGCGTAGCCGCTCAGAGCCCGCATCCGGGATCCTTAAAGACACGGCTGCACACTTGCGAACCAAGACAAAAGCAATTCCTCGACGAATTGCATGTGTTTGTGAAAGAAAGAAAGAAAGAAAGAAAGAAACGAAAGAAAGAAAGAAAGAAAGAAAGAAAGAAAGAAAGAAAGAAAGAAAGAAAGAAAGAAAGAAAGAAAGAAAGAAAGAAAGAAACGGAGTGAACAAATAACAGCAGCTGGAGACGAATGCATTTTCTCTGCACTTGTTTTCAGATATTGTCGGCGAGAGACGCAGAGGGGTGTGTGTAGGCGGGGGGGGAGGGGGGAGGAGGGGGGTGGCGAATGGGGGAAGGTTTCTTCATCAACTCCCTAATTTTTTCTTCATTTTTCATGAGCGCGCACACACACGCACACATACACGTGTACAGGGGTGGTGAAAAGTTTCCAGGTCACTATCCCATGTATTGCTATGTCATCGTGGCCTGGGAACTTTTGAACACCCCTGTATATAGAAGGAGAAACAGTAACTTTGGTTAAGATCTCTAAGGTATTAGTTCCGTTTACATTAAAATAGGCAGAGAGGGGGAGGGAGAGCGGTAGATTTACTCACAGTGAATACTTGGAACTAGGCGGTGCGTGCTTGTAAGGTGAACAGCGCGCAAAAACAAGGGGGTTGAAGAAAAGGGACAACTTGAGAGCAGCGACGTTGTTGTCCCCCCCCCCCAACCCCCCCGCTCCCTTTCCTGTGTTTGCTTCGAGGTTTCGTAGTGCTACCAGAATCAGATACACTTTGCTAGTTGGGGATCGTCATGCATTTTTTATAAATAGCGCGGTCATTACACCATCAGTTCTCGTGAGTACAGTTCGTGCACATTGCGTTTGATATTCGGAACTATATGCACGGTGTGCGTCGTCGGTGCCGTCTGTCCTCCAGAAAAAAACAAAAAAAGAAGGATTAGTAGAAATAAATTAACGAGTATAATTATTAGAATGCTGGAGGTACACCAGGTTGAAGCTAGGTGCCTCTCAGGCCCGCCTCTGTGACGTAGGCAGTATATGAACTGCACATTATTATACTTCGCGTGCCAACGTCCCGCTGGGTCTGATGGGAATCCAGTTCGCGCTTGTATAGTATATGTATACCTGTGGTGCTTGCCGCGGACGCTCACTCGACGTAATGGAAGGCGGCTAGGGCGGAGGGGATGGTTCACGTCGTCATTGCAATCGGCGGCACGCTGCGTGCGCACGGTCAGCAGGAAGCCTCGTAGACGGCGACGGTGACTGTCTTTTTCCGGCTTCCCCCGTCCGGTCTTCCTCGGCGTTCGCCGGTGTCCTTGACCTTTCCGGTTCGCTGCTGCATCGCCGCAGGGCGTCGCCCGAGACGCTGGCTTGGCTAAGGCTTGGCTGGAGAGGGGAGATATCGTCTCGACTCCTTCGACTCGTGTGCTCAAAACTCTACATGCTGCATCGTCGCGCTTGTACCATTCGTCTCCTCTGTGAACATTTCCTTGCTAAGTTTGCACCATTTTCTTCTGTTTGCCTCTCTCTCTCCATACCTGGCCTACAACATAGTACCATAGAATGTTCCCAGCTGAGTAGCTGTTGATTGCAACCTCTTGAAGAAGTTTGCCATGGTTGACCGCGGTTCAACCAAATTTGTCGAGTGAAAACCTGGTTTTGCTTGCTTTGGGAAATGACGATACCATTGGTTTGCAGAATTTTAACTTTACTGCATGTGTTGGTTTAGGTAAGGACGTACGACGAGAAGTCTACACGCTCCGACTATACGCCGCGACAAGGAAGCCAGCGTGTTGCACCACAGCACAGCACACACACACACTCTACTCGGCGCCTTCGGTGCTCTAGGCGCGAACGCGCAGTGATCTTGGATCTAGCCAGCGTCTTTGGCGGAGGCGGCACGAAAGTCTCACCTCGGGCCGCTGTTCATTTTCGCGAACTCACCGTACTGGTGTTTCGCAGCTATTTCGCGGCGTTGACCTTGACTGAGCTTAAAGGTCATATTCACGCAACGAGGCGTATTCTGGGTTCTTACCGAGAGGAGTAGAGCTATCGCTTTAAAAAGTGTATGGCAGTTACTCGAACGGAGCATAACTTAAACTCTCCACAGTTAGCTTAATCTTTGATCAGCCAGCAAACGAACGAACAAGATATATAATGCAGTTTCCTTCGCAGAAGAACTAACGTGTCCCTGGTCATATACATATAATTAAAATAAAACCGCTGTGGGCAGTTCTAACAACGTTCACTCTACGTGCACGTTCAGCGGCGCATCTCTCTTTGCACTCGTTGCGGCGAGCCGCTTCCTGAGCGCATTCGGGGTCAACTTCTAACTGCGGTAAGGATCCGACATTGAACGACGTAACTGGACCGGACGTACGGCAGAAAATAAAATGCCTTGAATCTCGGACTCTCCGTTGCTTCGGTTGCACAGCCTGCATCTTTCGCTTTCAAGGCGGCCAC